>NW_026526721.1:152077699-152395199 GCF_024362965.1 Panthera pardus
CAACATGAGAAGGTTTTAAACATGGCATGAATTAAATTTGAAAGCATCTACAAAAAGAAAAGAAAAGAAAAGGGGTGGGGGGAGGGAGGGGAGAGGAGATCTCACCAAGCAAATAAATCGTGCCAACAGGATGTTTAAAGATATTTAAGAACTTATCATCTTTTCATAGAGCCTTCAAATCATTTTTGTAATATCCAACTTTCTACAGCCTTCATTATCTATTCATTAAAGCAGGATCGGCTAGAAACCTTCTCAGAAGGTTTAAGGATACTGTAACAGCACTTAATTAGAAAAATCATACTTACTGAGGGTTCACCCTGAGCTACGAACTATGTTAGGCACCTGATATATCTCAAATACCTCTTTAGGAGGGATTAATCTCCCCATTTTTACAGATGAGGGCCCCGAGGCTCAAAGTCACCCAAAGTAGGAGCTGGGGGTGCAACCACAGGGACAAGTGATCCTGAAACCGGGTCTAATATCCAGTGTTGCTCTGCCTGCTCCTGTTCATCAGTGTTTTACCTGGACCACTTTTTGCTAATTTAGCAGAGCTGCTCCCTGGTTTTTCCATATTCGTGAGGCTTTTTCTGTCGCGGTAAAAAGAGGACTTGTTTAGACCCCACTGCTGCCGAGCTCTGGCTTCTTGCCTCGGTGGGCTCAAGGGCAAACGATGAAAGACATCTCTGTGCCTCACAGTCTCCATGCACTGACTTAACTTCTGGGAGCCCCCAAGTAGGACTTGGTTGACAGTCCCAGGCTTCACAGAGCTTTCTCTTCAGTTGACAACTAGCTTCCCCCCTCACCGTCCCACCGAACCTCTCGTTTTCCCACACATTCTGATAAAAACCAAACAACATATGGGTAGCAATGATGCTGTTCTTGTATCAAACATAAACTAAACGGCTGACTTAACGGTATGCTCCGCTGGTTTACTTTGTGTCCTAAGTTCATCTTTGTTTCCCATTCCCTTTCCATTTCCTGGTTCCAAACAGGATATTCTGATAGCATTTCCCACCCACCCAGAAACAGGAAGCACCTGAAAAGTCATGAGAAAAATGTCTTTGTGCCAAAGACCGATTTTTTAAGAATTCAAAAGTTGTGAGACAGTTTGGACAGGGGGCCCACATACTTCGAGGCTTTCCTCTATTAAACCCAAACTTGCAACATTCTGAAGAGAGCACAGGTGACCCTCAGCGAGACCCATAATAAGGCCGCAACGAGAGAACAACGTGTGGTCTTTCTCAGCACTTCTGAAATTTCTCATGGAGCCCCTAACAATAACCTTCCGAAGTAATGCCAGGGAGGCATCACGGCATGCATTCCCACGGAGGGCCCAGCCACAGGCGTGAGGCCACAGAGGCACAGAAGAGCAGGCCCCAGCCCAGCTTCCTACGCCCTTCAGCGGTCCTCCCGCTATCCCACAAAATGCACACCCAGAAGCAGCCGGGCCCCCTCCTCCCCTCCCAGCACCCACCGCCACGACCGACACCGGATTCCCGCCGTTCCTTTCTTCCGTGAGCCCCAGTCGGGTGCAGACTCTAAGGGGGTATCCATTCCTCCAGGAGTTGCAAACTGAAATAAGCTGTCTTAAGGCCACTTAGACCCGGGATGCGGCTTGGGCCCTTGGGGAGAGGTGCCCTCTATACACGCTGGCATGAGATTCTCTCCCCCGCACGGCTCTCCCACTTGTGAAACATCATGTTTCCACTGTTTTCCCCTGTGGATGGGGAACTTGACAGCTGGGACTGGGTCACTTGGGTTTGATTTATCAGGCACTTAAGACTGTGTGGATTTTATTCCTAGCAGACAAATCAGGAACCCCACAGTGATTGACAAACACTTGCCTAGCGTGCATATAGTACATTAGCACGGAATGCAGACCACAAGCACATGTATGCTTAGTGTGCACGCTTGCGTGGACACGCACACGGGGCACAGGTCTAAGAACTTACAAGTTTTAACTCACTTCGTCCTCTTCACAGACCCCTGAGGTAGCTTAGGCACAGCTCAGCACATTAACAATGTGGCAGAGCTAGGACTCGAACCCTGGCAGTCTGGGTCCAGAGTCTGTGCTCTTAGCCACCAGGCTACTTGGCCTCTCCATTGCATGACACATGAATGACGGAAGGGAACGAAAAACTTGGCCCGGAGCAAGCCACACCGCATCTCTAGACCTCAATAAAGATAGGCTGGCCGAGATGATATCCAAAAGGTCCTGTCAAACTGTGAAATATTTTAGTTGTACCGTACTTAGCTGTAACGTGATCCCCCACTTGGAACAGAGAGCCTGAGTCACCGAGTTTTTCCACATTAAGAGAAAATTTGGTTGCTTTAAGACCAAAAGTAGTCCACAGAACTGGGAGGTGGACATCCCCAAAGTCAACAGAGCCCAGGCCAGGGTTCTCTGTGGCCGGCATCCCCCATCCTGCCAAGCCAGTCTTCTAGAGAAATCTGAGCACTTACCACTCTTGCCTCCACAGGACCAAGCACCACAGAAACATTCTCTTCAGTGTCCCATTGTTCTAGGGGCTGCTGTTATACCCCAACATTCCTGGGAGAGTGTTGAGTTAGGACACGGAAGTGTGTGTGTGCCCATGAGAAAGGAGGATTAGGCAGGGGGACGGGGTGAAGAGGGACCGCCATTTTGCTTATTTTTTGGCTGGCTCCATTTGGCCACCATTAAGCCGAGGAACAGTGGAAGAGTAATCCTGGAAGCCTGAGCTGATCCCACATCCACTGTCGTGTGAGGAATCTGGGATCACGAGATGAGCCCCGTGTCAGCTTAAACTGCGTAATAACCACAAAACCTGTGACAGATAACAGGCATTCGTTTCTCACTCCCACTCCTACAGATCAGCTGGGGTTTGGCCATCTAGTTGGGCTCTGGCTGTAGGTTCAGTTCAAGTCTGTTCCACACGTAGCTCGTCTGGGACCAGTGAGCCACAGGGGCCACGTCCTATGGTGAGGATCCCAAGCACCCAGGGGGGTGGGGTGGGGTGGGGTGGGGGACACACACAACACCTCCGAAGGCCCAGAGCTCACACACACTTGTGAATGAGGGCCACTTGTGGAACAGTCACCTGGCCTCGCTGTGGCCCTCCTTGGCTCACGTGGGTTTCCATCTTCCTGCCAAGCATCACACCAGAGCCACCAGCAACGGGGAAGGCAGGCAGGGCCTGCTCTTGAGAGCACCGACACCCAAAACGTTCACGTCTGGGTAGTTCAGTCGCCCTCTCTTGTTCTGTGAGGGTTGTTGACTGGCTCTTATTAAAGTCTCATTTAAGTTGGAAATTTCAAAACACACACAGAAATCACCACTAACCAAGAGGGCACAAAATGACTTGCTGAGGTCAGACAGATGAGAAATCCAAATCCCAGCTCTAACATTTATACTGTAGGAGGGACCTCCGGCAACTTATTTCAATGGAGTCTCAGCTTCCTCATCTGTCACGGGAGAAGGTCAACCTCCAAGCCCACCTTTGGGGGCCCCACCCGCTTCCCCTCGGCCCTCACCATTTCCGTGACGCAGCCCGGCCTCCAGCACCTACATCTCTCCGCCAGGGACCTTGCCCTGCCCCCACACACGGCAGGACAGAATGGTGGAAAGACTCCAGCCCCCACACTCTTCAGGTGGGTAATTCCAAGGTGTGCTCCATGCCGGACCCCGAGCTCCCGAGACTTGCCCACGACGGTAGCCTGTTAAGCAGCATCCCTTATGGGCTGCGATTCCTTCCCTTTCTCGTTTCCCACGCCCCCACTGGCGTCTTCTAGAACAACCTCCAGAAAACTACCCCTCTTCAAACCCAAGCAAAGAATAGCTACTTTCTAAGGGATTGTAACGATTAAGTGAGAGAATGTGTGAAGTCCCCAAACCAACACCGGCCTAGTGCTGATCCCACATCTGAGGACAACAGACGTGCCGGAAGCGTGAGCCACGGTGGCTAGTGGTGCACGTAACATTGGGCTCCCGCAACCGCGTCAGAGGTCTGTCCTTTTGCGTTCTGATTCTTATAGGGGTACACAGAGGAATCGCTGGGGACCACAACGCGTCCATATTTCACAACACGTCTCCTGGGAAAACCAGCATGCTGATCGTATTGCGTAACTACTTTGGATTCCATCACCACTGCCTCCTATCGATTTCCTCACCTCTCCCTGGGCCAACGAGCTACCCAAAAAGTTGTTCCAGGGGCTCTGCCTTTTCTTCCTGGGGGGACAAAGTGAGGAATAGGCTGGGGCAGTCAGGACACTGCCTTGACCCCTTATTTGTGTCTTCATACTATCTATCCCTCCCTCTTGACGGACTACATCACACCTATTTTTCAGATGAAGTTTTTCTTCTGACCGGGACAATGCAGAGACAAAGGGGGCCAGAGTTCAATTTCCCCACATGGCCCGGTGACAGCTGACCAAATGCTGACACAGGAAAAGAACAAGGCTCACCCTCACGGAAGGATGGGGTTCGCGTCTCCTGCAGGGACCCTGCCAGTTCTTCTGCGGGGACATTGCACGGAACACCTGCTTGGGACACTTGAGTCCCCTTCAGGGCCCTGGAGGGTCCTCCATGAGGCAGAAAAATGAATGTGCCCAGGCAGCATTTCTCAGAATCATTTTTGGTGGCCACAGATTTGAAACCTGGGAAACCCCAGGGAGACCCAGAGGAAACGTGAACAGAGGCTGGTGGAGACTCGGGTCCAAACAAATAAATTAGGGGGAATATAACCAGCACAGCACTTAAAGAGGAAACGAGTTCTATCTCACTCGGAACTAAGCAAAGAAAACCTGATATACAAGCTATAAAACTGATGAAAAGGAGAATGTTTCCTGAACCCTTCAAGCTCAAGTTCAACTGAGCTAAATAACGATCAGCTCAAAAAGAATTTTTTTAAGAAATGATAATAACAACAGTGATGATGATGATCAGCTTATGGTCCAGTGCCCAGGTGTTTGGAGGTTTTAAGCAGGGAGCCTGAGAAATACATTTCCTTCCAAGACCCCAGGTGCCCCTTGGCAAGGTCTGAAAACTACCATGAGGTGAGCAGACCGCATGGAAAGGAAGGTCAGCCGTGGGATGTCACAGAATGACTGAATCCTGAGTCTCCTCTTCCCCCTGCCTCAGGACGTTTGTCCGTGGAGCTGTCTCCGGAGCATTAGGATCCTTTGGGAGCTGGGACTGTGGAGACTCTCTGGGCCAACCTCTGAATTTTCAGGCGAGGACACTGAGGTCCAGAGAGAGAAAGTATGTTTCCCAAGGCTGCACAGCATGTGGCAGTGCCTCTGCCTGATGGCTTGGCTGAGGCTCAGTGAATCTCGGTCTGAGACTTCACATAGGTCTGTAAGCACCGTGGACTCTGGGGCAGAGATGGGCCGGGCTGGGCAGGGCCTGGAACCATGGCCCCCTTGTCACCCCATTCCCTGGGTGGGGCTGTGGGTGCCAAGAGGCCAATCAGGGACCCAGTGCTGCCTCTGGTCAGAATTTGGGAAGCTGAGGGGAACAGAGATGATGGGCGTGGCTCTGGGTACCTTGGGGGTGGAGATCTGGCATGGGGATGGGGGTGAGAATCGGCAGCTCTCACCTTCATAGCAGGGGATCAGCGTCCTGCCTTTGGCCTGGAGATTGGACGGGATGATGTAACAGAAGCCATGGGGCAGGATGTGGTCTGTTTCATAGTAGATGTTCTTCCAGCGGTGGGCACAGGCCTAAAGGACAGAGAGAGGGGTCAGAGCAGGAAAGTCAGCCCCAGCAGGTCCCAAAGCAGAACCCAGGCAACACCTGGTGGTTGTGTGGGAGGAGAGGGGCAGAGGGGCCAGAAAGCCACCCTCCCTCCTGTCCCACCAGAGCTTGGCACCAGCTGTCTGGGGCATCGGCAACCTACATGAGCGAACCCCAGGAGGCTACTAGGAAGAGACAGGAAACAAATACGTAAACCAACGAGGACTGTACCTAGTGCTGAGCACCGGGAAGGAAAGACCGGAGTTATGGGACAGAGACTCTGGAGGTGGGAAGGATGGAGGTCAGGGAGACAGGAGAGCAAACCAGCCACGCTGAGGGTGCAGGACAGTGTTCCAGGAGAGGGGTCATTGGGTGCGGAGGAAGCCCCCGCGAAAGGCTTGAAGGTTCGAGGGAAAGGAAGGCGGGCGGGTCTGGACTGCGGTGGGAGGGAAGAGGTCAGAGAGGGGACGGGGCCAGCCCACGGGGGTCTTGCAGACCGTGGGGACTATTACCTTCGTGGACGTGCAAGGGAAGCCAACAGTCTCACACAGGTGAGTGGCATGACCTGGTTTACAGTTGAGAGAGAGAACATAGCCACGGTGTGGAGCCCGCAGGTGGGCAAGAGTGGAAGTGAACGTCCAACGGACGCTGGGCTGGGGGGAGCAGCAGGAACGCGGGAGGGGCGCGTCCTTCCCCACCCACCACAGAAGTCCCCCACTCGGACACACCTGCCCGCTCCAGTTACATGTGTGCGCGTGACCTCGCACACCCCAGCACCCACAAGTTTGGTTAGGGGCCGACCCGCTTCCTGTGAGGGCGGGCACTCTGCCCAGCCTGTTTCTCATGGACACACATTCACTTCTGCCCCCTGTCCACTCTGGCCTACAAATGTATTTTCCTAAAATAATCAGAGCTTTTGCTTGTTTGTTTAAAGTTTATTTATTTTGAGTGTGAGAGAGACTAGGGGAGGAACAGAGAGAGAGACAGAGAGAGAGAGAGACAGAGAGAGACAGAGAGAGAGAGAGAATATATCCCAAGCAGGCTCTGAACTGCCAGTGTGGAGCCCAAGGTGGGGTTCAATCTCACGAACCATGAGATTACGACCTGAGCCAAGATCGAGAGTCGGACGCTCAACTGACTGAGCCGTCAAATATTTTGGCATCCCAGAATAATCAGACCTTTTAACTTCTTGGTCTCTTTCCTTCGAATGCACAACAGGTCACAACGTTCAGCATCTACAGGGCCCACATTTGATTTCTTCTGCAATGCTAGAGGGAGGCCAGAGGCATCTTTGGAATTCCTATTTTCCACACGGGAAGCCCAAGTGTCAGCGTGGCTCCCTTAAGTCTCAGAGCCAGCAGGTGCTGCCTACCGCGGAGGAACCCACCGCTTCAGGGTCCTCCTTGTCTCACTAGAAAACCTTGTCCATTTTCCATTTGACAGTTCCCATTCTGGCAATCCCTATCAAGATAACACCAGCATTCTTCACAGAGCTACAACACACAATCCTACAATTTGTATGGAACCACAAAAGACCCCGAATAGCCAAAGCGATCTTGAAAAAGAAAACCAAAGCTGGAGGCATCACAATCCCCGACTTCAAGCTGTATTACAAAGCTGCAATCATCAAGGCAGTATGGTACTGGCACAAAAACAGACATCTGGGTCAATGGAACAGAAGAGAGAACCGGAAATGGACCCACAAACATATGGCCAACTAATCTTTGACAAAGCAGGAAAGAATAACCAATGTTACAAAGACAGTCTCTTCAGCAAGTGGTGCTGGGAAAACTGGACAGCGACATGCAGAAGAATGAACCTGGACCACTTTCTTACACCATATACAAAAATAAACTCAAGATGGACGAAAGGCCTAAATGTAAGACAGGAAGCCATCAAAATCCTAGAGGAGAAAGCAGGCAAAAACCTCTTTGACCTCAGCCCCAGCAACTTCTTATTTAACATGTCTCCGGAAGCAAGGGAAACAAAAGCAAAAATGAACGATTGGGACCTCATCAACACAAAAATCTTCTGCACAATGAAGGAAACAATCAGCAAAACTAAAAGGCAACCGACAGAATGGGAGAAGATATTTGCAAATGACAGATCAGATAAAGGATTAGGATCCAAAATCTATAAAGAACCTATCAAACTCAACACCCAAAAAACAAATAATCCAGTGAAGAAATGGGCAAAAGACATGAATAGACACTTCTCCAAAGAAGACATCCAGATGGCCAACCGACACATGAAAAAATGCTCAACATCACTCATCATCAGGGGAATACAAATCAAAACCAAATGAGACACCACCTCATACCTGTCAGAATGGCTAACATTAACAACTCAGGCAACAACAGATGTTGGTGAGGATGTGGAGAAAGAGGATGTCTTTTGCACTGCTGGTGGGAATGCAAACTGGTGCAGCCACTCTGGAAAACAGTATGGAGGTTCCTCAAAAAATTAAAAATAGAACTACCTACGACCCAGCAATTGCACTACTAGGTATTTATCCAAGGGATACAGGTGTGCGGTTTTTCAAAGGGGTACGCGCACCCCAGTGTTTATAGCAGCATTATTGACAATAGCCAAAGTATGGAAAGAGCCCAAATGTCCATCGACAGATGAATGGATAAAGAACATGTGGTATATGTATACAATGGAGTATTACTTGCCAATAAGAAAGAAAGAAATCTCGCCATTTGCAACTACGTGGATGGAACCAGAGGGTATTATTCTAAGTGAATTTAGTCAGTCAGAGAAAGACAAATATCACATGACTTCACTCATATGAGGAATTTAAGAGACAAACAGATGAACATAAGGGAAGGGAAGCAAAAATAATATAAAAACAGGAAGGGGCACAACACATAAGAGACTCTTAAATACGGAGAACAAACTGAGGGTTGCTGGAGGGGTGGTGGGAGGGGGGATGGGCTAAATGGGTAAGGGGTGTTAAGGAATCTACTCCTGAAATCATTGTTGCGCTATATGCTAATGTGGATGTAAATTAAAAAATAAATAAATTTTTTTTTTTTTTACATTTTATTTATTTTTGAGACAGAGAGAGAGAGACAGAGCATGAATGGGGGAGGGGCAGAGAGAGGGAGACACAGAATCGGAAGCAGGCTCCAGGCTCTGAGCCATCAGCCCAGAGCCCGATGCGGGGCTCGAACTCACGGACCGCGAGATCGTGACCTGAGCTGAAGTCGGCCGCTTAACCGACTGAGCCACCCAGGCGCCCCTAAATAAATTTTTTAAAAACGTTCCCATTCCTGCCTGAGGAGCAGTCAAACCCACCCCCTGAGGGAGATCTAGTAGCTGTTGTTACTGGCCTACCCAGAGGTCCCAACACCCCTGAGATAACCATTCTGGGGTCGAATGAAATACCCAGGTCACCAAGGGAGAGAGGGGCCTCTTTGGGGCTTGGTCATCCTCAGATCATCTTCTGATGAAAATCACTGCCTTCCAGCCTCTCTGCTCTTCATTCCTTCAAATCCACCGCCCGCAGCACCCTTGAAGACAAGGCCACTCACCGCCTAAGGGCAAAACTACCGGAAATGTGAATCTGCCCACACATTGGTGCTTGCCCTGTGAGATTAAACTACACAGGAAGACCTCTTGTTGTTCCTTATACTGCAAACCACCTTCATTCCTCCCCACTTGATGCAGTTTTGTGCCGACAGCATAGTTTCTCAAGGACCTGTGCAAATCTATCGCAAAGCACATAATCACTCCATTTCACCAAACAGTTGATTTCTTAAATTTTTAGCCCTGACTCAGTTCTGATGGCTTGCAAACTTGAATCACTTATCTAGTTGGCTGGCAAATTACTTCCAGTTTAGCTTATAGATTCAGCAAAGCCCTTGGCTTCCAGGGCTTACCATGTTTTATTGTACTTCTGGGCTGGAGGGACCGTACAAAGGGGCGGGTATTTATCATGGGGCATGCTGACTCTTCTAAGGAAGGACATTCTGCATTTAATGTCTAGTTTACTGTCTCCTCATTTGTTTTTGTTTTGTTTTTTTTAAGTGCCATAAATTGTTTAAGGAGTGATCTTGGAGAATTCCTAGAAAATCCAAATATTGCATTTCACAGTAAACTAAACTAAAATTAAGGCATACTGTGAGGTCAGAGATCAAAGTGTCAAAGGCAGTATGCATGTAGGAAAACAAAGAAGACTGTTTCTGAATATAAATTACAGAAAGAAAAGACTGTTTAGCCTTGATTATCATTATATATACACACACATGTCAATCTGACCCCTACATTAAAAAAAATTCCTAGGGACTGTCTCCAAAGGATTACTAACCCCATCCATCTCTCCAAATGAGTTCTGCCATGAGGGAGGAAGGGGGCAGAGCAGGGAAGAACAGGAAAAGAAGCGCATTCTCTAGAAACAACAAGACTAATCAAACTCAGATTCCAAATGATCTAAAAAGGGGAAGATGGTCCCACATTACCCCAAACCTTAGAATTTGACATCTTTCAAGTTATGAGGATTGTTTTTTACTACCCCCCCTCCAAAAAAAATAAAAAGGAGAAAATGAGCAATTTATTACAGAGGTCTTTTTTTGTTGTATGGAAACAGCACGTCCTTCTGGGGGAGGGGGTGGGAGGACCTGGGCCTCTCCCGATGGCTCAGCCACAAAGACACGTAGGTCCCCACCCCACCCTCTTACACAGATGGCCAGAGCTGTTACCACGCCTCAGGTCCACCCTGCACAGCCAGGGCCAGGCCCCAGGCCACCGAGAACACCCCACCCGGCAAGGAAGTCCCCCCCACCCCCCAGCCCTGCTCCAAGGGAGGAGGGAGGAGCCTGGGAGGCCCAGGGAAGGGGCTTCTGGAATGCTGGGAAAGTCCTTCTGAGACTGCGGACCCAATGACAATTCATCGAAGTGAACACAAATCATCTGTGTACTTTCCTCCGTATGTGTTATAGCACATTAGACGTTCTCTAGCCATCACCACCAGGAAACACGGCAATGGAAGTAAACGCAACACCGTATGCCGCGGCTTTGAAAGAAGTGGACAGATGAGAAGTCGTGAGCAGACAGGGGCCTCCCTGATGTTTGGGAAGGACGAGGCATAGAGCCCAGAATGCCGCTGCCACGAGGAATAAGCCGGATGCTTCAATTATTTGTTGTCTGAGCCTTGGAGACTAATGACAAGCAGAAGACATCAGACTTGAACATCCTGAGGTGCCCTCCCAAATCCAAGAAAAGGGCCCGTGCCCATGCAGAGTGCCTGGGTGGCCATGGCAACAAAGACTGCTTCTTCTCTATTTCTTAAACGGTCGTCTGCAGACAGGGGAGCAGGCAGACAGCGTGGGAAGGGCCTTGCCCCTAATCCCGATGCTGTGTTTGCATCTGGTATTATCTGGATGGAAAACAGGAAGACTGGAGGAAAACAGGAAGGCACCACAACACCTATGAGCCCAGACTGCAGACACTAAGCCAAAGTCAGCCCACCAGAGCTGGTTGCCGGGTTCGGGGCTCAGAAAACGTCATTTGTCGATGAGACACTTGACTCCCTGTCGCGGCTTTCAAATTCTCCATCTGTTCTATACTTGGAAGTCAGCACCTGGTGCCATTTAAAAAAAAAAAAAACTCACCCCACCTCCCCCTGTTCAAAGCCACCGTGGAATCCAATATTACGTTCCATGGGGACACAGGTCCCACGCTCACACCCCAGGTACCTCCTGCGTGCTCAAAGTGTGTTCGAGTAACACGCATCTTCCTGTGCTTAATTTTAAAGCAAATACCTGCCTAGCAGAAAGCCTTGACAGGTACATTTGACACCTTAAAGAAAAAGCAAATGGATACGAGGCCTCCAAAATGTAAATATGGATGAAGTCACCACTCCTTGTACCTTGTCACCTATCATTTCTAGGGCTGTTTTATAGCATTTTGCCTCATGCTTCCATCAACCACTCAGCCACCAAGAAGAGACGGCAGCTGATTTGCTTTCTAATTGTTTTAATAGTGACACTCTGCCCTTCCATTATTCAAACATACTTTTAGATACCCCTCCTTAGAGAGACCATCTCTAGGCACTGATAACTGACAGTGCAAAGGGTGAAAAAAATGCGGTCTCTCCCCAGGCAGCTTCCATAAAAAAGGAGGCATACATGCAAGATAAACTATACTTACAAAGGTCACAACATAATGCCGAGTTCCCAATGGCACACAAGATGCTAGGCTTATTCCAGAAAGCGCAGTCACCAATGACAGGCCTCAAGGAGGAAGCAGAGTCTAAACTGGGAGGACGGAGGGGGCTGAGAACAGAGGAGACTCAGGACAAGCCTTTCCTAGCAAGACGCCACAGGTGCAAAAAGTCACCGGGACAACTCAACAACAACAAACAATCCAACTTAAAGATGGGCAAAGGAGTCAGACAGACATTTCTCCAAAGAGGACATACAAATAGCCAGGAAGCACGTGAAAAGATGCTCAGTATCACCAATTCCTAGGGAAATTCAAATCAAACCCACCATGAGACACCATCTTGCACCCATCAGGATGGCCACTCTTAAAGAGAAGAAGAAAAAAAGAAAAAACCTGTCGGCAACGATGTGGAGAAACTGGAACCCTTCTCTTGTGCACTGTTGGTGAGAATGTAAAACGGCACGGCCACCGTGGGAAAACAGGGTGACGGTGCCTCCACAAAATTAAAAATAGAATTTCCATAGGGTTTGGTGATGCCACATCTGGACAGCTATACAAAAACACTGAAAACAGGATCTTGAAGAGATCATCGCACACCTGTGGTCATAGCAACACTGTTCACAACAACCAGGCCACCCAAACATCCATCAGTGGATAGAACAGTATTCGGCCCTAGAAAAAAGAAATATTGCCACACGCTACAACACAGATGAAACTTGAGGACATCGTGCCAAGCGAAATAAGCCGACGGCAAGACAAATACTGCATGATTCCACTCACGTCGTTATCGAAAGCAGCTCGACTCTTAGAAACAGGACGGTGGTTGCCAGAGACTGGGGGGGAGAGGGATGGGGGTAAGCGCTCAATGCAGAGTTTGTTTTACAAGGTGAAGAAGTTGAGAGGTCTGTAGCCCAACAATGTACACACCGGTAACACTACTGTGCTGCTCGTTTAAAAACGGGTAAGATGAGGGGCGCCTGGGTGGCGCAGTCGGTTAAGCGGCCGACTTCAGCCAGGTCACGATCTCGCGGTCCGTGAGTTCGAGCCCCGCGTCGGGCTCTGGGCTGATGGCTCGGAGCCTGGAGCCTGTTTCCGATTCTGTGTCTCCCTCTCTCTCTGCCCCTCCCCCGTTCATGCTCTGTCTCTCTCTGTCCCAAAAATAAATTTAAAAAAACGTTGAAAAAAAAAATTAAAAAAAAAAAATACAGGTAAGATGGTAAATTTTAGCTTGTGTCTTTGACCACAGTGAAAAACACAAAGCCATGAGGAGAACGGATGCTGTTGGGTGCCCTCTTCCCCCAGCACCCACAGGATGGCTTATTGAATGAAGCCGGGCTCGTGTAAGACGTGAGGAACACAGCTCTGCGTGCGATGAACGAGAACTGGGTTATGACGGCAGACTACCCTGTCGTGGCACCATCACCCTGAGCCCCAGCTCCGCCTTCTCAGCTTCCTTTGCTAACTCATCCCCACGATCCTCACTGCCGTTCATGTCCCCAGAGGTGGCCCCCTCCTCTGATTGGCAGTGACACAGAACTCTCTGGAAATAAGCTCTTGGCTGCACAGAGCTCATCTTTCTGTGGGAGGAAGAAACGTTTTCACAGGAGCAACCTCTGGCTCTAGGCTCCACGCGCCCTGCAGCATCGTGTGGGGTGCCTCCACCAGACCGCCACCGCCTCTGTTCTGAGTCTCGACCTCAGGCCACCCTGATTTATAGAAGGAGCAGCTTCTTCCCTCCTTTCTAGAGGATGGCGGGCAACATTCCAGCCGTCCTGGGGCCGAGTTGTCCAGTCAGGGTCAGGCCACTACGTCTGGAGGCCTGGAGATGGTCCAGGGCAGCCCGCAAACTGGACACAGAGACAAACAGAGGGGCTGGGGGCCCCGCGCAGACCGACAGTGGTTCCAGTAGGAAGGTCCCTCCACACTGGTGACAGCATCCAGCTGCTTCTTCCCTCCCCCAAGGGGCCTGACCAGGGGCAGATGCTAACTTTGTGGTGAGAAGGCAGGCCGAATTCACACAAATAGCCTCTTCCATGGAGAAGTTTAACACAAAAGCGGGCTCCTCAGGCAGGGAAGGAAACATTTTGCCTAGATCCTGAAGGAAAACCTGTTTCTCCTGGGATAAAATATAAATATATAAACCCTCAACTTTACAGCACGTGGCCCGGAGGAAGCCCTCAATGAACGGCAGCTGGTAGTGTTTTCCCTCCTTGATCTTCTGCTTTTATGAGAAAACGCTTCACACAGCTTCCAAGAAAAGCCAATGAAAAGAAACGGCCTATGAAGTCAGAATGCTGGTTCTCTCAGTGGAGAGGGGCATAGGGGAACACTCTGGCCTTAGCAACGGGGATGCAGGAGCATGTGTATGAAAAGGCCACCAAGCCGTCCGCATCAAGTTGTGTGTGTCGGTATGTAGGGTCATACCTCCATAGGAAAGACTAAAAGAAAAAGGAAAAAGTGGACAAAACTTCTGAGGCAGTTACAAACGCCTGTCTTGTGGAGTCCAGTAGAAGTCTCTGTGGTGATGGAAGGGTTTCCTCTGTGCACTGTCCAACACAGTAGCCAGTAGCCACATGCTGTTACTTATCCCTTGAAATGTGGCTAGTACAGAGGACTGAATTTTTGACTAGATTGGCTTAAAATGCACAGACTCCACGTGGCTGGCAACTACCTCACTGGACGGCGTAGCTCTCGAAAAGCCTCCAGGACAAAGGCTTTTCTTTGCGCCTCCTCAACACACCTAACGGACCTGAGAAGGCCACGTGCACTTTGGAAGCCAAATATAGTTGACCCTTGAATGACAGTGGGGGTTAGGGGTACCGACCCTCTCATGCAGTTGAAAATCTGCATATAACTTTTGACTCCCCGACAATTTAATGAATAGTTGACCTATTCGTTGACCTAACAGTTGACCAAGAACATCAAAGGAGGTTAACACAGATTTTGTGTCTTATATGTACTACTCTCTTCTTACAATAAATTAAAGGTAAGAAAACATTAAGAAAATCACACGGAACAGAAAATACACTTAGAGTGCTGTAAACAATCCACGAATAAGTGGACCCATGCAGTCCCAACCCGTGTTGTTCAAAGGTCAACTGTAGAGAGCCAAAAATAACATGGGTTTCCTAACGTGTAATACTATGTAGGAATAAATAGGAATAAACTGCTGATACACACAAGTTAATCTCAGAAGTATTCTGAGTGAAAGAAGTCTTAGACAAAAGAGCACACGGGTAGCTTTCCATTTATACGAAGATCTAGAAAAATCGAAAGGAATCCATGGTAGTACTGATCATACGAGCGGTTGCCTTGGGGTGGGAGGAACTGACTCGTAAGGAACATAAGAGAACTTTCTGGGATGACAGAGATAGTCCATAACTCGATGGGGGTCAGGGCGTCACACAGGAGTGTACCTTTGTCAAAAATAAAACTACAATCTTAAGTTCTGTGCATTTTATGCTCACTATACCTCAACTTAAAAGACACACATTCACAAAAATACTTATGCAACAAACACGATCACGTTTCAACAGCCATATCTCCGCACCCCGGGACGGGCACTGAGCATCTGACAGATGAAAAAAAATAAAAAGATCAGTCATCTGTTCAAGCAGTAGTCCAGAACGGGCAACAACCTCAAGGCCATGCCCCTGTCACCGTGCCGCCCAGCCTTCCTAAGGCATCTAGAAGTCATTCACCCTCAGAGTGCCGCCCCCTCCCCACGGCACTTACCAGCACGCGGCCATCAGCCTTGGGCTGCCGGGCCAGGCTCACCCCCATCCACTCGTCATCCCTGTCTTCCCGGCAGGTCTTTCCACACGACATGCCCCGATTCTTCCCTGGATGAAAAAGAGAAAAGCCAGACTTGCTTTGAGAAATGACGTTCCGTTGGCTGCTTTTCAAAGGGTGGTCTACAGTCCAAGTGCTGGTTACCTGCCAGTGAGGAAATAAGGAACTTGGAACAAAATGGAAATCAACTCCAGCGCGACGCATGCCGTTTAATTCAGCCAATACTTTTTTCATCGCAAGACTTCCTCGAGGAGGGAAGTGGTGCAGTGATTTATGTTCTGAAGCTAGCTCCTTCATCTGTTACGTACCAGTAATAAGCAGTTTGCAAACCGGACATTTTGAGCGGCACTAAAGAACACAGTGGCACGATGGATACCTCTCCTTTTCAGCTAACGAATATCATGACAATTCTTCGTTAAAAAAAAAAAAAAATTAGAAGCTCTAGATGGGAAAGAACTTTGGAGAAGGTGAGGACGTGAAGGGATTATCATGAAGTAGCTCTCACTATGTACAGATATATGTGTCACCTCTATTATCTCATTTGTCCTTCTCAAGGTAGTCAGGTAAGGTAGGTATCTTAGTCCTGACTTTACAGGCAAGGAGACTGAGGCCAAAGAGGCTGCGGGACTTTCGCAGTGAGTCCCAACTAGTAACTAGCAGAGCTAGGCTCTGAACCCAGGCAGAGTCACCTGATCCCAAAGATGATGGACCATGTATTTTCCACTGGACTACAAGGTGAGCTTTGAAGCCTACCACGTCTTTCCTTACTTAAAATATAAAACCTGCGATAAATTTTAATGGCCTCCCCCTTCATGCACAGCATGAAATCTTAACACTTGACTCCAGCCGACTGGGCCCTGTGTGAGCCAGCCCCAGCCCACCCTGCCAACCCCCTCCACTTCCGCTCCCGCCCACCACCCCAGCTGCACTGCCCTCACTCGGAGCTTTAAAAGGGCACACGCTTCCTCGGCTTGGATGTTCTGCCTCCCGTACCTGCCCAGCTAACTACCGCGAATCCTTCCAATCAGGTGTAGATCAACTACCCACCTCCCCTCTGGTATTGTGGCACTCAACTACTCATTTCAATGTCTCTTGGCCCACTAATTTGTAAGGTCTTTGTTTTGTTCACCAGTATGTCTCAGTGATTAATGAGTCACAGGTACCTAGCATATGACGGACGGACGGATGGATGGATGGATGGATGGATGGATGGAAGGCAGGGGAGGGAGGAAGAGAGGGAGGGAAGGAGGGAGGGAGGAATGAAGGAGGGAGGGAGGGAGGAAGGAAGGAAGAGAGGAAGACAGGAAGGGAGGGAGGAAGAAGGGAGGGAGGGAGGGAGGAAGGAGGAAGGGAGGGAAGGAGAGAGGGAGGGAAGGAGAGAGGGAGGAATGAAGGAGGGAGGGAGGGAGGGAGGAAGGAAGAGAGGAAGACAGGAAGGGAGGGAGGAAGAAGGGAGGGAGGGAGGGAGGGAGGAAGGAGGAAGGGAGGGAGGGAGGAAGGAGGAAGGGAGGGAAGGAGAGAGGGAGGGAAGGAGAGAGGGAGGAAAGGAGAGAGGGAGGGAAGGAGAGAGGGAGGAATGAAGGAGGGAGGGAGGGAGGGAGGGAGGAAGGAAGAGAGGAAGACAGGAAGGGAGGGAGGAAGAAGGGAGGGAGGGAGGGAGGGAAGAGGAAGGGAGGGAAGGAGAAAGGGAGGGAGGGAGAGAGGGAGGGAGGGAGGGAGGAAGAAGGGAGGAAGAAAGGAAGGAAGGAAGGGAGGAGGAAGGGAAGGAGGAAGGAAGGGAGAGGGGATGAATGATCAGGCCACCCTGAGAAGAAAAAGAGGAAGTGGGAGGGCACGGAACCCGTTTCCGCCTTGGCAGTGACGTCCACCCACCTCGAGCCATGTCTAATTCGGTGCATCTCCGGTCAGGGTTGGTGTGGACGCGGCACTTAAACACAGCCCCGGGGGACTTCACTGAAGTGCTGTACTTGGACTCTGCCTTTGGTGCGCCCACAAGGACCCTGCACATCAAGAAGAAAGGACATTCTGTCACAACCCAGTACCGGCAAACAGGAGGCCGATGCTTAAACCCTCACCCAGTGGTGGGTGGGCTGCCTGAATGCTCTAGGGGGCCCAAGGGGGAGGGCCTCCAACAGTGAGCCTGTTAGATTTTCTCCAGGCTCATTATTTTTAAATGTTTATTTATTTTGAGAGAGAGAGAGAGAGAGAGAGAGAGAGAGAGAGAGAGGGAGAAAATGAGCATGAGTGGGGGAGGGGCAGAGGGAGAGAGAGAATCCCAAGTAGGCTCCACACTGACAGCACAGAGCCCAACACAGGGCTCGATCTCATGAACTGTGAGATCGTGGCCTGAGCCAAAATCAAGAGTCAGAGGCTTCACCAACTGAGCCACCCAAGCGCCCCTCTCCAGGCACATTTAAAGCTTAAGACTGGCTGGGAACACATCCAAGCAAAGAGTTCCTATCCACAATCTATGAAGAACTCCTATAAATCAATAAAAAAAAAAAAAAAAACAGACCAATAGAATAGTGGGCCAGATACTTGACGAAAGGAGATAACCAAATGGCGAATGAACATAGACAAGATCCTCAACTGCATTAGCTGTCAGAGAAACCCAAGTGAGAGGCCACTTCACACCTACTAGAAGGCGAAACCGAAAGGGATGAAAATGCCAAGTGCTGGCCAACCACAGCTCCGCAGGTAAATCTCACAAATACAACACCGGGCAAAAGACAGGAGGGCCAACGGGTACTCACTGAGTCCACTTATCTGAAGCTCGGAGCAGGTGAAATTTAACTGGTGCTAGAGGTCATGCTATGGGTTACTTCCGGAGAGGAGCAAGGGGGGCGGTGTGGCTAGGGAGAGGGGGCTTTCCAGGGGTGCTTATCACGTTCTATTTCCAACCTGAGTAGTGTCTACTCAGATTTATGATAATTCATTGAATTGCATATATATGACATGGGTACTTTCCTGGATGTGTGGGATGCTTTAATAAAAAAAAAATAAGAAGCAGGAAATTTAGAGATGCCATTTCTCTTCTGTGCCCCCCTCTTCCCCTCCCCCCCCCCCCCCCACAAAACATACGTACTTAGGGGGCAATAGGAAAGAAACAACAGGAGTGTCGAATTATACACCACATCCTCTGTCCCAAGGCAAACCAGAGATAGAATAGTTCACATGTGAATAAGGGCAAGGAGGAAGCTCTACATCCTTTATCTTGAACCGGAAACTGCCGGGGTCAGTGGGGTGGGGGAGGATGGCCCCTGCAGGGCCCCTCCCCACTGGAGGAAAAGAGCAAGCCATGCTAAGAAGACAGACAAGACATATTCAGGGCTGTGTGGACATAGAACATCCGGGGGGGGGGGGGGGGTGATTAGCAACAAGCTCCCTACAGATGTCACAGAAACGATTCTGCCCTGCATTTGTATGCACTGTTTCCAGAGTGGTCAAGAGCAGTGTTTATTTATTTATTTTTATTTTTAAAAAATTTTTTTAATGTTTATTTTTTTTATTTTTGAGACAGAGAGAGACAGAGCATGAACGGGGGAGGGGCAGAGAGAGAGGGAGACACAGAATCGGAAGCAGGCTCCAGGCCCCGAGCCATCAGCCCAGAGCCCGACGCGGGCCTCGAACTCACGGACCGCGAGATCGTGACCTGAGCCGAAGTCGGACGCTTAACCGACTGAGCCACCCAGGCACCCCAAGAGCAGTGTTTAGAATACTAAGCGGCACCAATCAGGCAGGGTGTGCTGAGCCACAAGCCATTTGGAAGAGGACTTGTAAGGTGAGACCCTGAACAAGACCTACACCGATGTCCAAAGAGTAGAAAATTCCAAGCCACTGCTCAATGAGAACATGACCTGCTCCTTATGTCTAGCAGCCTAGAAAGGAGATGCCGTTCACCTGGAAAGGTTCCAGGCACATCGTGAAGTGTGCTGTGCCCCCTAACCCTGCGACAGAAAGCGTTACCCCTCACGTGTCTGTGGAAAAGCAGCCTAGCAGAGGTTAGAATGACCCCAGAGAGCCTCCCTGGAGATGTGGCCCAGGCTCCCCTCACTTTGTCCTGAAAGCCACCTTCACCTTGGGGTCATGATATCCACCCCTACCCTGGCAGCAGAGTGATGGTGTTCCCTCCCCAGCACCCCAGCTGAAAGGAGTGGAGATCTATACATCAGATAACAAAAGTCTGGGACCTTCAGATGGACCCTCAGCAAAGGCTGGACACCCATACTAATCCGGCCCAGAGACATGGTATCAGGTTCACGGGAAGGGACGTGGGTCCTGTCTTTGTAGGTTCCACACTCAACGTGGGGCTCGAACTCACGACCCTGAGATCTAGAGTCGCACGCTCTACTGACTGAGCCGGCAAGAATGTGGGTCCTGTCTTAATTCCCAGCGCCCTGAGCCCAATCCCTCAACGCCCACACACTGACGACACAAACGATCACCAAGGATCTCCGGGGACACACGGAGCCAAGGAAGACCCACCCTCACCGGAGCATTTCCTGCCGGGTGGTCTTGAGAGTTGGTGCTCGATTCCGGGCGGGGGGTGAGAGGAACGGATCCCCGAGCTTCCCCGGGGCCCCTCAGCAGCACCCCGGGAAGCTGGCCGGCTGCTCCCTGCTCCTGCAGCCTCACCGGGGAGGGGGGAGGCCCCAGCTGCAGAATCAGCAGGCAGAAGCAGGGCTGCACCCCCAGCCGCCAGAAATCTCAGCGAGCACTTTCCCTCGCAGGGCGGGCGGCTGGGCCGGCTCCCGGCGGCTCCAGCTCAAACGCAGGATGACACATAAAACGCAACCCCGGCGGGAAGAAAGCCACATTAAGGGACCGGCTTCCCCCCTGGCTTCTGGGGCTGAGCCTCAGAGCCACCGGGGCCAGCAGAGGGTTGCTTGCGATAAGGCCGGTTATGTTTTCACAGGTGACAAGAATTAGCAGTTTGACAGATCTAAACTGCCGAACCGTCCTCCGCCTTTCCACGCGTCAGGTTGTAGAAGCCTGGGAACATAAAACGCCTCCCGCACTCGGAAACCCCAGCGGGACAGGGCTGGGCCCACGAGTTCCCACAAACTCCAAATTTACATTAGCTCGGCGAATAAATGCCACTTGCAATTCATTTTATTAAAAACCACGAAAATTAGACGAAGGGAAGAAGTATTCACACAGCGAGGAAGGGAAACGGCTGCAAGGAGCAAGCTGTTTCTCCACCGCATCCCCCAAAACGGCACTGGTGCCCCGGTCCTGTCAGAGAGTGCCACTGGGCCGGAGTCACAGACCCGGGGTCACGGGTTATCCCGGGAAGGGACCCCGGAGAGCCGACATCCCAGGCGCCGGTGCTTCCAGCCCAGAGCGGAGACTGAGAGGGACAAAGTTCGTATCAGAGTCTAAGGTGGAGAAAGGATCCGCTGGATGAGTTTTTTCCCCTTCCAAACCCACGGTACTCAGCGGTCCTAGCGATGGCTGATCGAGCACTGATAACAACCCTTTGGTTCCAAGTCCCCGTCAGCCGGTCGGACGAGGTTTTTCCAAGTCCTTTGCAATGGGAAACGAAGCAGGAGATAAGGGGGCGTGTGCACACACACATGCGCTCCCCGGGGGTGGCACGGTGGAGCCCCGGCTTGTATCTCTGTGTTTACAGAACGCTGTGGCTTCCTCCCCAGCCTGGCGTTGCTCTGGGGCAGCTCTGGGGCTGCTTGCCCAGCAGCAAGACCGCTGCCATAGGCCAGCCCATGAGCCGGTCTCTTCTGAAGTCAGTTCAGCTGGCTGTCTGCCAGGCCGATCCCGAGAGACAGAGCGTGCGACCGCCCAGAGTTCAGGACAAGCCACCGCACAGACGCCATATCCGCCTCTTCTCGTCTGTTATTCTCTGCGTTATAAAGAGACAGCCCGTCACTTCCCAGAGCCCCCCACAATCTTCCCCGGTACCTTCGACACGACACTGAGATGGCTCCTTCCTTCGTACGGTTGCCACAGGAAAGGGCCCAGGTGTCCCCGCCAACAGGCTCCCATCAACAAGCCATCAGGCCGATTCTCACCCTTGCTTGCTACTTCACGTGTGGTCCTCAGACCAGCAGCAGGGAAAGCAGGGGAAATGCCCGGGAGCTTGATGGAAAAGCAGGACCTCAGGCCTCAGCCCCCCCAAATCAGAACACGCGTCTTAACCGGCCCTCCCGGCGATGCGGAGGCTAACACGCTATACAACCCCCTACGTGGACGACAAATAATCGCGCTCCATCTGCAGCCAGTACGAAGGGATGACTCTTGAGAAAGGAACCCTGCTCCTATCCCACCCCTAAAGATGCGCTCAAACTTCAAGGACATTTTAGACTCCTCTCCTTAACTCGTTACTTTAGATTTCTAATGACGAGGACGATCAGGGTGTATCAGGCACTTGGAGGGCGCAGGATCTGGGCAAGCGGGGTATAGCACGCACCCCGGCGGTCGAGCGCACTGCCCACCCCCCTATTCTGCCCACCCCACGTCAGCCAGAAAGGAGGAAAAGGGACCCAGAAGGCGCAGGGCGACCAGTCTGCAGCCAGCCACCACAGTGTGATCTTGCCCAAGAAAAGCCCTCACGAGACTCTCGGGTGGTTCCCGGGTTAACACTTTGATTTGGAGGCTCTGTCATGCCAAAGAACAGGGGTTTAAAATAGAAAGAAGCCCTTTCTCCTCCCCATCAGGCTGAATGTCAATCACGTCCTCACTTTTCTAAAACGCATATGTGGCTGGCACAGTGATGCCCAGAGGTTTGCTTTTTTTTTTTTTTTTTAAGAAGAAATCATCAACACCTATCTTTTTTTTCTTTTAGAGAGGGAGAGAGCATGAGAGGGGGCGGGGCAGAGAGAGAGAGGGAGAGAGGAAGAATCCCAGGCAGGCTCCACACCCAACATAGAGCCTGACACGGGGCTCAACCCCACGACCCTGGGGTCATAACCTGAGCCGAAATCAAGAGTCGGACACTCAGCTGACTGAGCCACCCGGGCGCCCCCAGATTTGCCTCTCTTAATGAGTAGTTCACACACCTGTCTGGAAATGTGGGCCCATCCGTTCACCTGCCAACACTAGTTATGCTCACGGGTTGTCTGATTTCTTGCTCAAGGCAACCCTGTCGGGCAGCTTCCCATGTGTGCTCTACTCAGAGACGGTGGTTACGCTGCTGGTGAGCTGGGATTTAAACCCGGGGCATCCGTGGCCAGTCCTCCAAACTCCGCCTCTCCGACACAGCCACCCCCCTGGTTGACACGTGTGGGAAAGCGGGCTACAAAGCTCCACTCCGGCCACCCACCAGCTCTGAAGCCCTCCCTCGCATCACCGGAGCAGACGGCAGGTAAACTCCCTGGCAAGCGGGCAACAGGAGAGGACCGAGCTGCCTCCCTGGGGAAGGCTCCCTCCCTCCCCACAAATACCTCAGCAGTGATTCCTCAGGGCGAAATCACAGCCGGGAGGACGACAACTGGAAATGGAAAACCTTAAATGCATTAGGTTTGCGCTCACGCATTTGAAGCCAAAGCCAAAGCTTCCCCAGAGACACGTGTCAGTTACAGGCGTGGAATTCGTTCATCCCACAGGACCACCCAAGGAATCCCCGGGCAAAAAATAGCTGAGATCTGAACAGACAGGGGGCTGTTTGGGGCCAGGGAGCCACCTCTGACCACACGGAACCCTTCCCCCCCACAGAGAGAGGAGACTCTGGGGCCAGTGCTTGCCAACTAAAGCTGGGGACCCAAAAGGCTTCGGAAGCTCCTCTTTTCATGTTTGGAGAAACTGAGGCTCCAGCTCAAAACACTGGATAACTAACTGCTTTTTAGGGGGTTGAAACTAATAGTTCCACTAGAATTCTAAGCTTTGAGGGCAAATTACTCAGGGTGGTAATTTGGCAAGAAGCACAGGGTTCAAGTTCTGCCTCAACCACTGATAAGCTATGTGACCTCAGGCAAGTTTCTTAACTACTCCGGGCCTCGGTCTTCTTCCTCTGTAAAATGGGAAAAAATAAAAATATACCTAGTAAGGGTGCTTGCAAGGTGGAAGACAACGTTTATAAAGCACCTGGCACAAAAGGGGTGCCTGGGTGGCTCAGTCGGTTAAGCGTCCGACTTCGGCTCAGGTCATGATCTCGCAGTCTGTGTGTTCGAGCCCCATGTCGGGCTCTGTGCTGACCGCTCGGAGCCTGGAGCCTGCTTCACATTCTGTGTCTCCCTCTCTCTCTGCCCCTCCCCCACTTGCGTTCTGTCTCAAAAATAAACAAACTTTAAAAAATATATATTTTTAAATAAAAAACGTACCTAGCACCGTGCTTGGTACAAAGTAGGTGTTCAGTGAAACATAAGAATGTTCGACATAGGCCAAACACCCTCGCACCCAACTCACCCCCGCTCCCCCTCTTGGCAGAACTCCCAGGAGCTCCTCAGAACCTGGAATTCATTTAGACCCTTAGCTGAGGTCACAGAAATCCAGGAATGGCTGGGACACTTTCGCCACTAGTGGTGGACTGCAAAAGTAGTCACAATTCGCCATCCCTCCCGTATCCACACCTTTCTTCCTGGTACCTCGCAGCTTCTCCCATCAGGAGGTGGAGTCTGTCTCCCCCTCTTGAATGCGGGCAGGCCCCGGAACTTGCCTCGGCCAGCACCATGTGACCGAGGGGGTGGTTTGACTTCCCAGCTCGGGCTTCAAGAGACCGCGCGTGCCTCTGATTCCTCCCTCGGCACCTTGCCCAGCACATGTACAAGCCCAGGCTGCGGGAGCACGAAAGACACAGGGAGATGGGCCGTCTCACCTGAAGCCATCCTAGACCAGCCGGCCCGCCTGCCTGCCCAGAAGCTGAGAGCAGACGCGTGAGGGAGCCCAGCGAGAGAAGAACGATCCCGCTGAACCCCACCAAAACCGCCAACTACAGACTCAGTGGTTTCAACCACTGAGTTTGAGGGTGATTTGTGACGCAGCAACACTGTGGAAGCAGAAAAGAGATACAGCATCAAGGCAGGACACGCTACTTCTGAAGGGACCTTATGGCCACCCAGGACCACACACTTTTACTGAGGGCCCTGATATGGGAAAGGCAGGGTGGGGTGGCAGATTCTGCCCCGAAGAATGTGGCGTCTCCTCTCCAGCTCTGTGACCTCGGGCAAAGCCCCCTGACCACCCCGGCCCTCCCTCATCTTTAAAAGATAATACAGGGGCTCTGGGGTGGCTCAGTTGGTTGAGCAACCGACTCTTGGTTTCAGCTCAGGTCATGATCTCATGGTTCAGGGGCTTAAGCCCCATGCTGGGCTCTACACTGTCAGTGTGGAAACTTCTTTAGATTCTCTCTCTCTTTCTCTCTCCCTCCCTCCCTCCCTCCCTCTCTTTTGCCCATCACCTGCTTGTGCTCGCCCTCTCTCTTTCTCAAAATAAATAGACATTTAAAATTTTTTAATTAAAAAGAACAAAAATAAAAGATAATAAAAACACACAGTCCCCTTCCCAGTGCAGCAGGGAGGCACGAAAAGAAATGGCAAGTGTTGGGGGTGGGGTGCATCCAGGATGGCCTGACTTTTGAGAATGGGGTAGGAGTTTTCATCTGCCAAGGCCAAGAGCAGACAGAAATGCTCCCAGAAAAAGCATCAGGGCACTTTTCCTTCCTCCTTTGGAAATGGATACCTTGGACAGGGACTCGGTGAGGGAGGGGACAGCAGCAAGCCTGACCCTGGGAACAGCCAGACAGGCATTGAGTCAGGCCCACCTGGGTTCAAATCACAAGCCTGCCATCTACTTGCTGGATAACCTCGGATCTGGCTTCCGCACCTCAGCCACAGCTCCCACTGCAACAGAGTAACCATGAGCACAGCACCCTTGGCACATAGAGTACTCATAAAAGGCTGGCAATAATCCAGCTCAGAAAATGCTAAGTCTGAGAATGAAACAGGTGACTTCATGCCCAACTGGGGAAGAGCAGAAACACAGGCAGGGTCCCCCCCGCCGCCCCGCCCTTGGAGAGGCATCAGCCTGCTGGTCGCCCTGGCAGGGAGTGAAGGGCCCTCAGAGCCTGCCGCCCTGCCCTGGCCGGGGCCTCGGGTCTTGGCAGATGCACTGAGAAGCAGCAGCTGGAGAAGGAAGCATGGTGAAAGGGCCAATGTTTTCCTTCCCCACCTAAGAGCATCAAGGACACATTAAAATCCAAGAGAGGAAAGCTACAGACATCACGGAGATGAGTAAAAGCCTTGCGTGAGGTCTTCCTGGTAGTTTCTCGTGATGATTTTCTTCTCCAAGAACAATACTTTTATTTTTTGCTAGAATTCTCACCACCCCCTCCCAGACTTATGTGGAGCCCAGGATGGGGGCCAGAGCTCCCCATACCAGGGGCGGCCTCCCACCTGCTGAGAGAAGAAAGCAGCCTGCAGAGCCCTGGGATGGACAGTCCCACGGGTCTCCAAGTAAAGGAGCCATCTCAGGGCCTTTCTGGAAGCAGACAGCATGTAAATGAATACACAGAAATGCAGATTTACGTAGAGCATGACCACAATTTTAGAGACCACACATAATGAGGGGTGCGTCTTAACACAAGACTATCTCATTCATTTCTGTATTGAGTATTGACACTCAGATCGTGATAAATGAATAAAGGATTCAACAAATGTACCAGAAGCAAACTCTTTTAGCATCTAAAGTCAGGATAAAGATGACCATTCGTTCCACAAGTCAAATCAAAGTAACAAAAAGAGTAACTACCAGTGTTGATCGAGGGTGTCCTACAAAGTAACAATAGGGTAAGTACTTACCCAGGGTTTCCTTTGTGCTGGAGGCTGTGTTCCAGGCTCTGCAGCGATCATCTCATTTAATGCACTCAACAATGTGGGGGAGAGAAACGCTTTATTATTACTCTTTTCCAAAGAGCTCAACAAGGACTCGAACACCTGAAGGGACTGACGGTCCTACAAACGTCTCCGAGGCTAAAATAGCCAACCGGGGGCAGGGCTGACCTTGAAGCCCACCCTCGTGGCCACCAGGCACTTGGGCATCTCAGAAGCCCCCCTTTCATGGCCTGGAAACCATGGGTTTGGCTGTTGCTGGGGAATCAGGGGCCACAATGAAGGCAGAGCCAGGAAGAACCCCGCTCCCCGTGCCTGGGACATTCGCTCTGGAGGCGCCATCCTGGTGGGTAAGAGGTGCTGTCCCGCCTTTAGAAGACCCTGCACCACGCCAGTTTCGCTCCAGGGGGTGTGCACCCCGCAGCGCTGGAACACCACACATCCAGGACAGGGTAGGAGAGGCCACCTGGGCTCCAACGTACCAAGGGATGTGCGGAAATGGAGAAGGTTGGCTTTGTGTTTGTTATCTTCAGGTTCTGGGGGACACAAGTCATCCTGTCTCGCGTGTCGGCCACTCGTGCAGAAAGTCAGTGTGGGTTTCTTCAATAAAGTTATAAATCCAGGGGTGAGTGCTAAACGCTGGTTGCCATGGCTACCTTCCCTGGCTCCTCTCCAAACTAAGCTGCTTAAATGGAGATAGAAGGTAACAAACTCAGCCCAGGGAGATTAGGATGAATACATGGAATAGTCCAGAATGTGCCATCTTTCCTAAGACACTTCTTACCTCCACACAGACTTGGGGTGACAGCAGGCCTACAAATGTCCCTGGCAGAATCACTGGGTCCCTGTTTAACCCAGTGATCAAGCATCCCTGGAAAACAGAACCCCCAGAATCCCTCCACCTGTGCCCAGTGGATCATGAATACGTACCCCAAAGGATGTCACAGGGAAGTTACCACTGCTATAATTCCAACACTTTTCCAGAAAAGCCGGGAAGGAAAGAACCTTACGAGACAGATGCTTGGAGGCCTTGAAGCCCCAAACTTAGACTCCTGACTCTGTGAGAGGCATAAGCACACTCCCAAGCCTACCACTTTGGCCAGGTGACCTGGGCAAGCAACACCTCTGTTTGTTTTCTCCTTCGTGATGGGGGCTGGAACGACAACCAGCCGACACTTGGGAACATTCAACGAGCTAGAGCACATAAAGCACGTAGAACAGCACTCAACACCTGCTAAGGACTCAGTAAGTGCATAGCTGCGGCCACCATGTTGTTTCTGCTGGGAACTGACACTCACAGCGTGAGTCCCTTCTAACGTTCCCCCACAAAGCACAAACTGGGGACCCAGTGAGGCTGTAGTTTCAAAGACTCCAGATCTTTCCCAATCTTGGATTCACTTTCCAAGGTTCTGTCAAAAAGGAAGGTCCTGATAAAACACTTTCTTCTGCTTTGGTTGGTCACCAACCCACTTGGCTTCATGGTTTGTGGTTTGTGAAGTCCCAGGAAGGATGTGCTGCTGCTCCCTCTGGTCGGGAGCTCATCAGCGGCCCGATGGCTCAAGGTAATGGGGGAGGGGGGGGGGTCTCTCTCTCCTCCATCCCTCACCTGTGACTTCTCTGAAGTCAGGAAGAGGCGCCCTGTGTGAAAGTTGGCAGCTAGAATGCTCTGGAGTCTGCTTCAGGCCAGATTTCTAATGTCCCCCGTGCTGACCCAGTGCAATAAGGCACAGATGATCCCCAGCCACAACTGCTGGCCAAGGAGCACATCTCCTGCCTTCCTAACACAGCAATCCACAAATGACGGGTTCCGTGGCCACCATGGAGGCGTGCATCCCCTGTGCCACCTCGTGCCATTCAGCTGGAAGTCAGCCGGCAGTCCCCACTGGCAGCCCCTTCAGGAAGGCCACAGCAATCAAGCCGAGGCCACACTCCGCCCAGGGGGCAGCAGCCAGTGACTGATTATGACGATCACGGTTGCGGCGGGGGGGGGGGGGGGGGGGGGCGTCCTGTTAAGTTGGTGGACATCTTAATCAGGTCAACAGCACAGTCTGAGGCTCTCTCTGCCCGGTCTTGCTCCCTCCCCCTTGCTCCTCCCCAGGCCTTGTCCCCCCACCTAACACGTCCCTTGCACTCCTACCTCTGCCTTAGCATCTGCTCCCAGAGGACGCACACTGACAATGTGCGTTGATCACCGAGGCTGGGGCAGGCTTCGGACAAGGCGTGGAACCCTAAGCTCCGGTTGTCTGACTGGCACGCTGGAAACCACTAGCCAGGCGATCCCAAACATTCAAGTAAAGACTATCATGCCCATGAGAGCGTTTGATCTCTTGGAGATAGATGCCCAGCAGATAATATCTGATCGAATCGCTGATTTTTATTTCTTAAAGTTACAGGCTGCTCCCTTGATTTCTGAGAGCGACACAGAGACTGTTTTCTAACACACATGAAAACATGTTCCCTAGACAAATCACAGTAAAAGCTATCAGAGAAAGACCATTTCCGGACGTCAGCGGGGAATCAGAGCTGGCCGGGGCCCAGTTCTTCACACCCTCACACCCAAAGCTGTTAGTGACTAGCTGAGAAAAGTCATCTTCTTGTCTCTGAAGTTTCTCCCCCGGGCAAGACAGCTGCCTCAGTCCGGAGGCCAGCGATCAGCACTAGCTCTGCAAACAGCACCCTTGCCAGCTGCCCCAGATCTCCAGGGAAACGCCCCGGAAACCCCAAGAGACACTTTCTGGGTCCCCTTAGAACTCGGGCCTCACACACGCACCGCGCCTTCCTGAGAGCATGAGAAGCGGGCTCTTCGGGGCAGTAAGACCCAGGAATAAGGTCTGAAAATGCTACATCGAGAAAAGCCAGATGGGGAAGCGGACCCACACTCCCACCTGAGGGCCTGGCGTGGGACAGCAAAGACCTCCATCACACGGGGTTCGAGAAGGCCCGGCTGCCACTGCCATTTCTGGGTGTCTCCTCACAAAGATGGGGTGCAGCAGGGCCCGTGATGCCACGGTCCCCCTTCTCAAGGTTCTACCTTCACAAGGGTCTCCCCTCTGCCCGTCGGAACAACTGTGTCTGCCCAAGGACAAGCCTCTCTCCCATCAGAGCCCGTAGCCTATATTTTGCCTGGGTTGCTAGAACCGCATGATCTCCTCACCCATCAGACAGTGGGTGGAGTTTTCGTTCTTGAATCCCTCCCCCTTAGCACTCCAGTGTTTGACCAGGGAAAAGACAAAGAAGTCAGCCTCCCTGGCTGTCCACTGCTAATTCTGAGTTAGGTTTAAGCACCCACACTTGTTTTGACACACAAACCCTCCAAGGGTTGATTTTTTTCCTTTTTCTCATGTTGCCTGTCGATCTTTGTCTAGCCCTTTAAGACTTAATTTGTTGCTCTAAACCAGCACTATCCAGAACTTTCTGCCACGGGGCGCCTGGGTGGCTCAGTCTATTAAGCCTCCGGCTCTTGATTTTGGCTCCAGTCATGATCTCACGGTTCCTGCGATTGGGCCCCAAGTTGGGCTCTACACCGACATTGTGGAGCCGGCTTGGGATTCTCTCTCTCTCTCTCTCTCTCTCTCTCTCTCTCTCTGCCCCTCCCCTGCTTGTTCTCTCTCTCTCTCTCAAACTTAAAAAACAAAAACAACAACCTTTCTGCTCTAAGTGTTCCGTGTACTGTCCAGTCCCACAGCCACTAGCCACATGAGGATACTGAGCACTTGAAACGTGGCTAGTGTACCTGAGAAAGGGAATTGTTAATTTTGTTTGGTCGTAATTAATTTTAATTTAAATAGCAATACACCTGGCCAATGGTAACGGCATTGGCAATGCAGCCGAACCGTCTTCGCTTGTTCATTTCATTCTCAACCTTAATGCACACTGAGAATGTTGTGTTCTCCTTGGCTCTGAATTACCTCCTATTCCTCACTGAATGCTCTTCTGACAACCTTAACAAAGCAGAAAGCCGGCGTGTCTTCCATTTCCGAGCACTTGCTCTGTGCCTGAGCACAGCCGTCTTGATGTGTCCCGGGAGATGGGGCAGGAAGCGCGTCGCCAGAAAGGAAGCCAATGCACCCAACCACCTCGGACTCCAGGGCGTCTGGGGCACAGAGGAAGGAGGGCAGGGGAAGGGTGTGAAAGAAACCCACTCTGGGGGCTGGACGCCAGCCGGGGCTGCATTTATTTATATCACAGGGTGTTACAGTCGTCTGCCCTGCAGCTGAAGAACCGGTACATGTCTAAGGGAAGGGGACAGAAATCGGCTTTGTCCATGTTCCCTGGCAGTTACCACTGTGGCTCAAAGGGTGCAAGGAGACCCCGGGCACGGGGGCGGGGGGACAGGAGGGGAAGCTGGCTCTGGCAGGCAGACACCCTCGGAGTGTTGTCGGAAAGGAGGAAACTGAGTCATTTGCATGTTTGCATCCAAACAGATACAAATGACATCTGCAGCGCTGTCCAGGATATCCTGGTCCACCTGGCCATGGGGACAACCGTCACTGCCTAGAGCACAGCCACAGAGGGACCGTTCAAGCCAAACACTTGGAGAGGTGCTGGGTCTGGGGCTCTGCTCTCAATGCAGTATGACTGCAGAAGCCGTGTTCAAGCCTCCAGGCTTAGAAAAGCAAGGTTATTACCCCCATCTGTTACAGAAATCGTGACAATTTTGGCTTAAAAAGAAAAGAACTGACAGGTATGTTGGGTTATGGGGTTCGGGAACAAATGCGAGCTCTGCTGGCAGGAGCATACGAGAGCCCTGTGACCCGCGCCCCGGTCCGCCAACACCAAAGACCCTCAGCTCTGCCACTTGCAAAGCCCATGCTGGCTCCGGTGGCCGGGCTGTCCCCCCGTGTTCTCCAGCACATTCTTCCTGCTCCTCTGCCCTACTCCCAACAAATCCTTCTACCTGTACAAAGGTGTTTAATTAGTATGAAGCCGACTTATTAAACCATTGATACTGAATTCGGAGGCTAAGGAGTAATTTCTTAAGAAAGGCACCAGACCCAGCCATTCTACACCCAGGAATTTATTCAAAGGAAATAATTAAGGATGTCCGCAAGGCTTTAGTTACAAGGATGTTTACCCCTGCTGTTGTTTATAATTGTGAAGAATTGGAAACAACCTACATGTCCCTCAGGCAAGGCTAAAAGATCCAGGGTCCTGGGACTGCCTGGTAGGAAGAGACGAACAACCAGTCGCTAAGTCAATCAACCAACCACACAGCTACAAGTTCAGATAGAGAGGTAGGGTAGATCCAGATTCCACAGGGCCCGAATCATGTAAATTTAGGGTGACCACCTTTAAGAAAATACAAAACAAAATTAGCTACAGGGGCTCGGTGGGGGCCCATGTGAGTGAGGGGCCTTTGGTGGAAGTTTCATCAGCCTCATGGCAAGTCTAGTCTCTAGAGAAAAGGAGAGAGGAGGCAATGCTGGAAGTCTATTGCTTCAAGAGCTGCGGCTTACAAAGTCTGGGCAGCATAATCAGCTGAGAATAATGTTCAAGGCCTAAGACAAAGAATACTGGGAGGAAAGCAGAAGAGAGAAAAGGATAAGGAGGAAAGTAGTTGGAAAAGGCAGCAAGAGGACAGATATCAAGGACATAGCCAAACGAAGATAAAATTAAGACAATGTGAGGCAAAAACGGAAAAAGAAATTTTGCTTGAAAGAGATTTCCGTAGAGTTTAGTTGCTACCTGAGAAACTATAGGGACAAGCCCTCCCATGGAAAGAACAGCACGCTCCTGTCAGAAGCAGAGAGCGCGCTTCTGAGAGCAGGAGCCTGGCTGTTGATGGGTTCCTTAGGACCCCAGGCATATCTGCCCCACGGCCATACACCAGCATTACCTTCCAGTTTCAGACCCCGGGTCTGCCCTGTACTCTGGGTGCCAAGTTGAAAGCCAACCCGTCGTTTCCTGCAACTGCCCTATCCCAGTCCCACAGCTTTTCCTCATGCCCTTTTTGAAACAAAGCAGGTCAAACCTGCTCTTGCCGCCCCTGCCCCCAATTGTTCCCCAGCCAGGGCAGCTTTGACCTGCGGCCCCTCCAAAGCCAGGTGATTGAGTCCTGGCACCTCTCCCTTGAGCTGAGCCATTGAAGGGTCTGGAGGAGAACAAGCCTGTGCAGCTACAGATCCGACACAGTGCACAGCTCTCCTGCCTGCCTTTCCTCAGGAGCCCCCCACCCACAGAAGCCCTTCGATTCCTGACAGCACTCCCCACATACTTTGTGCCAAGGTCACACGGTCCAGGAGCCCGGCCTGGGATTCTGGGATGCGTTCTCCCACTGCTCCTGCCGCATTCTCTACCAAATCCAAAGCCCACAGTGGACTCTGAGAGTGCAGGACGTGGAAAAGGTGTGCAGCCCGCTTTACTCGAAAAAAAGGACTTGGCGGGGCACCCAGGGGGCTCGGTCGGTTAAGCGTCCCACTCTTGATTTCGGCTCAGGTTATGACCTCACAGTCTGTGAGCTCGAGCCCTGCATCAGGCTTCGCACACGGACAGTGCAGAGGCTGCTTGGGATTCTCTTTCTCTCTCTCTCTCTCTCTCTCTCTCTCTCTGCCCCTTCCCTGCTTGCTTGCCCGCTCTTCTCAAAATAAAAATAAAAATATTTAAAAGGCGTATTTGGCAAGTGCAGGAAAAGATAGTCTGGCCTTAAATTCAGCAACTGGGGTAAACGGTGGGGAAGGAGTCATAGAACTGGACAGGGGCTACGCGGGACTTTAAAAACCGGGTCTCCTGGAGGCATTCTCCTAAACAACATGACTTTTAATGGGCTGGCTGGTCACGGAGTCCTCCCTTTTCCAGGAATGCATGAGGACTCAGATCTACAAATCCACCCTCTTGGGTCAGCCTCTGTCCAATTCGGAGCAGGAACTCTCCCACAGAGCTGCATGCTGGGAGCACGCATTACTGACCGCGCCTTCCTAACCTGCAACCCCGAAGGACACTCGCACTGGTGACCACACAAAACCAACCCCACACTAGCTGTCCCAGGGCCCCCACTGGGACATGACCTTGAACAGGGGAACTGTCCACCGCCTAGCTCTCCGATGAAGAGGTAATGACCCCTGTGTGCCGTTGGAGTCCCCGCCAGGAAAAGGTCAAGGAAGGACCAACCTCGCCTCCGCGCTTCTCGGGGGCTGGGCGCTCAAGCTCTGCGCCCCTTAGCTGATGGCACTTAGCGCGGAGAGCCCTTAGGGGGCAGCTGGACTCCTTGACCTCTGCAGAACCACATCCTTTCTCCCAAGACTTAAGGTGCTTGTCTCCAGGTCAGATGACCCGGGTGAAATGAGGCCCGGGCTGCCCCAGAAATCACCCACCAGCATCCCGGACCCTCTCAGCTCGCGTCCTCGGAGAGCCTTGCAAGGAAGGACGGGGCCCCTCGGGCTCCCACGCACGTCTGGGGAGCCCCCACGCCCTCCCTGCACACGCACAGCCCGCCCCTCTCGCGTCCCGGGTTACCGCGCTTCCTCGGCGCCGCGCACCGGAGCGGCTGGAAGCCGGGGAGCGGTGGGTGGGGTGTCACCAAGAGCTCCCTGAAACCGAGGGGTCTGCGTCTCGAGTGCCCGGTGTCCCGGGGCGTTCGCCTGGAGGTTGTGGGGGGGGTGGGGTGGGGGGGCTCGGGGACAGAGGGGACGAGTTACTTCGCGAGCGGGCGTTCCCGCTCCGCCGGCTAGGAGGCCGAGGGGGGACCGCCCGCGCGGCTGTCCCCGCGCACGCCGGGCTGGGACCGCGGGCAGCGCCGGCGGCCCGGCCGCCTCCAGCCCCGGGCGCCCACCGCGACGGCGGCGGGACCGGAGCCCGGCGTCCGGCCCTCCCGCCGTCCGCCGCCGGGCTGCGCGCCGCCGAGCCGTTTCTCTCGGGCCCCGGGGAGCGCGGCGCGGGGGCGGCCGGGCCGGGCCGGGCCGGGGTCGCGGGGCGCAACTCACCAGCGCGTGTTGTCGTGGAAGTGCTCCAGCACCGCGTAGCCGAAGAAGGAACCGGCGGGGCCCTGGAAGCGCACGGGGCGCTGCGGGTCGAGGTTGTAGGCGCCCGCGGGGGTCCCCGCGGCCAGCAGCGCCAGGAGCAGCGCGCGGAGCCCCCCGGCGCCCCTCCGCGCCGCCGGGCCGCCCATCCCCGGCCGGCCGCCGCCCTCCGCTGTGCCCCGCGAGCCGGGCGCCGAGCGCGCGGGCGCCGGGGCCGCGGGCTCCGCCGACGGCCGGGGGCTCTGCGCCGGGACGCGGCGCGGGCCCGAGGGCGGGAGGCCGAGCGGGCGCCGCAGGCGAGCGCAGGGGCGGCCCGGAGCGGGCGGCGTCCTCGGGTCCGGCCGAAAGGTCTGCGCGCTCGGCGCGAGCGGTCCCGGGCCGGGCGGCGCTGGGCTGCGGAGAGGCGCGCCCGCGGGGTGGGCGGCCCGGAGGCCGGCGGCGGGACGGCGCACCGGCGCCCTCTGCCGGCCTCCGGCCGCGCCCCCCCCCCCCCCCCCCCCCCACCGCCCCAGCCCCTGTCCCGGGCGCCCCGGCCGGAGAGGGCCCGGCACCCGCCCGGGCACCGCGGCTGCGGCGCCTCCCACCACGCCCTGGGGCCGGCAGCTGCCCCGACGCGGCCCCGCGGCTGCGCGCTCAGCCCCTTCTGCGGGGTCGCGGGGTCGCGGGGTCAGCGGCTCCCTCCGGGTCTCACACCCACAGCGAGGACCAAAGGAAGCCGGGTGACGGGTCGGGCTTCTGCTCCGGGCCCGGCCGTCTGCTGTCCCTCGCCGGGGCTGTGAGTCCACCTGAGGAACAGAGGCGCTCCACCGGCGCCAGCTGTGCTTTTGGGGGACAACTAGAGCCACGTGGGGGTGAGCCAGGGCCTGCCCTTCCGGCTACCCTCACCTGGCCCCCTGCACCTGCGATCCCTTGGTGTGGTCTCGGCCCCAGCAACGGCCACGTCCCCCGGGAGCCTGCCAGAAATGCGCGTCCGCAGTCCCACTCCAGGGTAGGGGCCCAGCTGGGGGCGGGCAGGGGTAATGGTGATAAAATGCACAGGGTATAAAACCTACTGTCTTAAGCATCTTGGGTGTAAGTTTCGTGGCGTTGAGAACATTGACACTGTGGTGCAGCCACCAGTCTCTACAACTTTTCCGTCTGGCAAAACTGAGACTCTACATGCATGAAACCCTAACTCCCACCCCCCCACACCACCCCCAGCCCTTGGCAATCACCATTCTCCTCCCCATCCGTGAATTTCACTGCTGGAGGTACCTCATGTGAGTGGAATCATCTGTGGCTGCCTTACTCCCTCCACTTAGCATGATGCCCTCAAGGTTCATCCGTGTTGTAGCAGATATCAGTATTTGCTTCCTTTTTAAGGCTGAATAATAGTGTATGTAACATGTGTTCCTTATCTGTTGACCCCTTGATGGGGACTTGGGTTGGTTCCACCTTTTGGCTATTGTGAATATGCGACTAACACAGCTGTGCATGTACGGGTACGGTTATCTTTTCGGGGTAACTGCCTTCGGGTCTTTAGGGGGTATGCCCAGAACAAGATTGCTGGATCCTATGGTAGTTCTGTTTTTAATTTTTTGAGGAACAACCATGTTTTCCGCAAGAGCCACACCATTTTACATCCCACAGACAGAGCACAGAATTCCAGTTTCTCTACATGTTCTTAATGAACACTTTTATTTTCCGGGGGGGGGGGGGGGTGGATTTTTTTATTTTTATATGTAGTAACCTAATGGGTGTGACATGGTATCTCCCTCTGGCTTTGATTTTCGTTTCCCCAAGGATTAGTGATGTTGAGCGTCTTTTCATGGGCTTATTGGCCATTTGTATATCTTATGAACAAATGTCTGTTCAAAAGGACTGTGTTCAACAGTCTGTGGTTCTGATACATGCTCAAGTTTGAGAATCGATACCACATCTATATTGACGCACTTCCCTTTCCCTCGAGCCACTATGCCCTTCGAGTCAGTAGAAAGCAGAACTCACCGCCTACTTGTTGCATGAACCCATGTTCCAAAACCAGCCCTAAGTTCCAATACAGGCTCCCCAAGGGGAAAAAAAAAATGAGAACTCTGCCTCCTTGACCACCTGCTCCCAGCTGCTTGCACACATATCAGAAGAGACCCATGGTCCCAGAAGCCCCAATGACCGTAGGAAAGAGTGAGAGGAAAGAAAGGAACAGCACCCTTTACTGAGCACTTACTACCTGCCAAGTACCTTACACATCGTATTTTATTCAATTCTCGCAACATCCCTTTAAAATAAGTACTGTTGGGGCGCCTGGGTGGCTCGGTCAGTTGAGTGTCTGACTCTTGATTTCAGCTCAGGTCATGATGTCCCCTTTGCCAGGTGTAGGTAGATGCTTAAACATTGTTGAAAGAAGGAAGTCCTTGAAGGAAAGCAAGCCGAGTAAAAAGATAAAAACCCTTTGGAAGAGACTCTGAAGGAGAGTTTTAACCTCCTCTGAGTTCTGGTTGTGAGGGTGAAAAATGGTCCATTCTACTCTTAGGAAACAAAGCCCAAGTTTCCGTTGACTGCTAGTACCTTCCCAATGTCTATACTTCCCATTTTCCTAACGTAAAGAGCTTGGAATTCTTGGAGCATAAATGTATCTATCTTAAAAAATAAGTAAATAAAACTATGTTGCTCAGTCTCTCTAGCAGATGGGGAGGCCACGTGTCCGTGTCTGGCCAATGAGATACAAATGTACATTGTGGGGGGTGGGGCTTCTGGAAAGGATTTTTAAAGGGGAGCCGACTCGGCTGAGCTGTGACTCTCCCCCTGTGTCCTTCCCTCTCTTGCCCACACTACAGACAGAGGTCATGCCTGGAGATTGCAACAGCCATCATGAAAGCTACCTCAAAGTAATTGCAGGGACCCCAGTTCCAGCATCCTGCTGCTGCCACACTTGACCTGGGCTGCCTTCCTTGGGATTTCTTATCACATAAGGAAAAATAAACACCAGTTCATAGGAGCCACTGCTTTGAGGAGTCGGTTATTTGTAGCTAAGCAACTTCTGTGCTAACCCAACACTAGAATGAACAGTTTCTTAGAACAGATGCTCCTAATCTAGGGTTCACACAGTTCTATAGGTAGCTTCAGAGGTCTGAGACCCCTGCGGTTGGCAGAATAATGCCCTCCCACACGAAGATGTCCACATCCTTACCCCTGGAAGCTGTGAATAGGTTACCTCACCTGGCAAAGGGGACTTTGCCAATGTGCTTACAGTTAAAGACTTGAGAGCAAGATTTTCCCAGATTATCTGCACGGACCTCATATATTCATTTGAACCCTTACATGTAGAGAGAACCTTTCTTGGTCGTCAGATAAAAAGATGTGACCGTGAAGGGAGGGGCAGGGTCATGCTTTACAGATGGAGGTAGGAGGTCCATGAACCAAGAGATACAGGCTGGAAGCTGACAAGTTTTGGTGAAAATGGATTGTTCCCCAGAACATCCAGAAAGAAATGCAGCTCACTAGCACCTCAAAGATAGTCTGGTCAGATTTCTGACCTCAGAACTCTGAGATAATAATAATTGTGTTGTTTTAAGCTGCTGAGTTTGTGGTAATATGTTATAGCAGCAACAGATACTAATACACCCCCTAAAAAGGGTAGGTGCGGGTATGTGTGTTTCTTAAGGAAAGATCCATAGATTTCAACAAAAATCTTAAAAGGGAAGGTAGTTTTTAGAAGGTCAGAAACTACAGATCTAACTCCCACTGTTTCCAACCCCTAAAAACCAAACTCTGAAAGTGATATCAGGTGCAGGGCTCAGTCGCTTAAGTGTCTGACTCTTGATTTCGGCTCGGGTCATGATCTCACGGTGTGAGATCCAGCAGAGCTGGAGCCCTGCTTCAGGCTTTGCGCTGACAGCGTGCAGCCCGCTTGGGATTCTCTCCCCCTCTCTCTCTGCCCCTCCCCTGCTCACGCTACAAATAAATAAATAAGATACCGGGTGAAAACTGTAGCATCCCTCCTCGATGAACCAATGCGGCCCAAACTTGGCTGTATACCAGCCCCCCAAGGAACCGCTGAAAAATACAGATTTACAACCACCGCTGAGTCAGGTCTGGAGGTGAGGCCCAGGAAGATGTATTTCAAGTTCCTCTCGGAAAACTTACCACGTAGCCAGGTTGAGGAAGCAAGGTCCTACGGGAGATTCGGAATCCTGCGTTGCTTTCTTGAACACGTGACACCATGATATGGTAGGAAAAAATAGAATTTGGCCTCAGATGGAGAGGATTTAAATCTCAGGTCTGACCAGCTGTGTAATCCCCAGTAAGTCAACGAAATAGGGAAACGAATAAACATACCTACGGATGGGCTTCTTGGGACGTTATTTTCTAACCGTACAACTCTAAAAACATTTGTCATCCATACAACCTCACATCAAGAGTGAGCTCAATTTCCTGGTTGCCAGAATGAGCTTTCCTATAGAGACTTGAACTGAAGTATGAGTCTGTAGCATGACTATTGGGGGAGAGAATGTTCCAAACCTGGCCATGTAGAATGCAGATTTGCTTCAAGCCCATGTGCCTTTTGGAAAGCAGAACCTCTTGTCCCATTTTCTAAGGGAAGTGACAACCAACTTTTTTTCCTCCCTTTTCAGTCTCTCGCTTCAAGGACCGATCTGGGAAGGTTTTCTGTTAACTCTGGTGGTTGCAAACGGAACAACCTGCACTGTCAGCTTACCTATCGTTAGCCTTTTCCAGAATCTGCCATCAGTTTCTCTAAGGCAAGCTTGACTTCCTCCCAGAGGGGCAGAAAACTGTGGAGAGCATCCTTTTCATAACAATGCAAAAGAAGCGATTGTTTGCACTCACTCCCTTCCTGCCACACAGCACAGAGGAATAATGTATTGAAATGATTAACTGTCCCAACGGAAACTTGGGTTTCTCCTAACCTTTGAAAAAGTCTGAAGATTTATTGGTCTATTCTCCCCCTTCCTTTCTCTACCAACTTTTTTTTTTTCTTATAAATTCAATATTTCCCAACTGCTTAAATACCAGGTCAAAAGTTAAGTACATTTCTAAGGCTTCATACAAGCTGATTGGCTCAGTAATCTCTAGGTTCAGAATATGATTTTTTTCATCCCCAAAACCTTCGATTAGGACAGAAAATACACATAGTTCTTCCAGTTGAAAAGAAAAGTCAAGTGAGTATTTTCAAGCCCTATCTTGATCCCCAACTTTGCCTGGGATCTCTTTTCCTGAACTGTAGCCCCCTGGTCTCTGATGGGAAATACTGATTCCTTCCTGATGGAATGACCCCAACATGACTCTCTAACATCTTCCTCAGCCCCTCCTGGTGAGAGTTCATCTTTCTGGGCACTGAGTGTATATGCCAGCCGGGTGCCGCGGGGAGGTGCAGCCCGCAGTGGTGACTGTCGGCGCTGCTTTGCAAAGATGGGAGTCTAGACAACGAGCAGACCAGGCACTGCTGTGAGCGAACCGTGCAGCCAACCGCAAAGCAGGTGGATTTAGCACGCATCTCACGCTGCAGCAAGCATTTCCCTGACCATGTTGTCTCACTTAAACCACACGGTGATCTGATGAGGAAGATACAGGTGAGGACTTGATCTCAGTTACCAAAGGGCCGTGCAAACTGAGGACTGTCGATATTACAAGTTCACAATGCTTGTCCAAAACTCTTGGGGCCAGGTAGGTTTCGGAATTCAGATTTTTTTTTTCCCCAGAATTTAGAAGACAACACAGCATAATCACCTCTGAAGATTGGCATCTTTCCTCAGTGCTAGAAAGGTCTCAGTTATTGCTTACTCTTTGAATCTGTATTCTCTCCTTCTGGAACTCTAATGTGCCGTATTTTAAGCCTTCTTGCTCTATCATGCGTGGGTATAAGCCCTCATATTTGCCATCTTTTTGCCTCATTAAGCTGCATTCTGAGTAATTTACTTCCTTGTGTTTTCTGGGTCACTGTCTCTTCAGTATAATCCATTGTTTTACCAGTCCTTTGAATTTGTAATTTTCATTATTACATTTCTTTAACCTAAAATGTTCTAAAAAGAGGGACAAATAAAATCAGGCATGCCTGGGTGGCTCAGTTGGTCACGTATCTGACTTCGGCTCAGGTCATGATCTCATGGTTCGCGGGTTCAAGCCCCCAGTCGGGCTCTGTGCTGACAGCTCAGAACCTGGAGCCTGCTTTGGATCCTGTGTCTTCCTCTCTCTCTCCCCTCCCCCACTCGCACTCTGTCTCTCTCAAAAATGAGTAAACATTAAATTTTTTTTTTTAATTTGTGTAAAATAAATAAATAAAGTAATTGATTAAATTAAAAGTTCCATGTGGTCCTTGTTTGAAAACCCGCCTTGGGGCGCCTGGGTGGCGCAGTCGGTTAAGCGTCCGACTTCAGCCAGGTCACGATCTCGCGGTCCGTGAGTTCGAGCCCCGCGTCAGGCTCTGGGCTGATGGCTCGGAGCCTGGCGACTGTTTCCGATTCTGTGTCTCCCTCTCTCTCTGCCCCTCCCCCGTTCATGCTCTGTCTCTCTCTGTCCCAAAAATAAATAAAAAATGTTGAAAAAAAAAATTTAAAAAAAGAAAACCCGCCTTGCCAACCTGATGGTGTGTGCCTTGCTCCTTAATTGTACTTCCGACATCTTCCTTCATTTCCTTAAAGTTAAACTTGTTCATTTTATATTCCGTTTCTGATGATTCTAATATCTGCATTCTGTACCTTTGCTTCTGCAGTCTGCTTATTCTCTCTCATGGTGGCTTGTTTCCTTGTGCCTTATGTAACCTTCGCTTGTGAGCTCCTGTCCCACGGGCGTTTATCTTTGTTTAGAATACGTTCCTCCACGAGCGATTCGTGTTTGCGGCTGCCAGTGGGCCGGGGTAGTGCTGCTTCAGTACTTTAACCTAGATTTCTACTGGGATTTTCTTCTGCAACATGTATGTGGCTCAGCGTGCTCAGAGAACACGTCTTCCTTTTCTTTTTTTTTATTCCACCAAGAACCAAGGAGGCCATGACACAAAAGACTTCTTTCAGTCCCTCCCTGTGGGCAGGTATTATCCTAGTTCGCCCACTAAATGTGAACTAAGCTTAATTTGGGGTCTCCAATCTGACTCCACCCAGGCTTTGGTTGCTGTCCCCTGTCTGTGTGGGAGCCACTTCAATCCAGATATCCCCAGGGTGAATGCTGACATCAGCACTCCCTTTTTCCCCTAGATTAGAATTTTTTTTTTCATTATTTCTGGCCTCTGAACATGTATTTCTTGCCAGCTTAGCAAACCATTATTCATTTTTATATGCTGTTCAGCAATTTTAGGTGTTTTTGTACCAGGAAAGATTCCCAGATGTCTACTATATTGCCAAAAAGGAAGCCTCACTAATTTTTAAGTCACTGAACAATAATTTAATAATAAGTCAGGAAGAATAATGACCTCATCATGTTTTTGAAGCCTTTGAAGTTCTACTAGGAGTTTTCATGTTATTTCAAATCCTTAAAGAAGGAGCCAGGATAAAAGTGGGGCCCTAGAACTGGAAGGTCAGTGTGGTGTAAAGACAAGACCTTCGCCCCCCCCCCCCCCAGGTGAGAGGCCGTGGAATGAGATGACTTGCGTGGCATCGTGGCTCTTTAGTCCCTCAGGATCCGCTGTAGCAGGACATTTACAAGAGGACAGAAGAGGATGACAGGTAAAGCCTTTGATGTGTGTGGTTGTTTCCTTATTTATTTGCTCAAATGTATTTGAATCCCTCATCCATTAGGTTCAACTTTTTCCAACAGTAGAAAGAGTTCCTCCAAGCCCACAATTCCTAGAGGCAACCAGGGCAGCCAGTTTCTCAGCCTGCTTCTGGAAATATTCCGCGCCTACTCGAGTCGAAGGCTTTTTCATACGCACTTTGCGCACGCATCGTGTCGTGCCTTGTCTTTTCAAAACTTAGCAATATGTAAGAAATGTTCCATATCGATACGACTTACTTTTCTAACGGCTGCGTGGATGGTCATCGTATGGCTGAACCGTAACTGATTTAAACAACCTCCCCCCTCCCATCTGGGAGACATGGGTGACTGTCAGACGCACGGAAGTGTGTCGATCCTGTGACCGCAGGCAAGTATTTCTGTGGAACAAACTCCTAAAGGCAGAATTCCTTCATCAAGGGGAGTGTACATTCCAATTATTGTGGATATCATCCAACTGCCCTCCAAACAAGCTGAGCCAGTTTGCAGGCCCAACAGCATCACAAGAGAATACTTACTTGCTTCTGAGAGCTCTTTTATAATCTACTTCAATCAATATGTTCTTACTCTCTTAATATGTTAACAGCTTGCCCAGCTAATTGAATTCATCCAGAAAGCCTATGAATGCACATCATATACATGCCTAGTATTATTGTGTATGACGCCTGTTATTGAATATAGGAATAGCTCTCAAAATTGCATTTAACTTAATATGTAAAAGTAACAGTGTTCTATTTCTAAATTCCTTTCTGATTTTAACTACCCTACTGATTGCTAGTCAATTGGAAATGGATCCTTAGACATTCAAGCTAGGTTTATACGCGTCCTCTTCCCCACCCCACCTCTGCACAAACTGAACCTCAGATATTAACAATCTGATAATATTGTAAAGTCCTATCCTCCCTAGCAGTCACTTCTTAGGAATTTATCATAAGAAAATAATTGAATATAAGACTTTTTAATGTTTGCATAAAGGTTTTCATGGCAGCTTTGCAACGGTGAAAATCAGAAAGCACTAAATGACTAAGTTCTATCAGGAAAACATTGGCTTAGGGCGCCTGGGTGGCTCAGTCGGTTGAGCGTCCGACTTCGGCTCAGGTCACGATCTCACAGTTCGTGGGTTCGAGCCCCGCGTCGGGCTCTGTGCTGACAGCTCAGAGCCTGGAGCCTGCTTCGAAGTCTGTGCCTCCCTCTCTGTCTCTCCCCCCTCCCCCACTCATGCTCTGTCTCTGTCTCTAAAAAATGAATAAACCTTAAAAAAAAATTTAAAGAAAGATATTGGCTTTTTGGGCAGCCATAGAATATAAAACTACGCAGCTGTCACGAAAAGTGAAAAGGGTCTGTTTCATCTCAGTATGCCTACGTGCATAAAATGTCTTTATATTTTCTCGTCATCTCTACAGCATAGCCCCCTACACAGCAGCCTCTCTTGGTAATATCCCAGTACAAATCCATAACCCTTCAGTTTGTCCACAGTCTCCTCTCAACAGGAGGACGTTGTCTTGTTCATTTGAAACTTCAAATTCATTTGTTTCAAAGCTGTCCGCTTAATCCCAGCGCAACGGCCATGGGGACTTGGGGGCCGAGTGTGTGTGCATGTGTGTCCCACGTGCCGGGGGACACCTACTCTCTCACACACTCCCCTGGCCCCGTGCCTACCCCTCTGGTGTTGGAGGGCAGTGTTGGAGGTGAGGGAGCGCGAGGAGTCTCCTGACTCGACTGCCGGGGAGAGTCTCTGTGGGTCGCACCACCCACACAGCGTGTCCACAGCCACTGCCGACTGCACGGGTGGGTGGGTCCCGGCAAACCTTGCCACTGAGGGACTTGAGCCCAAGCGGGCCCACGGCCACCGGTCATTCCTTGTGAGACGTGGCCATACCCTCCGTCATCACCCAGCCGGTGGCTTCGCTCCATATTCTCTGATGCGAGCGCCTCCCGTGTCCGTGCCACGATGGTCTCAGATGAGTCCCCACCGCACATTCGAGCTGCCACCCAGCCTGGATCCAGCGAGGTGACAGAGATACCCATAACTCTCAGGGAACGGAACCTCAAAGGGGCAGTCGTTGCCCCTCTCCGGTGGCCACTCCCCTTTTCCACTGCCTTCCCTTCCTTCCCTACATTGTCCTCAGCTCTAAGCTGGTAGCTTAGCATGAACAGGGGACAAGATACCAGCTTCTCCTTCTTACAGTCACCTACAAATTTTATGACCGGTTATACTGAGGGCCTCCTCCATAGATTCGAGGGAGAAAAAACTGGTAAGCATCCCTCCATCTGTCCTCCACCCACGGGACAGTAAGAGAAGAAAGACTATCTCCGAGGACACTGCACTCCCCACCCACCCACCCCCCAACACACACACAAGTGACCGGTGTAGTTCCAGTGCCCCCATAAGTGTAAACAGCCCACAGAGTTTACCCTCTCTAGCTCTTGGGAAACGTGGCATCTCATGCCAACAAGTAGGCCTTCTTCAGAGTTAGCCCTAAAGAATTTAACTTGGTTCTTAATAGGGCACAATCTAGGCTCTACTCTTACCATTATCTGGTTGAATCTGCACTCACTCAAGCCTGTTATGAAAGGATAGTGGACAACTGTCCATACTGAGAAGGAGAGACGTCCAGGGTACATGAAGGGGGAGACTCAGGCTCCTTAACACATGCCCAGGGTGATCCGAAATACATAGATTTTCATGCATCTAAATATGTACATGCATGTAAAAAGAGATCTGGAAGTTTATCTCAAGTGTTAGTAATGGTTATGGTGGAGATTATGGGCTGTTCTTGCCGATCTATCTACCTGTCCTTTAGTACCATATGAACTGTCTAAGAGAGCCAGCATAGATATAGAAGATGCCAGATCCATAAGGCGAAAGTCACTAATCAAAGAGAAAGCCTTTTAGAGACATAAAAGTCGACAGGATATCAAACTCAACACCCAAAAAACAAATAATCCAGTGAAGAAATGGGCAAAAGATATGAATACACAGTTTCCGAAGAAGACATCCAGATGGCTAATAGACACAAGAAAAAATGCTCAACCTCACTCATCATCAGGGAAATACAAATCAAAACCAAATGAGACACCGCCTCACACCTGTCAGAATGGCTAACATCAACAACTCAGGCAACAACAGATGTTGGCGAGGATGCGGAGAAAGAGGGTGTCTTTTGCATTGTTGGTGGCAATGCAAGCGGGTGCGGCCACTCTGGAAAACAGTATGGAGGTTCCTCAAAAAACTAAAAATAGAACTACCCTCTGACCCAGCAATTGCACTACTAGGCATTTATCCACGGGATACAGGTGTGCTGTTTCGAAGGGTCACATGCACCCCCTTGTTTATAGCCGCACTATCAACAATAGCCAAAGTACGGAAAGAGCCCAAATGTCCATTGATGGATGAATGGATAAAGAAGATGTGGTATATATATACAATGGAGTATTCCTCGGCAATCAAAAAGAATGAAATCTTGCCATTTGCAACTACGTGGATGGAACTGGAGGGTATTATGCTAAGTGAAATTAGCCAGAGAAAGACAAAAATCCTATGACTTCACTCATCTGAGGACTTAAAGAGACAAAACAGATGAACATAAGGGAAGGGAAACAAAAATAATACAAAAACAGGGAAGGGGCAAAACATAAGAGACTCTTAAATACAGAGAACAGAGGGTTTCTGGAGGGGCTGTGGGAGGGGGGATGGGCTAAACGGGTAAGGGGCATTAGGGAGGGCACTTGTTGGGATGGAGCACTGGGTGTTATACACAGGGGATAAATCACTGGGATCTACTCCCGAAATCATTATCGCACTATATACTAACTAACTTGGGTGTAAATTAAAAATAAATAAAAATAAAAACAAAACAAAAAATAAAAGAAGAATCATTAATGTTTGTGGTGTTCTACTGTTTGGTTAATAAGTGTTGCCATTCCTTGGAAAAAAAGAAGAAAAGTGGATCAGGAGCTATGCACACGAAACTGTCACTCATCCAAATAAGAAGGAAACTTGACCTTCACGAAACAGGGGAAGAAAGTGGGGCTAGAGTCAGCCCTCATTACCCAACCGTTGACGAAGTCCTGTTATGTACAGTGCAGACCCGTGGAGGGGCTGGCATCCGCTTCCCGTGAAGGGGCTTTGCCAGCAGAGGTAAGGAGGAGACCAGCCAGCATGTGGAAGAAAGTGGTCAAAGCCAGATGTCTCCTTACAGCATTTTCAAAGGAGGGAGAGAAAAATAAGAAGGGCCTAGATCATTCACACACCAGATAATCATTCTCTAAATGACTGATACTTAGCTAAATGCACTTCTTAAAGTCAGTTCTTCCAAACTGGCCTGGCCTTAGTTTTTATACAAGACAAACTGCATTTCCACATGGCTTTCAAATTCAGAAAGTTCAGGGGAAGGGTAATTACTATCGCAAACCTTCAACTCTCATAGCAGGCGGAGATTTAAGCAAATACTTTCCCACTGAAGTAGTTCACAAGCCAAAAGTCCAACTGTTATTATTGGGTGCAACATTTCCAACCTGCTTCCATGCTCAAAAAAAAAAAAAAAAAAAAGATTTTTCCAGAGATCTAAATTTAGTGAACCTGCAGCCATCAATGTTAGAATACATCTGTATACCACAATGCCAAGTTTTTAAAATATTTCTCACCTCCGTTCAAATATTAAAACTAGCATGGCACTTGTCAAAACATAAAAACGTTTAAAAAAAAATACAAACGTTTAAGTGATGATATTTCTAGAAGGCAGTGCAGGGGCATGGAGCAAAGGCTCTGGGGTTTGTAATCCCATGTAGTTTTGTCTCGTCAGGTGTCTTAGTCAGCTGGGGTTGCCGTGACAACATACGACAGCCTGGGCGGCTGAAACAACAGCAGTGTGTTTCCTCACAGTTCTGGAGACGGCGGGTCCAATATCAAGGTGCCAGCAAGGCTGACGTCTGGTGAGAGCTCCCCCCTCAGCCTTTCTCCCTGTGCCCTCACACGACCTGTGCCCCGTGCTCACGTGTGACGAGTGAGCTCACAGGCATCCCTTTTTGTAAGGACGCTAATCGGTTCAGGCCCGACTCTGACGACCGCACTTCACCTTCATCACTTCCTTACTCCACATACTGCCCCGTGGGGGGCTAGGACTTCAACGCATGAATTTGGGGGGACATATATATTCAGTTCATAACATCAGATATGTGACTGAGAAGTCATTTAACCCCTCTAAGCCTCAATGTTTCCACTGGTAAAAAGGAGACCATACCCAGAATTTTGTTGTGAATATTAATTAGGTAAGCCGTGCAAAGCGCATTACATTAATATTCACAACAGAATTCTGGGTATGATCTTTTCACCAGCGGAAACATTGAGGCTTAGAGGGGTTAAATAACTTCTGGGAAGAAACTGATAAATGTGAACCAATCTAATGCCACTATTACTGTGCTATTTATTTTACTTTTTATTTTTTAAGTGCTTATTTATTTTTGAGAGAGAGAGAAAATGTGGGGGAGGGGCGGAGAGAGAGGGAGACAGAGGGTCTGATGCAGGCTCTGTGCTGATGGCAGAGAGCCCGATGCGGGGCTCGAACTCACAAGCCACCAGATCGTGACCTGAGCCAAAGTCAGTGATTAATCAAATGAGCCCCCAGGCACCCCTTTATTTTACTCTTTAAAAAACAGGTGTTGGGGCACGGGGGTGGCTCAGTTGTTCAAGCACCGACTTCGGCTCAGGTCATGATCTCATGGTTTCGTGAGTTTGAGCCCCACATCGGGCCCTGTGCTGCTAAGGATTCTCTCTCTCTCTCCCTCTCTCTCTCTCTCTCTCTCTCTCTCCCCATCCCCCCACTCACACTGTCTCTGTCTCTCTCAAAATAAATTTAAAAAAAATTTAAAACTAGGTGTTTTTGTTTGGAGGAAAGGAGACAAACGCAAAACACTATTCTTCCGGTGGCTTCATTTTTAAGTGGGTTATTTGAGAGCCTTCTTTGGCTTAGAAGTTCAAGACCTCAGGCTCCCACGTGCTTCGGGTGCACCTCGTGAAGAGCCGGGAAGTAAATGACCACAGCCACGACCTCAAGCTCACATCAGTGGCCCACACCAGCCGGGCTCCTTCCTCAGGGCTCTCTCGACAGTCACTTTGGTGAATTGTCACGTCTGCGTCTCACCGGCTTTCCAGATGTGAACCATCAGCGGAAACTCCTGAAATGCCTTCCTTGGCCATTTCCTCAAGTTCCCACCCACTATTTTCCCGGTTTAAATGCAGTGGGGTTTGGAGATACTGCTGTGTGTGTGTGTGTGTGTGTGTGTGTGTGTGTGTGCTTGTGAGACAGGGGTTGGGGGAGGTTTCTGATGGGACATCCATAAACTAAGTTTCCAGAATTGAGTGTGTCCGAGGTTAGCTGCCCTAGTGGAGCACACAGGAATGGAGACTTGGGAGCGAGGAAGGGGGTCGGGGGTGAAGCTCCTGGAGATATGGAAGCACAGCCCCAGCCCCTCTGTGTCCTCTTTCAGGCGGCCCCGGCTTACCGCAAACTCGAGGTGGACGGGCTTGTCTTCAGGGAAGGGCAGGTTGTCGGACAAGGATTCCAGTCCTCGTTTCAGAGCCTGGGACTTCGTGCTGGAAGTGCTTCAGGCTGCAAAACAGACACGTTCTGCTCTAAATGCACACATCTTTCCAGCAACGTGATGGGGGAATTCGGTAGTACGTAGTGAGGCTCGGATGGCCCTGAGCCGAACCCAGCGACAGGGACCTGTCATAAAAGCAAGGGGACCAGCCCATCCATGCACGGCGTCGGGCTGAGGAGGGAACAGTGATTCCGAGCCCATGAGGTGAGACAGCCTTCCCTCCCGGAAGCAGGCTTACTCCCTGGACTAGGGCTGAGGGAACGTGACTGCGTTGGTGACACCACAGGCAGGGCCGCACCTGCTGAGGGGCAGAGGGGAGCAGGAGACAGGTCCCCAACCCCAGGGACCACGGCGGCTGTGAAGGGTCTGTGCCAGCGGCCGTCGGAAGAGCCGGAGTGGTACCCGAAGCCCCGGTCACATTACCTGGGACACCAATGAGGCGGTGCTCACACAGGCATATGGCGGTCATCCTTGGGCCTCGAGGTGGGGGTTCTGACTCCGGTTCCCCTCACAAACCCAGGGGTGGAAACTTGGTACCTACCCCAGGCACTCTGACGAAAGGTGGGACAGCCGATGAGTCTCCAGAAAAAACCTCCAGAAAAAATTGCTTTGCTCTCGCCCCGTACTGAGTAACCCAAACTCAATGCACGTGAAGCCCTGTGTACGCATTTAGTCAACGAACACTTAAGGTGCTGAACACCCGTCACACAGGACCTGTGCCATGTACCGGAGGTGCTGCGATAAAGAACGCACAGTCCCCCGGGCAGCTAGTGGAGGGCCGGGGGCGCCATAGGTTAACAAGGTCATCAGTGGGAAGAATATCAGGTCAGAGGACAGAAGGGCGAGGACAAATGAAGGTCACCTTCTGCACCTTCTGCCACCACATCCAACCACGACGATCTTCAGAGAGCACCGGCCACCGCCTCCCTTTGGCCTTCCACATCTGGTGCCAATTGCCCTTTCGACCAACTCCAGCTCGAGAGCACGCCGGGAAGGGGGCTCTGGGAAACGTACCCCCCGCTTAGCCACCACAGGCCTCAACAGAATCTCTCCGTCAGCCCCAGTCACACTAGCTGATGTTCTGGGGGGAAATAAGGCTTCTCAACCCAGCATCTGACAAACACCTACGTTAGCGTTCCATACGAACTCGCGACACGGTTTGGGGGGTCACTTCACCCTAAATACCGTGATTGAGCTTAGACAGCCACAAAACATTTGCTGTCACTCACAACCGCCTGTAAGTTAGAACCTATAGACATAAAAACCATGGAAACAAGTTAGGGGCTCAGTGGGTTAAGCATCTGACTTCGGCTCAGCTCATGATCTCACGGTTTGTGGATTCAAGCCCCGCGTTGGGCTCTGGGCTGAAAGCCCAGAGCCTGGAGCCTGCTTCAGATTCTGTGTCTCCCTCTCTCTCTGCCCCTCCCCTGCTCGCACTGTCTCTCTCTCTCTCTCTGTCTCTCAAAAATAAGTAAACGTTAAAAAAAAAATTAAAGTCTTCCCCAAAAGGGCCTCACTGACCCCGGAGTCAGCTTCCTGAATTTGAATCTCAGCTCCCACATTTACCTATCAGTAGTAAAAACAAAACAAAACGAAACAAAATACTGAAGCTACTTAATCTTTCCGAGATTCGGTGTCCTCAAAAATACAATGTGAAATGATAACAGTACCCGCTCAGGGAACTTTTGGCAAGATTTGTAGAACGTGACTGGAACAATTCCTGGCATATCGAAGGCCCCGCCATGTTGGTGGCAGGAGGCCTCAGACATCAGTGCCTCTACACCCAAGACTACAGGTGCAGAAGCACAGCCATGAACCCGGCATGCCTCTCCAGAGAGCAGTCTGCTGAGGGACGCTAGTGACTAATCACTTGGTTACAACGTGAAAATGCCAGCAATGGGGGGAGATGGTTGGCAGAGAGTGCTTAGGAGTACAGAGCAAAGGTCCTTGTGGGGGGCGCTCGTGGCTCCCCTCAAGAGGCATCCTCAGTTGAGACCTGAAGGGCTAAGAGTGGGCCAGTTAAACGGGTGTTGTGGTGCAGGTGGGACAAGGGGATGATGAGACGGTCATTGGAGGAATACAGGAGGTCAAGGGAGGGTTTTTTTTCATTGGGGGGTGGGCACCTGGGCGGCTCAGTTGGCTAAGCCTCTGACTTCGGCTCAGGTCACGATCTCACGGTCCGTGCGTTGGAGCCCCGCGTCGGGCTCTGTGCTGACAGCTCGGAGCCTGGAGCCTGTTTCAGATTCTGTGTCTCCCTCTCTCTCTGACCCTCCCCCGCTCATGCTCTGTCTCTCTCTGTCTCAAAAATAAATAAACATTAAAAAATTTTTCAAAAAGACTGAGATCTTGCCCTTTGCGACAATATGGATGAAGTGAGAGAGTACAAGAAGTGAAATAAGTCAAAGACAAATACCATTTGATTTCGCGCATTTGTGGAATTTAAGAAACAAAACGAACGAGCAAAGGCAAACAGAAGAGAAAGAGAGAGACAGAGAGGCAAACCAAGAAACAGAGCCTTAACTATAGAGAACAAACTGGTGGTTACCAGAAGGGACGGCATGGGATGGGGGAAACAGGTGATGGGGCGAAAGAGTGGCCTTACTGTAATGAGCACTGAGTGACGTACAGAGGGGTTGAGTCACTATGTTGTGCACCTGAAACTAACATGACACGGTATGCTAACCACACGGGAACTAAAATTTAAGAACTTATACAAAATAAAGCAAAATGTGAGTAAAACGACCGGCTGGACAAGCGCTGCTGAGGAAGAAGTGGGGTCCTCATACGCTGCTAGTGGGAATGTGAGACGCAGCCACTTTGGAAAACAGCTAAACATATGGGGCGCCCGGGTGTTCGGTCGATTAAGCGTCCAACTCTTGATTTTTGCTCAGGGCGTGATCTTGTGGCTGTGAGGTCGAGCCCCACGTGAGGACAGTGCAAAGCCTGCTTGGGATTCTCTCTCTCTCTCTCAAAATAAATAAATAAATATTTTTTAAAAGGTTAAACATATACATACCCTATCACCTAGCCACTCCACTCTTAGGTATCTATCCAAGAGAAAAGAAAGCTCAAGTCCTGCAAAGACTGAACCACGAATGTGCACAGCAGCTTTATTTGTAAGAGCCCCAAACTGGAAACAACAACGTAAACGTCCATCTACAGATGAATAGACAAACTGTGGCATAGTCATACAATGGAACAAACACGTAACAATGTGAGTGAATCTCAAAATAGTCACGCGGAGCGAAAGAAGACAGGCAAAAAGAAGAATATACATTGTGTGATTCCCTTTATAGAAAACTCTAGAAAATGCAGCTAATCTATAGTGATGGAAAGAAGATAAGCAGTTGTCTGAGATTGAGGGTGGGAGGGACGGGAGGAAGGAATTACAAAGGAGCATAAGGAAACTTTTGAGAGTAATGGATGTGTTCGTTATCTTGATTGTGGTGACGATTTCACAGGTTACACACATGTCAAAACATATCAGGTTGTGTGGTTTAAATATGTATAATTTATTATATGGCAATTGTGCCTCAATTAGACTGTTATTATATAAATATACATATATGTATAATCTGTCTCTCTCTATATATGTATGTATATGTATATGTATATGTATATGTATATGTATATGTATATGTAAAATATATCATTTCTCCCTCGTGTTGCCAGCCCCCTACGATTCTGTCCTAGATCTCTGTCCAATCTCTCTCTCTCTCTATCTCATTTATATATATATATATATATATATATATATATATGGTATATACATATATCAGTGTTTTTCAAATTGATTTGACTACGATCCTTTTTCTCTGCTCACCTGTTACCCTAGTTTGCAGGAAAATGGCATATGCAGAGACAGACCTAGGACTGATCCTGGCTTCACTCTCTTGTTGGCTGTATGCCTTTTGGTAAGTGAAGCCTCAGTTTTCTTGTCTGTAAAATGGAGCTGTGGTCCGGATTTAAGTAGTGAATTTCAAACGCCTGCCACATCGTAGGTTCTTAAAACCACCCCAGAAATCAAGCCCGCCATATTTACAGGTTTCCCCAGTTGCATTAGCTTTATTTCCAACTAAAGAAACCAGCATTCAGTCATCTTGAGTCCAAAAGTCCAAGGGGAAAGATGTTGAGATGCTTAGCATTTGCGGGCCCATCTGCTCTGCATTAACGGGTCTTCCTCTGTTTATTATTCCTGGTGTTAAGTCTCCTCCAATTCTTGTGTGAAAAGTTCGGACACACAATAACCTCTTTATCACATTTTCAAATTCTGGGCTTGTTCTGGAAAGCTTGCACCTTTTTCTTGTTGCCATTGTTTTCATGGGGATTCAGATTTCCGAAAGAGACATTTGGAGCACTCGCCTGGAAGCATTTATGTGTAAGCTAGATACAGACAAATATCATCAAAGAACGAAAGTGGGATGTCAGAGGAATCAGAGCCGCCCTACGTGGGCTCTGTGCTGTTCGTTGAGGCTCAGGCTGGTGGTCGGGATCCAGGGCTGCTTAGCCCCCTCCCTCGGCCCCTCTCCTTTGGGGGTAGAAATTGAACAGTGCCAAAAAGATAAACAGAAACACGGCAATGTTAGGGTATAGAATAAAAAGTGCACGTAACTATAAAGATAAACATATCATAACAACGATATTGGTTGCCATTCATTGGCTATTAATTGTGGTCCATGCTTTACTAAATGCTATTTTTTTTTAAGTAATCTCTACACCGATTCGGGACTCAAACTCACGACCCCAAGATCAGGAGTCGCATGCTCTACACACTGAGCCAGCCGGGCACACCTAAATGCTATTTTATGTAAACCTCAAAACAAGCCTGTGAGTTAAGTATGGAACCAGGGAGGACTCGTTCAGTCACAAGTGACAGAAAATTCACCTTAAAGTGACTCATAATATAAAGGAGTTTTTTTTTATTGGGTGTGTCAGTTAAAAACCTAGATTTAACCTTGGCTTCAAGTGAGATTGGACCCAGGAGCTCCAGATGTCTCCAAAGGCTCATATTCTCTCCCTCTCCTCCCTCCTTCTTCTTGGCTTTCTCTCTGGGCTTCACGAAGTCAGTCCGGAAGTGCCAAGCTTTCTCACGGTGGCAAAATGGCTGCGGTTGTTCCAGACCTCACACCTTTACACCACATCACTCAGAGAAAGAGAGAGCAAGCCCTAGAATTTACTCTCTCACGCTGGTCCCACACAAGTCGTGTGTCTGTCCCCGAACAGATCACTGTGGCGGCGGCGACCAAAAGAAGAGGTGAGGGACAGCAGGTGGCTGGATTAAGACCTTGAGGGTCATGGAGGGGCCCATGCCCAGGAACGATGGGTGGGGACGGTCCCAACCAAAGCCCCAGGCTGAGAAATTGGAAGAAGTGGTTTTTCAAAGGACAATGGAAATGAAATTGATATGAAAAGGGGAAATGAATGGTGGGGACACACTTACAAGTGTCTATTCTAGTTTCAACAATTTAGGGGAAAAAAAAATCCCTATGATAGATGCTGTGGATGCTCGCCCCGCCCCTGCCTGCCCCTGACCCGCCTACAACTGTGACGGACCATTCCCGTTCCTGGGGACCGGGTGTACCTCCCTGCTTCTCCCCCTGAAGACTTTTCGCAGCACTGGAAGCTTGTTCGGCCCACGCGCAAGGCTGCCTGGGCGTGCCAGAGGTTTAATGCAAACTGAAGCCGACAAGGGACAGGAGCTGGGGACAAATGCTCCAGGTTTTTGCTTTTAATCTCTGGGTGGAAAATCTCTGGGGCTGGTTTGGCAGGGCTTCTCAGAGGGTCTCAGAAGTGTCGACCCCCAGGTCAGAGCAGCAATGAGCTGATTAATGCATCCCTTACTGCGTTTGCCCCCTTCCTTGTCTGTCTTCCCCCAACCCTCTCTCTTGTGCGCCTTGGGGTCACCTCCCAATGAAGAACTGGCACCAAAGTCCTTGTCTCACCGTCTGCTTTCAGTGGAACCCAAACTCACACTCTCCCTGCCTTCATGAACTCACATTCTGATGGCAGAGGGAGACAGATAATAACACATTTAAAAAAAAATTTTTTTTAACGTTTATTTATTTTTGAGACAGGGAGAGACAGAGCATGAACGGGCGAGGGTCAGAGAGAGAGGGAGACACAGAATCCGAAACAGGCTCCAGGCTCTGAGCTGTCAGCACAGAGCCTGACAACGGGGCTCGAACTCACGGACCGCGAGATCATGACCTGAGCCGAAGTTGGATGCTCAACCGACTGGGCCACCCAGGCACCCCTAACACATTTTTTTAAATTGTTAAAATGTTTATTTTATTTTTATTAACAACTCAGGCAACAACAGATGTTGGCGAGGATGTGGAGAAAGAGGATGTCTTTTGCATTGTTGGTGGCAATGCAAGCTGATGCGGCCACTCTGGAAAACAGTATGGAGGTTCCTCAAAAAACTAAAAATAGAATCACCCTACGACCCAGCAATTAAAATACTAGGCATTTATCCAAGGGATACAGATGTGCTGTTTTGAAGGGACACATGCACCCCCATGTTGATAGCAGCACTATCCACAATAGCCAAAGTGTGGAAAGAGCCCAAATGTCCATCGATGGATGAATGGATAAAGAAGATGTGGTATATATATACAATGGAGTATTCCTCGGCAATCAAAAAGAATGAAATCTTGCCATTTGCAACTATGTGGATGGAACTGGAGGGTATTATGAAAAGGAAATTAGAAAGTCAGAGAAAGACAAAAATCATATGACTTCACTCATATGAGGACTTTAAAAGACAAAACAGATGAATATAAGGGAAGGGAAACAAAATAATATAAAAACAGGGAGGGGGACAAAACAGAAGAGACTCTTAAATATGGAGAACAAACAGAGGGTTACTGGAGGGGTTGTGGGAAGGGGGATGGGCTCAATGGGTAAGGGGCGTTAAGGAATCTACTCCTGAAATCATTGTTGCACTATATGCTAACTAATTTGGATGTAAATTTTAATTTTTTTTAACGTTTATTTATTTTTGAGACAGAGAGAGACAGAGCATGAACAGGGGAGGGTCAGAGAGAGAGGGAGACACAGAATCTGAAGCAGGCTCCAGGCTCTGAGCTGTCAGCACAGAGCCCGACGTGGGGCTCGAACTCGCGGACCGCGAGATCATGACCTGGGCCGAAGTCGGACGCTGAACCGACTGAGCCACCCAGGCGCCCCTGGATGTAAATTTTAAAAAATAAAAAATAAAATTTAAAAAATACATAAAAAAAAAAAACCATCTACAAATCCTTAAATAAATAAATAAATAAATAAAATGTTTATTTTATTTTTGAGAGAGAGAGACAGAATGTAAGACGGGGAGGGGCAGAGAGAGAGAGGGAGATACAGAATCCAAAGCAGGCTCCAGGCTCTGAGCTGTTAGCACAGAGCCTGACGCGGGGCTTGAACTCACAGACCATGAGATCATGACCTGAGCCAAGGTCGGACGCTTAACTGACTGAGCCACCCAGGCGCCCCTAATTTTCTTAAAATGTCTATTTATTTTGAGAGAGAGAGAGAGAGAGAGAGAGAGAGAGAGAACGAGCAGGGAAGGGGCAGAGAGAGACAGAGACACAGAATCTGAAGCAGGTTCCAGGCTCTGAGCTGTCAGCATGGAGCCGGACGTGGGGCTTGAACTCATGAGCCCTGAGATCATTAGCTGGGCGGATGATGCTCTGGTGCCCCGGAGGGAGAGAGATAACAGAATACCTGAGCAAACTCTAGAATGTTCAATGGAGATGGTCTTTGTGGAGAAATACAAAGCGGGGAAGAGGGTAAGGGATTCGAGGGCTGTGGAGCTCTTTATACAGGGCCCAGGAAGGCTTGGATCAGGGGTGCCTGGGGGGCTCAGTCAGTTAAGCATCCGACTCTTGATTTCGGCTCAGGTCATGATCTCAGGGTTCGTGAGATTGAGCCCCACACGGGGCTCCATGCTGACAGCACAGAGTCTGCTTGGGATTCTCTCTCTCCCTCCCTCCTTCCCTCCCTCTCTCTCTCTCCCCCCCCCCTCCCCCCACAAAGTAAACAAATAAACCTTTTAAAAAAGGAAGGCCTAGAGGAGAAGGTGACATGTGAATCAAGACCTAAAGAAGCCTATCAGGTCAAGCTGCCTTATCTGAGTTAACAAGCGACCTCCAGATCGTAGCGGCTTAGAGGTCCATTGCCCTCATGTGCCTGCTCTAGATCAGCAAGGACTTTGCTCCACACGCTTTCACTTAGTAGCCGGCTGAGGAGACACTGCTGGTCTCTATCCCTATATATGTATATTTTTGCCAAGTGTCTGGGTGGTAGAGAGCCAAAAATGGTTGGAGGACAAACCTAATAACACATCGTCCATCTTTCTGATTGTCAAATATTCAGGCAAAAGATACTCACCCTCTCCCCGATGGGGGTGGGGGGGGATGTCAATCATAGCATCAAACTCAAAGTCCATCTAGAGGTAACTTCTCTGCATCAAGTGTATTATGGTTCCTCTTGACCCAGAGACCTATGAACCAAAAAGACACATTGTCTGAACCCACCAGGCCATACATGTCTAGCTTTCCACACGAATTATAAAGCATAGTAAAAAGGCAAATTACACAATTTGAAGACACAGGGTGACCATCAGAACTAGAGTCAGATGTGGCAGCGATATTGGAATGATCAGACCTGGAGTTTAAGTAACTCTGATTATTATGCTAAGGGCTCTAATGGAAAAAGTAGACGGCAAATGAGTATAGATGGGGAATGTAAGCACAGAGATGGAAATTCTTTTTTTTTCCATAGCAATATTTTTTTTTTTAATATATGAAATTTACTGTCAAATTGGTTTCCATACAACACCCAGTGCTCATCCCAAAAGGTGCCCTCCTCAATACCCATCACCCACCCTGCCCTCCCTCCCACCCCCCATCAACCCTCAGTTTGTTCTCAGTTTTTAACAGTCTCTTATGCTTTGGCTCTCTCCCACTCTAACCTCTTTTTTTTTTTTTTTCCCTTCCCCTCCCCCATGGGTTTCTGTTACGTTTCTCAGGATCCACATAAGAGTGAAACCATATGGTATCTGTCTTTCTCTGTATGGCTTATTTCACTTAGCATCACACTCTCCAGTTCCATCCATGTTGCTACAAAAGGCCATATTTCATTTTTTCTCATTGCCACGTAGTATTCCATTGTGTATATAAACCACAATTTCTTTATCCATTCATCAGTTGATGGACATTTAGGCTCTTTCCATAATTTGGCTATTGTTGAGAGTGCTGCTATAAACATTGGGGTACAAGTGCCCCTGTGCATCAGCACTCCTGTATCCCTTGGGTAAATTCCTAGCAGTGCTATTGCTGGGTCATAGGGTAGGTCTATTTTTAATTTTCTGAGGAACCTCCACACTGTTTTCCAGAGCGGCTGCACCAATTTGCATTCCCACCAACAGTGCAAGAGGGTTCCTGTTTCTCCACACAGAGATGGAAATTCTAAGAAATAACTTTTTTAAATGCTAGAGACCCAAAATACTGTGACAGGAATGAAGAATATGCCTCTGTGGGGCTCATTCAGTGGACAGGACGCAGCTGAGGAGAGACTCTGTGAGCTTGAGGCTACGTCAATGAAAATCTCCAAAACTGGAAAGCAAAGAGAACCGAGATGGGGAAAACATGGACGGGGTCCCCAGGAACCGTGGCACAACTACGACATGTGTAACATATGCATACTGGGAACACCAGAAGAAGAGAGAAAGGGACGCAAGAAATAGTTGAAGCAATAATGACTGATATGTCCCCCCACCACCCCCCCCCCCCCCACCAAATTTACATCACATACCAAACCACGGATCCAGGAAGCTCAGAGAACGCGAGGCAGGATAAATGCTCCAACCTCTACACCCAGGCATATCATATTCAAACTGCAGACAATCAGAATAAAGAAATTAATGCGTCCACTATTGTGGCTGGAGACCTCAACACCCCCTTATCAGAAACGGACAGATCCTGCAGGCAGGAAATTGGTAAGGACACATGGGACCGCACAGCACCAAGAGGCCAACTCCGAAAGGGAACAACAGAAGAAACAGAGCAGGCCCTGCTCGGCAACAATTCTGAGATCTCAGGATCTCAGGATCGGCCGAGGCCAGGGCGCCCCACCCCGGAGGCAGGGAGTGCTCCCTGAGCGGGTCCCGTTCTGCTCCCTGGCATATTGGGGGTTTGTACCCCCCAGCTCCCTGCTCTGGGACACTCTTCTTTCTCCATTATCCTCCTTGGCCGCGTCTGAATTGGGCATTGGCGAATACGTCCTCCCTGGGGGCTGCACCAGGACACAGATCCCGCACAACTTCCCAGATTCTGTCGATGGCTTCCTCCCACCGCCCAAAAAATCTACCCTGAAGATACCCTTCCAAAGCACGAAACAACATACACACAGAGTCATTAATGACAGCCATGTTTGTAATAACAAAAAGCTGGGAACAACTCAAATGCTCATCAGTAGGGGTCTGGTGGGATAAATTACATCCACACAGTGAAACTGATGCAGCTGGGGAAAGAATGAGGAAGTTCTGGGAGCTGGAGTGAACTCGAGGAGACACTGTCAGATGAGAGAAGGTACCGAACAATGCGTCTAGTATGCCAACTTCTGTTTGGGAAAGGGGGGAAATCAATGCTTCGGCTTATTTTTGCCAGAAGAAACACTGACAATGGGGTAAAGAATAGAGGGAGGGCAGCGGGACCCCTGCAAGGGCGCCTGCTTAATATTGTTTTGACACTGAACCGTGAAGTGCGTTACATATTCAACAAGACAGTTGAAACAGAAAGGGAAACATGAAAACCCCCGGATCGATGCTAGTAATATGGGGGCTCAGGGACCATGAGATGTGGTGTGCACAAAACAGAGGAATGCACATGCGAAAGTGGAAAGACGACACTACGTTTTGCTGACATGGGGGCGGCAGTTGGGGGGGGTGCGGTGCAGGTTTGGAAGGACAGTCAGGACCCAGTCTTGGATGCGCGAACTTGGAGATGCTCTCTAAGCATCCAGGCGGAGACACTGAACAGACGCTTTGTGTGAGTCTGGGGACCGGGGAAGGCGGTCAAGCTGCAGATATGAATATGAGCGTCACGGGCTTGGAGCTGGTGCTTCAAGCCACGAGACAGGATGAGATCACCAAGGGGATGTAGATAAGAAAGAGGAAAGGCCTGGGGCTTGAACCTTAGGGCCCTAAGTCATCGGGGTCGGGGGGAAATGAGGATGTGCCAGCCAGTGGGGAGGGAAGCAGGAGCCGGGCGCTCAGGAAGCCAAGCGAGGGGAGGGCTTCTCAGAGGAGAAAGGGGCCCCCCTGGAGGTTCAGATGGAGACCTCCGGAGATCACTGGTCGGAGAAGCTGAGCAGGCAGAGAGCAGCTTCCGAGGAGGGTGAGGGGCCCTGACCAGTACGGTTAACATACAGTTCTGTGTTAGTTTCGGGTGCACAGTGATCTCTTTCTGAGGCGTCGTCTAAAGAGGAGTCGAGAAATGGGGTCACAGGTGGGGGGGGCGGTGTGGAGCCTGGACAGCAGTGCGTTTTAAGATAAGAGCCATAAAGCCCATCTGTCCGCGACGGTAGAGATAGAGAGAGAAACATGACGGCAAGAGAGAGGCATGATTATACAATTTATAAGGCGAAGGAAATGACACTTTGGGACGCGGCTCCTGGAGGCTGGGACAGTGACTTGCCGGGGTCACCCAGCAGGACGTGCCCCCCACCTCCAAGCCCACCGTGCTCCCCAGTGAGCCCCTCGGGGCTCTGGCTCTGCCCATAAATGGCCACAGACCCGGGAGCAGCCTCTGCCCCGGCCGCCGGGAGACAGCGAAGGCGAAACCACCTCCATTAATCAGTGCGCGGGATTAGATAGGAGCGTCTGAAGCCCTGCCAACAAGTCCGGCCGACAGCTGACCGGGCAAGTCAGGAGGCTCTTGAGCACAAGCATGCCTCCGAGAGCTTCCACGAAGCCTATCAGAGAGAGGTCACATGGCTCACATACACGGCCGCGGGGCCCAAGGTCACAGGAGACACGACCCCCACAGAACCCGCCACCCGCTGCGATCGGAGCCGCACGCCAAGGACCTGTGAGAACCAGAAAACGCACTGGCCTGTGGATGAAGAGGCCTCTCTCCCCTTTCTCGCTCACACCTGTGGGATCTGTCCACTGGCCCCCCGTGGTACATTATAAAAATGGCCACAGTTTCCCCCCCTCCGCCTCTACCCACACCCCTCCTTTTAATGGCTGTGGGTTACAGAGACGGAATACCCGGAGATTGAATACCCCAGTCCTGGAAGCTCATTTTCAGACAAGTTCTGGGTTCTGAAGATACCCCAGCGAAGAAAACAGACTAAGTCCCCATCCTCATGGAGCCACAATCTGGTGAGGAGAGGGAACAATAAATGAATTCCCAATTCCCAAGAAAAAAGTCTAGACAGAAACAGAGTCATATGGAGTTGACTGCTGTGGGAAAAGAGCAGAGTGAGGGAGACAGAATCTTAGCAGGAGGGGAACCCTATTTGTTGTAAGGTACTCAAAGAAGACCTCTCTGAAAATTCAAGTTTGAGCAGATACCAGACAAAGACGAGGGAAACCTACTGTATAATGTCCAGTGTTAAGAACATTTCAACTGGAAGGGACAGCAAATGCAAGGGCCCCGAGGTAGAAACAGGTCTCAAGGAAAAGCAAGGAAGGCAGTGTGACCGAGGCAGAGAGAGCAAGCAGCAGAAAGCTAAGAGGTTATGGTGGTGATCATGTAGGGCTTGCTGGCCACTGAAAGGACACTTTCCCTAGAGTGCTCTGGGGTCTCCCGGGGGAAGGGAGTTAAGCAGAGAGTGAAATGGTCGGACTTCTATTTTAGGAGAATTGTTCTGGCTGCCATGTTGAAAAGGATATTGGAGGCCAAAGGCACAGACAGGATGCCATGTAGGAGGCCGCTGTCATAATTCAGTTTAAAAATGATGACGGCTCTGATCAGAGTAATGACAATGGGGGTAGGAAAACGTAATTTAGAATTCAGACACGTTGTGAAAGTTGAGACAACAGGATTTGCTGATGAACTGAAATGTGAGCCAGAGAGGGGGGTCGAGGGTCTGGTAAGGTTTGGGCCTGAGCGATTAGAAGGACTGAGTTTCCGTTCACCAAAAGGGCAAAGGCCGCCAAGGGGAACAGGTTTCGGAGGGAAGGTTAAGAGCTTCGTGACGGATACGTTAGGTCTGAGATGCCCACTACACCCTCGTCACGGACTGAATTGTGTCCTTCCAAATTCATGTGTTGAAGCCCTACCCCTCAATGTGACTGTGGAGATAGGACCTGTGAGGACATAATTGGGCTTAAATTAGGTCGGAAGGACAGGGCCCTAATCTGATGGGATTGGTGTGCTTATAAGAAGAGGAAGAGATACCAGAGTTCTCTCCCTCCCCACACATGCGCGGAGGAAAGGTCATGTGAGGACACGGTGAGAAGGCGGCCGTCTGCAAGCCACGGAGAGAAGCATCAGAAGCCCACTCTGCCCCCAGAACTGCAAGAAATTCATTTCTGTTGTTTAAGCCTCCTGGTCTGTGGTATTTTGTTCTGACGGCCCAACACAACATCTAAGCGGAGAGGTGGAGTGAGCAGGTAGATCTGTAGGTCTGGGGTTAGCGCGAGCGCTGGGCTGGAGAAGTATGTTCGGGAGTTGCCGAGCACTTGAACGACGTTTGAAGTCAGGAGACCAAATGAGGCCAGCCGGGGAAGGAGTACATACGGATGGAGAAGGAAGGTGGTTGTAGGAGTGATCCTGAGGGTGCTTGAAAGAGGCTGGGGAATGAGACCGAGGGAGAGGTGGCCAGTGGGGTGAGGCCAGAAACAAAAAAGGAATGTCCCAGAAGCCGCGAGGAGAGAATGGCCGACAACATCACATGCTGTTGACAGTTTGAGCAAGATAAGCACTGAGGATCAACCATCGGATAGGACTCTTTGGAGATCACTCGTGACCTTGGAAAGAATCATCCTAGTGCAATTAGGGGGCGAATCCCTGATTTCAGCGGGTCAGATAGAAAGAAGGTGAGAGACGCCTGAGTGGCTCAGTCGGTTAAGTGTCCGATTCGTGATTTCAGCTCGGGTCATGATCTCACGGCTCGTGTGTTTGAGCCCCACATCTGGCTATCTGCTCAGGGCAGAGGCTGCTTCAGACCCTCTGTCTCCCTCTCTCTCTCTGACCCTCCCCTGCTCACCCTCTCTCTCTCTCTCTCTCTCTCTCAAAAATAAGTAATTTTATTTATTTTTTTAATGTTTATTTTTTGAGAGAGAGAGAGAGAGACACAGAGCATGAGCGGGAGAGAGGCAGAGAGAGACGGAGACAGAATCCAAAGCAGGCTCCGGGCTCTGAGCTGTCAGCACAGAGCTGGACCCACCACTGGAACTCACCGACCGCGAGATCATGACCTGAGCAGAAGTCGGACACTGAACCGACTGAGCCACCCAGGCGCCCCAAGGTAAATCAGCATTTTTAAAAATAAATATGATAAAAACTTAAAACAGTTTTTGTTGTTGTCGCTAAAGAAAACCAACCATGCACAGCGCCTGGCATAAAGGGACCATCAGCCAGGGCCAACCCGCTTCCGCCCTGGCTCCGAAGTTTCCACCCCAGCTTCTGAAGATCACACGTGGTTCAGTGGCTGTCTTCCCAGCTGTTTTCAACAAGAGCCCTTCCCTCTCCTGACTGCTCTCTCTCTCCCCCTTCCCCTCCCATCCCCACCCCACGCCATCCCTGCTCAAGCAGTGCTAACAGATCTCATTCCCCCCTAGCAAAGAATCCGAGCGTGGAGTGTCACCAGGCCACAAGGCACCTGGCGTTTTTCTGAGCCTCGAGCACTTCCCTGTTTAAGCTTCGATTCCTGTCACCGCTCGGTAAAGCCCAGTCTCAACTTTTGAAACGGCTATAAGATACGGCGCAAAGGACACCCAGGTTCGTAAATCGGTGACAACCGTGCCAACATCCCCAGGAGGGCTAACGTGGGCCAGTGTGCCTGAGTCCCTCAGGCGGTGCCCAGAAAGAGAAGACGGGGCCTAAGAGCTCAGCGCCTCCTCCTTCTCAGTCTTCCTTCTTAGAAGAGAGCAGCGCCCTCTGTGGGTGCCCTGAGGCAAAGCTAGTGTTCGCAGGCATAAAAGAGAAGGTGCAAATACTCTTGGAAGGGCAGAGAGAGGGAGCGAGAGGCAGCGACAGAGACAGAGACAGAGACAGAGGATCAAAGGGAAACTCGTTCCAGCCATGACAGGAACTACCTTGGCCTCCACTGGCCAACCAAGGGCTGCCAGACATCAGGGAATACCAGGCACGTAAAGAAAAAATTAACAAACAGAACAACTCGCCCCAGAAAAAGAAGCTATAGGATAAAGAAGGAAAAAAAATTAATTCTAATTAGTATCTTCAGAGAGATTTAAGAGGAAGTTTCATTAGAAGACTCCTTTAGTTAAAAAAAATTTTAGTAGTAAGGGACACCTGGATGGCTCAGTCGGTTCAGCATCAGACTCTTGATTTCAGCTCAGGTGGTGATCTCACGGTTCTTGGGTTCGAGCGCTAAGAGCACGGAGCCTGCTTGGGATTCTCTCTCTCCCTCTCTCCCTGTCCCTCCCCTGCTCATCTCTGTCTCTCAAACTAAATAACCTTAAAATAAATTTAGTATTGAATTTATTAACATCACAAAAGTAGAACTTTTTAGAATTTAAGTTTAGCTTATAGTTCTCATTCTAACTATTTATTTTGAGAGAGAGAGAGTACGTGAGCAGGGGAGGGGCAGAGAGAGAGGGAGAGAGAGAATCCCAAGCAGACTCTGTACTGTCAGCACAGAGCCTGACATGAGATTGTGACCTGATGGGAAATCAAGAGTCAGACGCTTTACAGGCTGAGCCACCCAGGCGTCCCGAATGCCAAATTATCTTAAAAATACAAATAACCTCGGGGCACCTGGGTGGCTCAGCCCGTAAAGTGTCTGACTTTTGATTTCGGGTCAGGTCATGATCTCACTGTCCTGATCTCTCCATGCTGAGCCTGCTTGGGATTCTCTCTCTCCCTCTCTCTCTCTCTCTGCCCCTCCCCCATATATGTGTACACACAAATACTCTCCCTCTCTCAACATAAATAACTAAACTGTAAAAATACAAATAACCTCAAAAGACCAGGACTATGGATTTGTCCTACTTCAACATTTATATTTGATTCTAAATTCAAACTCATCTTAGAGAATGATCATGTTCTTCTGAACAATTTTTGGCCAAGCCTGCATATCGAATTAACCTCCGGGAGCCTGAGTTTCCCCACCTAAATTTAGGGGTACCCAAGGATGAAAGAGTTGGGTGTGGAGCCCCGTGTGAGCCGGGGTTCAGGACGCTGCAGGGGACCTGGCAGGCTGTGGCTCTTTCTCAGCCTGGAGCCTGCTTCCCTGGGAGCCCCAGGGTGTTTTGGATCCTGGCCCAGCCTCAGCCCCAGATCAGGCCTCCCCCTGGGCCGCCCTCTGGGGAATACACCTGGATTTGCAACCCCCACAGACCTGGAGGGTCCTGGCACCTCTACCCTCTCCTCTGCTGAGGGTCTGTCTGCCCTTCTCCGGCTGGGCACGGCCTCCTCCGGCCCCACGAGCAGCCCCCTCCTCGCAGTCAGTTCAGGCCTACGAAGCATCGAGAGTATAAGACAAAAGAACGATCAGAGCCCGAGTACGCATATGTCAGAAGCAGAGGGCAAGTCCAGGCCAGAGGAAGACAGCAGAAACAATGAAGCCACCAGGGACAGCCCGGCGGTTCAGACTGAAACAGAATCTGTGCAGTTGAAGCCTCAGAATCTGTATTTTAAAAGCACCTTGGGCCAGTCTGGTTTTAAGAGTTCTGTAAACCTGTGACCTAAGTTTGGCACCGTGCTTCCAGGTGGCCAAGGTGAAAAGGGAGATACGTTACGTGACACATAAAATAGTTCTAAGAGAGAAAATACACTGAAACTTCCCCTGGCACTTGGCCATGAAATAAATATCTTATAGACAGGGGACTCTCATAAAATAGTTTTAAAGAACATGCAATCATTGATTCGCTGGTTTTTCTTCTCCTAATGGCCTTTGAGGAGAGCCTAGGGCACAGCGAAGAAAGACTTTGGTTCTTCAGGGACCAAAGAAATCTGTGCCAAGCACGTTCCTCCTGCTGGTCTGAATACATCCAAGGAGAGGACACGTTTTAAAGTCATTTGACGGCAGAATCTTTTTTCAAATAAAATCTCATGTCGAACCCCAGTATCTAAACCAAATAAAAGTGTGGCAGCTCTGAGTGGGGAGGAGGCCCAGAGCCATGCCTTTTTGTCCTCTCCCTGCCCCTGCAGACTTCCCTGAAGCACCCCCTTTGGAACCAAAAGGCTCCACGAAACCCAGCTTGAAGGTTGCACATTCACGGTTGTGAGGGCAAACAGGTTTGAGGTCAGGTGTGAACACAACTGATGGGCAGGGGCTGGGGGGTGCTGAGTTGAGAAGTGTTTTGATAACCTGCTCGCCTTAAGGGCCCCAATCTTCAGCCCCTTACTGTATTCAGTACACGTCCTTACGATGTGACTTTTTTTTAATTTGGGAGAGAGAGAGCAAGTAGGGGAGGGGCAGAGAGAGAGAGAGAGAGAAAGAGAGAATCCCAAGCAGACTCTGTGGTGTCAGCACAGAGCTCAAACCCACGAACCAGGAGATCGTGACCTGAGCAAAGAGCGAAAGCCAAACGCTCCACTGACTGAGCCGCCCAGGCACCCCTACAACGTGCCGTTCCTCCTTGGATCCTCCTTGGAGGATCCTTGATAGGAATCCTCCCGTCGAGAGATGTTGTTTCCGTCCCCCTTGATCCTGAGTTGGGCCCAGGTCATGGCACAGGCGGAAGGGTCAAAGGCTGGCAGGTTGCCACTTCTGCTCTCGCGTCTGTGCCTTGACGTGAGAACGTGCCCGGCCAGCCTGCTGCAAGGGTGGCAGCCAGGGAGTGGAGCCAAGTGTCCCCAGCTGAGCCGCTACCAGATGGCCCGCCAGCCCCCCAGATCACGGAGGGGGCCCAGCCTGAGCCACTGACCTGCAGGTGTCCTTGAGCTAAATAGATGCTTATTTTAAGCCACTGGATCCCGTGCGGTTTGCTCTATAGGATGATCGTGGCAACAGGGAACGAGACGAGTGTGGGCAGTTATGTCTGGCACGGGGCGGGAAGGGGCTCCGAACCATTACCCGCACCCCACCGTCCCCGGGCTCCCCGCACATTACACGCCACGGGCACATGCCCTTCGTCGGACACTCACCTGCGATCACCCAGCCGGCGGCAGAGCCTGGGGGCGGGTCCAGTCCCGGCCGCCCGGTGACACGCCGGGGAAGCCAGGGGTGCAGGTGAGGCTGGGCCAGGCACCTGCTTCTCAGCAATGGCTCCACAGTCCAGAACTGGGGAGCGAGGGCGGGGGGAGGAATCTGCTCTTGAAAGGCACACACAACTCCCTCCCTCCCTTTGGATCATCCTCCAGTCATTGGGTTGGCTTGCTTTTAGTCCTTCACACCTTCAGCTGGATGCGGAATGGGCTCTCCAGGGTGGGATCTGCTTGCGCCAGCTTGAGCAGCAGGCCAAGGGGCCTGGAGGCTGGTCTAAAGCTTTGCCTGCGAAGCCGCTCAGTCTGGGGGCCTCAGTGACAAAGGCCAGCTGGCTGTAGCCTCATTCTCCTGGGCCCAGAGACGAGCAACGCGGTGCACACAGCACCAATAAACAAACTCGACTTCAAACAGCTCCTTCCCCGCCGGCCACCCCCTGCCCGGATCACTCTGCGCATTGCGTTCGGCTTGAGCAACGGAACACCCCATGTGCCTTCCATTTTTTAGAGTCCACACTGGTGAAAGCTGCTTTTGCAAGATTCCTGGCAGCAAAACTGGCCTTGAACTTTCAAGGAAGAAGATAAATGGCTTTGAGCTGAGAACATCAAGAGTGTTGTGCAGTTCTCTCTTGTTACTGCTTGCGATGAAGTCTAAGAACTGAGCGAGGACTCGGTGGCCTTCATCACCGGCCCCGCCCGCCCCACACCCGAGGCCGGCAGCTCCCCCTTGCTGTGGCGTCACGACCACACCCCACACCCGCCGTCCCTCACCTCCGCTCCTGCCTTGGAGGCCTCCCTGCCCTCGCCGGCTTGCTCCTGCTCCCCCGGGGACTCAGGTCCCGTGTCACCCTGGTGAAGCTCAGTGAGGGGTGTTCTCACCCTGCCCCCACTCAGGGATCTGTTCCTTCTGGCGATTCTCCGTGGGAGCCCCAGCAGCCTGGGACATGCAGGCTTCCCGAACGCGGCGGCTTCTGGCTCGCTAATGCTGGGGTTCCAGGGGCTCCGGAGCTGTGTTTCTGTGCCTTTCCTTGCTCAGGGTCTTGGCACGACTCTGTTCTGGCACCGCCTGGGTGGTGGGAATCTGACCGTCGCACACTCACTGACTCACACACACCCCTCAGTGGCTAGGGCTGCAAACCTGGCCACGGTGGACACAGGTGCGAACAGGGTGAATAAAGGCGTTAAGTTTCCTGGGCAGCTAGTCCCCTTGAAGACCTAAGGCAGAGCCGCACGAGCCCCGATTGGCCCCGGAAGGTGGTCCCCTGCGGGACAAACAGAACCTTATGGTAAGACTGGTTTGCAGGCCCAGGAAATCCTGAGCCTTCAACAGACACGGAGCCAAGGTTGAAGGAGGGGATCTCTCCTGAGCCCCCCTCTGAGCCAGCACCCAGGGAAGTCCCGGCCTCTCCAGGTGACAAAGATCCTCAAGGGTCCCTGCAGGATGAGGGCACAGAGGGTGCGATGCAGACCCAACCCACCCCGGGGGCGGGGGGGGTACCTCTGAGAATCGAGAGGAAAAGGAAAGGAAACCCTGCTCTTGAGGCTGGGAAGCATGTGGAGAGGAGAGTGGGCAATGGTGACCCCTCCCACATGGGTGACACCCCTCCCCACAGTCTTTGCTGTGACTCCCGTTGGCCTACTTCCAGGCAGGATTTGGGCCCTTGTTCTGATCGAGGCTATTCTCTTGAGGTCTTCCTGACATAGGCAGGGGTTGGTTCTAGCCAATGTTTCTCTAGATCTTACCATGTTTTAGATACCATTCCAAGCATTTTATAAACATTGATTCAATCTAAGATGTAGATGCTATTATTATTATTATTATTATTATTATGCCCATTTTACAGATGAACTGAGGTTTACAGGTGAGGACCCTTGCCTAGTGAATAAATGGCCAATCCAGGCCTTGAACCCTGGCCATCTGGCCCCAGAGCCTACACTTCTAGCCAGCCTCCCCAAGAGACTAGGAAAATTTAATCTGGACAGATTCTTTCCCTGGGCCCAAACTAATCTTCACATCCAACGTGGCTCAGTCTTGAAAGAAAAACATCTAGGAAATGAGGAATGAAAACAACGGGGAAGGGATTCTTTCCAGCGGTGCTCATTTCCACTGGTGCGTCCTGAGGTGCGTTTCCAGGACTCGGTTCCTTAAAATGTCAGTCTTTGTAATTTATAAAACAAGTCAAAACAAAGTCCAGGCTTTGCCATGAGTATGGTCCTCTTGCCGCCCTGCACTCCCATGTGCCTTCTCAATGCAGAGAGAAAAAGGCCTTTAAACATTTTTCCAGTCTCTGGGCGCCTGGATGGCTCAGTCAGTTTAGCATCTGCCTGACTCCTGATTTCGGCTCAGGTCACGATCTCACAGTTTGTGAGTTCAAGCCCCGAGTCTGGCTCTGAGCTGACAGCGTGGAGCCTACCTGAGACTCTCTGTCTCCCTCTCTCTCTCTCTCTGCCCCTCTCCCTCATTCTCTCTCTCTCAAAATAAATAAATAAATATTTTTTAAAATTCAAAAAAAATTTCCAGCCTTTAAAAACATTTTTGTTTCTCATTACAAAGAAAGGACTGGTACATTTTTTCCTCTTTCTTAAGTCACGTGTTCATTCATTCATTCATTCAGTGCTCACAACATGTTCTAGGTCCTAACAATATAGTCGTGGACAAGACAGATACTGTGCTTGACCTCTTAGATCTTTCATTCTAGTTCAAGGAAAAAGACCATTTTTACTGAGCGCAGGCAATGCTGGATGCCCATGAAGAAAGCTAGAGAAGGTGAGGAAGCAGAGATAGGGTAGAGGTGATCCGGGAAAACCGGTTTTAACCACTGTTGTGAATTAACCGTATGCTCTTCTGGTTTACATATTCATACAGTTGTTAAAAGTAAGTGCATCTGTAACAATATGTAGAATTCTCTGAATCGAATAAATAATACATAATACATAATAAATGCATAAATAAAATCACATTGTGTAGGAGACTTCCCCTTCTAGGAACATGGATAGACACACTTCTCCCTGTTCCTCCCACCAAGTACAACTAAAAACCCAGGACAGGGGTGCCTGGGTGGCTCGGTCGGTTGGGCGTCCGACTTCGACTCAGGTCACCATCTCACAGTTTGTGAGTTCGAGCCCCGCGTCGGGTTCTGTGCTGCCAGCTCGGAGCCTGGAACCTGCTTCGGATTCTGTGTCTCCCTCTCTCTCTGCCCCTCCCATGCTCTGTCTCTGTCTCTCAATAATAAATAAATCTTAAAAAAAATTTAAAAAAAAAAAACAACCCAGGACGTGATCCAGAAGACAAATGTGAGAAGATTCCGGAAGGTGGAGGGAAGATGGCGGACCAGCTGGGGGCCTTGGGGCCTGAGGAATGGCCTGCTGTGAATTCCCCAGGGTTCCCTGCCTCATACACACAGGCAGACCCGGGGCTGAAGGAGCTGGCTGCCTGCAAACGCTCGATGCCCTCCCTGGCCGGAGGGCTGGGAAAGGAGCCGCCTGGCAAGACGGAGGGCTTTCAGATGACAACTGCCGTGGTACTCTGCCCAAACACGGCAGAAAACCCCACGGCCCTACCCCCACCCTGCCAGCAAAGGCCCAGTGGGGAGCCTAGACCCCTAACAGAACCAGGCTGTAGGGAGGGGCCCTCAACTCATGCCAGGGTGATGGTAGAAAAGATACAACAGGCAGTAGGACTTGCATCCCGGCAGGTGGCCGTGGGCCTTCCCCATCCCACCTCATCCCCATATCGGTGGGGGAGCCTGGACTCCCATCCCTGCTGGCACCAAACAGCTTTCCTCCCCGTCTCTGCTGGGGGTGTATGAGGAGGCCCAGTGGAGAGTCGAGGACTTTGTCTACTACCCGAAGGTAGAGAGGTCACCCTTTCCATCACTCCTCCCGGGTGTGAGCGGAGGCCACATGGGGAAGAGTAAAGGGGCACCTCCTATCCTTCCCAGCCCAGGTGGCATTGGCAGGGATCTGTAATTCTACACCCCCACCTGGCAGTAATGAGGGGACCCTCCCCGCCTTGGGTGTCAGTGAAGGCCAAGTAGAGACTTCTATCCCCGCCTGGCACAGCCCCGCCCTTTCCCTTGCCAGAGCAGTCCGAGAGGAGGCCAGCTAAAACAGGTTTCAATAAATTCCAGAGTCTCATAACATAATATCCAGCATTTCCAGGTTTCCACTGAAAGTCATTAGACCAAGAGCCAGGAAAACCTCAACTGGAGTAAAAGAAGATAATAAATGTCAGCATCACAGTAACAGAGATGTTAGAATTACCTGACAAAGATTTTAAAGCAGCCGTCATAAATATATTGCTTTCAACAGCAGTTACAACCTGCTCGAAACAAACAAGAAAACAAAATCTCAGCAAGGAAACGGAAAATCTCAGGAAAGAAATAGAAGAGGTAAAGACCCAAGTGGGAATCTTAGAACTGAAAAATACAATAGCTGAAATGAAAAACTCCACGGCTGTGGGTTCAACAGCAGAATGGAGAGACAGAGGAAGGAGTCAATGAACCTGAGACAGAACAACAGAAATTGCTCGGTCTGAATAAGAGAGAGGAAACAGGCTGAAAAAAGAAAGAACAGAGAGCCTCAGGGACTTGGGGGACGGTAACAAAAGATCTAACATTGTGTCACTGGAGTTCCAGAAGGAGAGGACGGAGCGGAGAAAGAGGGTAGGGCTGAAAAGACACTCAAAGAAATAATGGCTGAAAACATCCCAAATCTGGCCAAAGACAAACCTGTAGACTCAAGAAGCTGGGAAAACCCCAGACAGGATAAATCTGAGGAAATCTACACCACAACATAGAGTCAAACTCTAAAATCTAAACACATGATCTTGTAACCTGTCGTAACCTGTTTTGCTTCATGACGTACTAATCAGCTTTCGCTAGGTTAGGCCGCAGTAACAAATGATCCCCACACGTCGGGGGCTTACGACAATAAATGTTTACTTCTCACTCGTGTCACATGTCTGGCTGATGTGCCTTCACGATTCCAGGGCCCAAGCCGAAGGGGCAACCGCATCTCAGTCCCATGGCGGAGGTCAAGAGCAGTGGCTGACCTGCGCAAGGGTTCTTAAGACCGCTGCTCAGACACGGCGTTTATCATGTTCACTCAGAACCCCTGGATGACGGTCACATGGCCACGCGCAGTGTTAGTGGAGAAATGCGTTCCGCCCACTCTGACAGGAAGTACTAGCAAGTCGGGTGGCAAAGTGTGTGAAGACTTGGAAACAAGAATCCAATCCACCACAACCTGCTCACAGCATCATAAACATTCATCTCCTTCCCGGCTGCCCCAACGATGCACTCGGCCTCCTCCCAAAGGCATCCCAAAAGTCTCAGCCGATCGCTGCACCAGACATTATGGCCAGGACCTCAGGATCCACCCCAGATCTTGGGGCAGCTTCTGCTGGAGACCATGAATGAAAAAGACAAATTATCCGTCCTACCCACTTCAACAGAGAGCAGTGGGACAGAGAAGAGGGACAGACAGGGAAACACGAAATACTCCCCATTTAAAAGGGAAAGGCAGCCTGCTCTAGGTGTGGGGTAACCAAGAGGCAGTCTTCCTGCAGCTGGGGAACGAGCTGGGAAAGTGAAAGAGACGTTCCCATGGCTGCATTTTAGGCTGATTTAGGGGAAAATACTTGGAGCAGAGTTAAAAAAATTTTTTTTAATGTTTATTTATTTTGAGACAAACAGAGAGAGAGAGAGAGAGAGAGAATCCGAGGCAGGCTCCAGACTCCAGGCTTTGTGCTGCCAGCACAGAGCCCGACACAGGGCTTGAACTCACAAACCACGAGATCACGACCTGAGCCGAAGTCAGACGCTTAACCGACTGAGCCACCGAGATGCCCCTGAATCAGAGTTTTAAATGGCTGTATTGTTTACTGTGTCATTGAAGACAAGTTCATCTATGTTTGGTGTTTGAATGCTTCTAGAGAACATTCCAACAACAAAACCTAAAGAGGATCCCAAACTGAAGTCTGAGGAAATTGTTGTTACTACAGAAACACGTGGCTCGAGGACGTAAGCAATGTCCCTTGCTGCCTTGTCTGAACCTTCACCTGCACCCACCCACCCACCCTGCTGTGGAAAGTATGCTTTAGGCACTGCTATTTCATCTCGGGCACGTCAAATTTGGGTGAAGCCCAGTTCTGAAATGTAGTGTTCTAAGTGTACTGACTCAGAATGTTCCCGCATGCATCACATCTTTGGAATGTTAGGGGAAATGATGCCAGACAAATGTGGCACGTAGTAAAGTAAAACGTGTCCGCTTGTTTGGAAACCAAAGGCTGTTGAGGGAAACGCAGGTTGGTCCCGGATTGTGTCGTTTTTGGCTTTTTTCAAGGATGCTTACAATACGGACAGTGAGATCATCATGGAGAACTAAATGAGAGTGACTAATTACACATAACCTAAATGTTCAAGAGCAGAAAAGGGGATTAAACAAGAATATATCCACTGGATGAAATGTGGGGCAATTACAAATAGTTTCAAAGAAATTTTAATGGTCCCCAATGTAAACAGACATATGATTGTAGGCATGTCTGCGTGCGCACACACACACACACACACACACACACAGAGCGTATTCACACATTAGAAACATACTCCATGATTAAAGGCACCAAAGGAAGAAAGAAAGAACAAGAAAAAGAAAGGCACCAAAGTAGTAATAGTGGTGATTTCTTGGTGGGGGATTCCAGAAGATTATTTTCTCTTTTTAAAATGTATTCTCCAAATTGTCTACAATGAACCTAAATTTCTGTCAGAATCAGAAAGAAAATCAAATCAAAAAGTCTTTTTTTGCTTTTTCAAAGAAACATCGTATTTTATCCCATGGCCTTCAGACCCTTGCCTGCTGTGCCTGGAAAGATGGCTGTGCCTGGGCCACCCCCATCTTCTGGGCCCCGCGGCCAGAGAAAGGCATGAGCATCCTTCTAGTATCTGTGTCCTACTTCCTCTACAAGCACTTTTTGTGGTCAGTGAATTTTGGTAAGAAGAAAAGTAAACACACTTCAGAAAACCATAAATGATGTTCCAGTCCTTTGTTTAGAAATGCCTAATTCAAAAACTCCCAAGTTGCTATAGATTGAATGTTTGAATCCCCCCCCCCCCCACCAAGATTCATGTTAAAGCCTATCCCCCAACGTGAGGCACCTGGGTGGCTCAGTCAGTTAAGCGTCTGACCTCGGCTCGGGTCATGATCTCGCGGTTTGTGAGTTCGAGTCGGCATCCAGCTCTGTGCTGACAGCTCAGAGCGTGGAGCCTGCCTTGGATTCTGTGTCTCCCCCTCTCACTGCCCCTCCCCATGTTCATGCTCTGTCTCTGTCTCTCAATAATAAAAAAATTTAAACAAAAATTTTTTAAGCAAAACAAAAATAAACCTGTCCCCCAATGTGACAGTATTAGGAAGTGGGGCCCCTGGGCAGGGATCAGATCATGAAGGTGGAACCCTCATGAACGGGATAAATGCCCTTAAAAAAGAGGCCAGGGAAAGAAAATGCCTGCCTTTCTGCCACGGGAGGGTATCCTGAAAAGGCATCTATGCACCAGGAAGTGGCCCCTCCCCAGACACCAGGTCTGCCAGTGCCATGACTGTGGACTTCTCAGTCCATGGACCTGTGAGAGATAAATGTTCCATGTTTATAAGCCACTGAATTTTGTTACAGCAGCGTGAAGAGACTAAGACACAAGTCAACAAGGAGATGGTTCTCTACCAAAATTCACATGCACCTGCCCTGAACAAAGTGACTATACAATTAATTCCTGTTAGGTGCAAGTGATTTTCACCAACCACTTGCTAATGTAATGTCTTACCAGCATCTAACACCTTTCGAGGTGAACTGCTGGTTTCCTGGCAGTAAATGTACTGCACCAACCTTTTCGTGTGCTGCTGTCACGAGGTCTTGGAGACGGCCTTGGGTTCAGAGCCCCAGCGCCAGGATCTCTGTGCTGGGATCACAGCTCTCTCTGTGGCAAGTCACGGTCAGAGTGGAAGGCCAAGTCCTCAGCAGTCTGAAATCTACGATGCAAACATGTCCTGTTAAGTACTGGTGGAAAAGCTGTCCTTTCTCAGGCATCAAGGGGGGGACACACGTACAGGGGAGGGTCTTCAAGAAAAGGCCCCAGACGGGTCTGAGACCCTGACCCTGACCACAGTGAAAGATGAAAGGCTTTGTCCTTCTTGCTGGAACAAGTCATTGAGAAAATGTCACCATCATTCTTGATCAAGGTGAACTGGATGTGCTGTGCCTTGTTCCGAAAGAAGAGGCCGCCTGCCTGCACTGGGGGAAAATGAGCAAGTCCTAGGATTAAGGGATTATCACTCCTCCCCCAACTCCACGATGAAAACCCAGCTTGTTCACTTTCTCAGGGGTTGGCAAACCACAGCCTGCAAGCCAAATCCAGCCTCCCACCTGCTTTTGTAAATGAAGCTTTACTGGAACACAGCTCTGCTCATTAACTTCCGTATTACGTACGATTGTACTTATACGACAGTGACAGAGGGCGGTTGTGGCAGAGACTGGATGGCCTATAAAGCAGAAAATACTTACTATTTGACCCTTTCTAGAAAAGGCGTGCTGACCCCCTACATACTTTCTGATATGCTTATCTCCATAAAGGAGTGAGTAGGAAGTCATATGCAAATGTTACTAAGAGTCCACAATTTCTACCTTAGGACAAGCTATATAAAAAAGGTAAGAAGTCATGTCTGTTGTCAGAAACTCTTTGGTGGCACAAAATTTTGCCCCTTAAGTAAATCCTGATTTTAAAAAAAGCGGGGGTGGTGGTTAAGAAGACCCTCTTCCCTTGCTGGAACAGGTGTCCTCAGAGGATTCAGCTGTGGGTTATGTAGGAAGACCGCCCCCCCCCCCCCCCGCCGTCATCTACCCACCCCCTCCCCGAGCTCCCCACTTTTTATCACAAAATAAGTTACACCAGGAGCGCTAAGGTGCACACTGTCTGTACTGTGGTTCCACCTCGAGGCAGAGGTTAGGGAATACTTGCATACTGAATACTGTATTTGCTAGAACATAGAGTGTATGAAACCCTCTGAACAGTTCCCATCTCTTGCTGTCCAGAAGACGCTCTCTCATTAAGTGTAAAAAAAAAAATCAGAGTATGGTCTACTCCAGAGAGAGGAGGCATCTCCAAGTTGGCAGACTCCTGAAACATACACCATGAAGTATTCTTTATTTCCATACTTCTTCTAACTTGGTCATGCTGATTTTGAAAAAAAAAAAAACAAAAACCTTTCCAAATGGTTAGCATTTAGCTATCTTGACAAACAGTTCCTCATGATATTCACCCGGATAGAACATCATTTCCTAACTATTTTGAAATGCAGTTCAACTTAGGAAACAGCACCATAAGCAAATTTTATACAGTAAATAAACTTTATTTATTCTTCCAAGATGACATTGCCAACAGTCACAGATCTGCATACAATACAGTATTGACTATTTACAATTTACAGTAGTATTTTTTTCCTCTGAAAAATATAAGTACAAAAGCTAAGTAAACAATGAGGTACTGCTATTTGGATTTATCATATGTATAGCTTAAAGAACTTTAGCAAATATTCAACAAATCTGGATAAAATATTCAATTAAATGCTCTAATTTATCAGAAAAAAATCCACTACGTTTCACCTCAAAATGTATTGCACAAGTCTTTAAAAAAAAAATCACCCTAAAAATAAATAGGAAGGGCAAGCAGTTCTTTAAAAAGAGGGACAAAAAGAATGGAAGAGAGGAACATTAAATGAGCCCATAAGTCAGGTTGAGTTATTCAAAAAAATCTCTTAAACGACATAAAACTCTTCCCAAGAAAAAAAACTGAAGAAAAAAGAAAAAACTATCACCATTTCTCCACTGATATAATCGATCTGAAAGGCAGTCTGCAATATTAGCTGTGGGCCAATGTCAGATTTTTCTTGGTCTTTGGCTCCATAAGGGGCCCTGAATAACAGCTTGCTTCTCCAAGAGGCAGATGCAGACAGTCCTCCACACTTGCCCAACATCACCACCCCGTTTCCTCAAGACGATGATCGGAGCCATGACTGGAAAAGAAGAAAGGAAAAAGGGTAAAGTTAAAATAGAATTATATTCTACGGTCTAGGGAATGAAGTAGAAATATTCTAAATAGTAAATCCTAAAAAAAAATCTTCTAAAAATTAATGTTCTTGGAATGATCTGACCTATATAGTCCGTGGTCCTGGAAAACAGGATGCTGCCGTGAAAACTGGAACTGCCACCTTCCACCAGGTTGTACCTGGAGAAGCCAGGAGGAGGCGTGCTGACTTGGGAGAACCTCACAAGGCCCCAGCTGCTCAGACTGAAAGAGGACACACAGCTCTTCCCTCTTCTCTTTGTGCTGATCTTTCTACTACGTATCACAATTCTCCCGGGATGATATGCACGGCAGCAAAGGATGGGAAATGAACAAACTCAATCTTAAAGACTAAAAATGCTGAGAGAAACAATGGTGATGAGTGATTCCTAATAAGGTTTCTCTGATTAAAACACTAAAGCCAGTAGCCCGGGTACGTTAGAATGCCACAAAAATAAATTACCAAATAAGATTAATGGAGATGAACTTTTTATACATATTTAGCAGAAAGAGAAAGTTTTAAAGTCTTCTCCATTTGTAAATGAAAAATATAATGCACTGACACTCGTGATGTACTCCCCATAGTGTATTATGTATAAAACCTGCTCAATAATCATGTTGGTCCTAGAAGCCTAGAGAAGATGAAAGATCTTCTGTCATATTTAAGTTCCTGTGTCAGTTAGTATTTTGAAACTTGGCTTGTGCTGTTTGTGGAAAAAGAAATTCACGCACAATTCAATAATGCTGCACACAGTGTCAATGTCATGTAAGACAAAAAAAAAAAAAAGCTGGGAGAACATTTCTAGTTTAAAAGAGACTAGAGAAATTGGGGCGCCTGGGTGGCTCAGTCGGTTGAGCGTCCGACTTCGGCTCAGGTCATGATCTCGCGGTTTGTGAGTTCGAGCCCTGCGTCAGGCTCTCTGCTGACAGCTCAGAGCCTGGAACCTGCTTCGGATTCTGTGCCTCCTCCTCTCTCTGCCCCTCCCATGTTCATGCTCTGTCTCTCTCTGTCTCTCAATAATAAATAAACATTAAGAAAAAAAATTAAAAAAAAAAAAAGAGACTAGAGAAACATGACAATGACATGTGATGTGCAATCTCGGCGTAGATCATGGAATTTAAAAGTCTGTGAAAGACATTATTTGAAAAACTGGAAAAATGTGAATGTTTACTATATACCAGATAACAGTATTATGTTAAATTTCCTGAGAGTGATAAATGTATTGTTGAGTCTGTAGGAAAATGTCCTTTTCTTAAAGATATTTGCTGAAGGATTTAGTTTTCTTTGCAAGTAACTGTCAAATGTGTGCAAACACAAGTGTTTGCAAGCAATGGTCACACCATTACAGACGGGAGGATATATATGCAGAGAGAGAGCAAGGGAGAAAATTTTGCAAAAGGTTAGGAATTGGTGAATATCGGTGAAGGGTCTACAGGTATTCACTGCACTAGTTTTACTAATCTTATGTTTGAAATGTTTTAAAAGAAAAGTTGACGTAGTCAATTGATCAATCAACAGAAATGCTGGAAGTGTGGTCACTTCCAGTGATAAAGGACAGTACTGAAATGCAAGAATACAATGACAAGCATGATGCAGTGTTTACAACATAAAAAAAAAAGGAAAATGTTAAGGGATTTATGAGACTGAAGATTGTTCTAGACAATCACTAAGGCAGGTTAATTGATACATAGTAAAATTGAAATGAGACTCGAATGTGGGCATAAATGATTTTTAAAGCTAAGAGGTTGAAAAAGAAAAGCTGTCTACTGGCATTTTAACCCTTAATACCATTAGCTGAATACTAGTTGAATTAACAATCACAATTAACAATCGAATGATGTCAATTATAATTAAGCTCTATTAATTGCAATCGAGCTTGCTTGTGATTTGTAAAAATTCCAGCCAAGTCTGAGGCAAAGAGGTACAAAGATGTACCCTAAATTTTAGGGGGTGCCAAGTCTAGCTAATAGCATGACTACTACACGGAGGCCACGGCAGAGGGGTTTAAAAGGGGAAGACCCATGACTGTGTGGAAACATCTAGATGCCTCCAGTTCAGTTAACAATATGTTAATTACTAACAGCCACACTCAATTGACGCAGGCTGCCCAAGGGTCTCCTGGGGACAGTTGTTTTCTTGTTACACTGTACCATCCCCGGAAGCAATAAAATGATACTTCTTTTAAATTAACTTTACTAGCCTTCACGATTTCAGGCTATAGCCTTGATAAGTGGACCTTATGATGTTTTGAAATCTGGTTTCGTGAAGTATATCACTTCACTTCTATCTAGAAAATGATTTTTCATTTCTCTCTCACAATTTTTATTGATTTCCAAGACTATGCTTGGGAAATAAAAACAAAAAAGATTATAAAATATATAATTTCTTTGAGTTGATAAAATTTCCAAGAGCAATTTTAAAACTTTCAATTACTATTTAAAGAAGTAAAACTTCCTAAAATTGTATAACTCTTCCGGTGGTGGTGATTAGTAATCTATTTATTAATCTATAAAGCAAAATTAACAGAAAACACTTATATTAACACATAGCATAATCATGTATTCATTAAACAAAAGAGCACAAGAATTCCAGCAAAATGGTTAGTATCATGCAACACGTTTGATTTTTGCACAAAAGACACAAGACATTATTCTTCACTCACCACATGCTAACTAAGCACAGACTGATGGTTTACTCAGAAGATACCACTGCGAGGTGAAGAATACTACAAGCCAGGAAGAAAAAAAGCTTATTGGGTTAGTTTTAAGACTTAATATAACATAGAGATTATATGTGTATATGAACTTCAAAGGACTAAACAGAATGTACTTAAAATTTTCTCAAATCTCCCCCAAGTCAAGGGAGCCTAGGCAAAGTATAAGGAACCTATAATAAGTCCCACCCATCCTAAGAAAATACAGTAATTTGTAGCTGAGATTTCATTTGCGACTTTAATTTAAAAATGTAAGCAACATAGTTAAAGATGCTTTCACACTTTAAGTAAATATTTATATAACATTAACTGGGTATGATTATTTGCCTTATAAAAATATTTTTCATAATTCCATTAAAGTACACATGAAATTTGATTTATATAATATCTATCAATTTACCATCAAAAATTGGGGGGAAATGGTGATGAATGTGAATACAGTAGGTCTATATGTTGAATTATCATTCCTAATATATGTCAGTTTTATCACTGAGTAATTTGCTTGTAATTCAACAGTATATCATCAGGAATGGTTTCAGCAAGGATAACCCAAACTGAAATTTCCATTCAAAGGGACCCAATCTCAAACATAGTTTTTACTGTAGCAACCTTCTTAAATTAATTCTTTGTCCTATCTAAAATGGTCATAATCTAAGATTATCGATTAGCTTTCTGGTTTGTTAAAAGAGCATCAGTAAAAAAAAAGGGGGGGATTATTTATAAAATGAGTCTATTCTTAGCGTGACGAACCTCAGAAGCATCATTTCATTTACCTTATTTAAGGGTACAGTTAGTAAGAAGCAACAAAATCAAAAGACAAACTAGAAAATAATATTTGCGACACAGCACACAACACAATAAGGTCAATACCCTCTTGAAAAACTTGCAGAAGTATGCAAAATACATATATATGCATGCTCCCTGTGTCTGTGCTTGTACGTCCTGAACAACTGCAAACAACCTAAGTGTCCATGAATAGGAAACTGGTGAACTACATTGTAGGACACCCGTGTAATCATACAATCGGCCATTGAAAAGAATAAAGGACATCAATTTGTAATGAGGTTGAGATAAAATAAAAATACGTTAAGTGAAAAAAGCAAGCTGTTGCATTGTGCCATTTTTATAAAATAATTAAGTGATTAAAAACATGACTATAAGAATATATATTTATAAAGCTTAGAAACCCTGGGGATATTCACCAACTATTGACAAAGATGATTGTGGCATGGTGGGAAGTGTCGGGAGGCTGAGAACACGAAGGTCTCCCTCTCTGTGTAACATGATTCCGAATCATTTGCAGTGTTTTCTTTTGCAATGACCACATATTATATAATTCTAACAGAATCGAGAGTCTAACCACTTTTGAGACAACAAATGTGTACTTCATCTGTACAGTTTTTTGTTTTGTTTTGTTTTCACTTCACAGCAGCTCTATTTGCACCTGTTTCCTGATCCACCTTCCAGGTATGCACTGAGCCCACGCAAAGGTGAGCCTCTTCTGGGATGAAAAAGTTCTCCATCTAACAGTGCTGAAAAGTTTGGATGAATCTGTTAACTCAGAAGAGATTTTTAGAATTCCAACCAAGGGGAGAAAAGTGCGAAACATGAAGTACAGACGGGTCAAGGGCAAGGATGGATCGAGAACTGGACACAACCCAAAGGATCAATGTGAAAGAAAAGTAAAAAACAAAGGCAACAGAAAATCAATTTTTAAAAATGACTAGAATGGATGGGGTGAAAATAAGCCAAAACTTCTCCATCAGAAGAGAAAAATTTTCTTTCAACGAGGTCATCAGGAAAATAGCTGTCTAGGTGAAATAACGTCGCTTTGCTAGCACTCTGAAAAGGAAAATGCATTTCTAGAAACATTTTTCAGAAGAGATGTCTATATAACAAAAGAACCTCTCAATTTCAAGAGATGATTTAGCACCTGATTGAAACAAACTTTCTTAATAAAATTACCCTAAATAATAACACTCTCCTTTAATAAAAAAAATCTGATGGCGTACTTTTAGGGCAGTTTTCTTCAGCACAAAATAGACGAGCCCAAGACTTTTGTATCCACTCTTGCTCCTACCCTGTTACTCAAATATCCAGTCTGCTCTGCCCGTCCAAACTGCCTAAACCATCACAAAATGAGGCACAATAAGCTAAGAGCTGAGAGAAGGTAAAAGGCTGTTCTCACAAAGATGAAAGTGTGTGTATTTGGTACGTGCGTTTTCTTTTGAACTTCTGCCTATTGTATAGAAGGCAATTTTTTCCCAGTTGAAACAAATCCAAAACTTTAAAATCTACAAATAATCGAGAACTTTAGAAGGAAAGAAGCCTTAGGAATAGAACAATCCACCGTGCTCATTTTACGAGCAAGGGCCAGAAACATGGAAAGGGCCTGCTCCAAGCCTACCAGGGTTGGGCTGGTGAGATCCACACTCACCACAGCAGTGCCACTCGCTCTGATGGGGACAATTTCTGAGATGACGTCATTCCTGTGAAATGACCTGGCTGTCCTACTGACGTCTTTAATGACTGATCTCACACACAGTAATATTAACTCACCAACCTAAGTCTCCTTTTCCAGGAAAGACTAATTCTACACCCACATGTTGCTCTCTGGTGGCTAAGGGATCGTCACCACCACCCCTGCCACCATCTCAAAAACCCAGGGCAGGCACTATAGTCTGGCCTTCCAATAATGCTAACAAGATGATGTTCGTTTTGTGAAGGACCTGAGGCTCTGAGACTTGTCAATGAAGGACGTAGGATAGCCCTTCTCTACACATCACAGCCTTCGGATAAACCAGAATTTAATTATGCTCTACAATTTAATCTTACTTGACAGATAACGACTTCTCATCTATGAAATGTCATCTTGAAATTAGGTTAAACTCTGAAACCACTTATTAAGTAATAACTGTTGTGATCTAGAATGGGGTGTTTCGAAAACAGACTGTAAAACTCACTGAGGGGAGGGGAAGTAAAATAAAAAGGGGATACACTGAGAAAGATCTTACCAGCAGTCACAGAAATGTTTGGCCGATGCCAAAAAGCTAATGCGTAATCACCAGAGTCATGAAGCCAGTTTTTAGACGGTCTCCTCCTACAATACCCAGTAAATACTGCAAACACTGATGTGGCTGCACACTGTCAGCTCTCAGCGCAGCTCACACTCTCTCTCCAGCATCCCAAATATTAATGGGTGGGGAGGGCAGCTCTGAAACGTGTTCGGGGTTGTTTTGGTTTACTTTTCCCAGCCTTTCAGCCTTCACAGCTAAAAATAACAAAGCACTCAAGGTTGCTGATTTTAAATACGAGGGAAAACACAGCTCCACGTTTATAACAAATTACAGAAGAGATCCATTTGGAACATGCGTTTAAAGCTAACACGACTAAGTAGTTTTTAAATGTTCGCGTAATAAACTGCTAAAAAGGCTGGTTTTCTACACATTTATATATCTTCCTATTGGAAAGATAGTTTCTATATTTACATTGAAAGAATATAAATATCTTTCTATTGGATATCTTATCTTTCTATTAGAAGAAGATACGTCACTCTTTTTTGCAGTGTTTTTTCCTAATCGGCTACGGACACTGGACAGGAGTAAGAAATAGGTTGTAATTCCAAGAGTCCTGTTCAAAGATAATGATTCTTATTGCTCATTTTATGAACGACACCGGTCTTAAAGGCAAATATGTCTCTTGGCTCAACCTTCTCAATCAACAACAATCTTAATCTTCCATCAAATATAAAAGCACAATCATGAATCACTATCAAGTACCAGGAATCTCAAACCAACAAAGAGTGACTCAAATTGATTTACAGGCCATCAGTGGGCCTCACTTCATGCTCATTATAAGTTATTTCCTATTTCCTAAGCATCTACTTTTATTATCTGAATTACATGACTTAGACATATCTTTCATTCATGCATGATAAATGGGTACTACCTCTTCCCCCGAAAATTAAAGGCTCCACAAGGTCAGCAACCATTATCTTCCACGTCTTCAATGCTCCTATACCGGCCACAACAAGCAGGAGAGTATGTGTGTGCTGACTGCACTCATTCATTAAGCAAAAGATAATGATGGATAAGACTCTGCTTAAAGTAGCAGTGGAAAGAGTGGTACTTTCTTCCTGGGCAAATCAGCCTCTGAGACAAGGGAGGATTATTTCAGGAAGGAATAAACAGTCACCATTTCATTCCTATCCAGAATGAATACCACTTTATTCAGGAATAAAGAATGTGATGGTTTTCAAAGATTTCTTTTTAGTGAAACTAAAAAAAAAAATTCCATCTCCTTTAAAAGGTTTTTTTTTTTTTTAACAGGGTTCACTATTTACATGTATCAGTTCAATTAATTTCCTTCAAGGCGAACCAGTCTAAGACTGCATGTGTGTATGGGGTGAAGGGGGATGTTTCCCACCGTATCTGCCGTGGCCATGACTTAGGATGAATCTAAACTGTAAAGCAAATCCGGATAAAATGTAGCCCAACAATGAGAGTTTGCCATACCCCAACATCAAGATGATAAAGAGGCCATGGGAGAATGAACAAAGGTGCATTAGATCCTTTAAAAATATCTTCTTAAACAGGCCATAATGACAGAATCATGTTGACAGGTTCCAATTGCACTGGAGAGTTTTATTTACACAAAGGCAAATTCAGTGAGGAGACAAACTACTCTGAGCAACTACATTTTAGAACTGTTTGCTATAATTTAAAACAACATTCTATTGGTGAAGGGCATACATTATAGTGACATACTTCTTATAAAAAATATGTATAACCAGAGGGGCTCAGCTGGCTCGGCTGATTAAGCATCCAACTGTTGTTTCGGCTCAGGTCATGATCTCAGGTTCATGAGATCGAGCCCCATCTATACTGCACTGACATTAGAGAGCCTGCTTGAGATTCTCTCTCTCTCTCTCTCTCTCTCTCTCTCTCTCTCTCTCTGCCCCTCCCCTACCTCTCAAAATAAATAAATAAACATCAAAAAAAATGTATAACCAGAAATAACTACAGAGGTATAACAATGTTTTTCAGGCCACTAGATACCAGGGAGGAATACTTTCCAAAAAACACTTAATGTTAGCCAAAATAATTGTAACTGTCTCAGAAAATATACAATAGATATATGACAAAATATGCAATAAAGTACTAGGACAAAGGTCAGGGATGCGGGGATGACCTTGGAGAAAGCAATGCATCAGAAGAGAGAAGCCATACCTGGCTGGCTCAGTCAGTAGGGATGCAATTTTTTTAAATTTTAAGCAGACTCCACGCTCAATGTGGGGCTTGAATTTATGACCCTGAGATTAAGAGTTGCACGCTCTACCCACTGAGCCAACCAGGAGGAGCCCTGGGATGCAACTCCAGGTATCTGGCCTGGAGAAGAAAAGCCTTCCATTCAGGCCATTGACAGATTTTTTGGTTGAGTTCCATAGGTAAAAACCGGAAGAAATTGGTGACCACTGCAAGGAAGGAAGATTGGGGCTCAAGATAAGCAAGAACTTTTGTTAAGAGACGTAGTCTGTTGAATTAAGATAGGATGCTTTAGGAGGTAATGACTTAGTCCTTACTGGAGATGGTCAGACACAGGCTAACCCATCACTACGGAGAAGACCTTTGCTTGCTTCAGTGAGGAGAGAGAAGAGAACAGCGGTGCTGAAATCTTAAAACAGGTAGAGAAATGGGGGAGGACGTGGAGGGTGATGCAGGCTACCAGCAAGACAAGAAAAGGAAGGAGAAAGAGAAAGCTGAGGCAAGACCCGAGACTTGCCAACAAATTTCACACTGTGCTTAGGATGGATCTTTTCTTACTGCATTACTGGCCCAGAGCAAAAAGAAGTCAGGCAAGGGGATTTTGCATAATTTATGAAGTGTGTATTTATTTCATTTCAATCACATCTGACTTCACACAAAGGTTCTAATAATTCCGTTACTACATCTCCCTTGCTGGGTATGTAGCAAAATGCAAGCTCAAAAATGCTTACATTCTTTCAGTCAGAATTACTGTATTTGAAAACCACTACGGAGGATAAGGAAATATAATACAGAACATCTAACATCATGGTGTAATCTGATTAAAAATTATTACTGGATATACCAGGACAAATGCCTTTTCTGTCCTTTCCATAAACAGCCCATGTTCTGGAAATCCCAGATAGCACCTGTGGGTGTTAACCTCATAAAAGCTATTGAAAAAGACTGTTCTTTCCTTGAAGACACCAATTCCTATTTGCCCTCGGTTAAACTTTCTTAATGTAGATTCGCTCTCAGTTTTTACGCTACAGTACAATAAAAATGAAACATTTAAAATGTCTTTTACCACCTCAGTGTCTTTGTAAATGAAACAGAGCATGCGATAAAGTCAGAGATTGCGATAAAGTCGTCTTCTATCCGTAGCCTATTTTAAAGCTTACCATTAGCCGAGCATCTTCTCTTTCCAAAATTTTCTGAGTCTGATCATCAGGGAACTTCAGGACAGTGGTTATAACCTTCGCCATGGTCTACAAGAAAAACAAGAGATGATCACAGACAGTTGAGCAGATGGCGTTTCACCCATTCTGACACGTTCTGCTGGTGGGATTCTTTAGTGCTCTCAATGGAAGCCACGACCAAAGAAGTATGATGTGAAGATATTAGGCAAGGAAATAACAGCCAACACTAGAATTTCAATTTAAAAGGACTCTCCACAATGCCTGGGTTGGTATCATTTCAAGAAGATGCAATTATGATAGCATGAAGCTATACGAAGTTCTAATGCTCTTGGCCCTTTATCGTATTAAAATGGAACTTTATTACTCATTCATTTCAGAAGGCTTTTCACTTATAGAAATCTATCTAGAAAGTAATGTATTGCCAAGCTCTAAATCATCAGAAGTTCAGCTTTAACTAAATCACATCATATATCTCATACACATGGGCTACTGCATGAACATGAACATGCTTAGTAGGTATTTTTTACAACATGCAGCACATCAGCCTAATAGAAATACAAATTACATTTTAAATAAACACGAGATGTTTTGTTGGGTAGAAAACATGATGAATCAAAACATTACACATGGTGGCTTGCAAAACAAGATCATAAATTGTGCAGATCTAAATGCATATACCGTAAGTCAGACTGTCACCCATAAGCTCGTGGAAAATTCTCCTCAAAGGTTGAAATTCCCTATTTTGTATCAAGATGAGATGTTTTGAGGGAGACAGAGAGGAAAGAAGATACCTTATGAAATAAGATACACTCACGAAATAAGTAGGATAACAAGTTCAGTGCTTACATACAAATTCAGGGGCTAGTGCTCTCCCCCAAGGATGCCCACAGAGGACGGCAGGGGCACCTAGGGAACTCACTGTAACGTTCTTTGTTCACGGTTACACACACTGTGTGCGTGCGTGTGTGTGTGCAGGGGGCGGGGCTGGGGACCAGAGAAGGTCACTGAGGAAAAGAGGACATAATAATCAAAAATTTTACATTTCTCGGGGTGCCTGGGTGGCTCAGTCGGTTAAGCTTCCGACTTCGGCTCAGGTCATGATCTCATGGCTCGTGAGTTCAAGCCCCACGTCGGGCTCTGTGCTGACAGCTCAGAGCCTGGAGCCTGCTTCCGATTCTGTGTCTCCCTCTCTCTGCCCCTCCCCCATTCATGTTCTGTCTCTCTCTGTCTCTCGAAAATAAATAAACATTAAAAAAATTTTTTTTTAATTTTACGTTACTCACATCATTAGAAAAAAAGGTAGAATTATCGCCAGGAAGGAAAGAAACTAACATTTTTTAAATTCCTATTATGTGCTAAGCCTAGGCCAGGCACTTTACATACTTCTAATATTCGTTTCAACTAACAGATCAACTAATACTATTCTTTAATCACAAACCCCATACGTGGCAAGGTTTCAGCACCCATCCCTCCTTTTACCTTTGCCTCTGCCATTCTGAGAATCAAAAAAAAAAAAAAAAAAAAAAATACCATTTAAACTCTTGGAGAATTCCAAAGGCATTTTACAAAAACCCTCATCCTTTAAAGTGTATTGCCTAGACAGAGTCTTCACGTTAAAGCGAAATCGAGAAACTAAGCATATATGTGGCCTTAAATGGCAAGAGAAAATAAGAAGTGGTTAAGTTTGTCCGTATTCTTTTTATTAACACTCTGAAGCAATTTTAAATGGTTTTGGTATACTGTCTACGAAGACTGTTTTTAGGAAGCAACAAACACCTAGAATTTAGGGACTCATGATTATAGGAACATTTCTTTAATGTCAATAGCTTGTAAGGTTCAAAGCACCCAAGAGTCCGTTTATATTCACCATGAACCACACACGCACATGCAAGTATGTCTGTCAAAAGACCCCAGAACTGTCGCTAGGTGTTTCCTCACGTTTCTAAACGTTAATGAGGAACCCACCTCTAAATTCACCAGTGATCCTGAATCTGCAGCAGATTACCCAGCAAAGACTTAAAGCTCTTCCCTGGCTTACCAAAACGCACTTACATGAAGAAACCCAGGCGCTCTCTGCCTGTCAGACTGTCTACTCTACGTACAGTATCCTCGGGCCCTGGGAAGTAAGGAAAAGTTCAAATGAGCCACCTGGTGGAGAGGCCGTGTCTCCTGCCAGGTCTTCTTTAAGGAGGGGCTTTCCTAAAAGGTTACAATGAGAAACACTTTCTACCGAGAAGGAGAACAGACTGAATTTTAGTGTCCGTTAACAGCACGGGAGGACCACAACCCGAGAGAAGGAAAGTGAAGAAGACAGAGGAAGCTTCGTGCCGTAACAATGTGTGTCCTGCATGTGGTCTTCTTACAAAGTCATCTGCCTCATCAAGTAAGGAACACCGTGTGCAGAAGCAGAGGAAGGAACACAGGGGGGATGACACACATATCCCGCTGGACGAGGGTCAGAGCACAAAGGCCACGACACACACTGGCTCATTCTAAGGCCGCAACCCGGTTTCCATTTCAAACTCTTTGTTACTGTGTAGAAATTAAGGAAACCGGTGAAAGATGTGTCTAAAACCAGCTCTGATCTTGTCAACCTCAGCTCAAGGGCTAGCCACCCCCCGATGCCTACAGGCAACACTCGGAAGTCATCCCGGGCCCTCCACACTCTGTACAGCCCTGGAAGGAGTCACTTCCAGCACACAGATCCAGTGTTTCAGTCGGACCAGACGACTAGTCATTCCAAAACCCGATGTCCCGCCTTGGACCTTCTGTCTAGACTTTCCCTCCCGTCTGAGCGCCTCTGTTAAAATCAAACCACACCTGCATACACCTCATCCCACTTTAAAGCCCAGCAGATACACCTGCTTCTCCATGATGCCCCCCTTGACCTTCTCACAAGCAAACAGGAGAACTCTGTGCCTCTCTTGACAGCCCCGGCTACGTTCTGCATCACGTCAAGCTTAACTACAAACAGCTCCACTTTGCTACTATAGAGTAAACTCCTTAGAATTAGGGACAGTGTCACATTTCATCTTCGTATCCATCGGGGTGATAAACAGAAGGCCACATGGAGCAAGCGCTCAATAAACACGCAGTAAATTAAGCAGAGCGTCTGCTACCGATGTTCTAGATCGGCCTGTACACTGTGATGGCACGGTGACTGCCTGACCATTTGTAGCAACCAGGTGCACTGAGTGTTGAAGACAAAAGGCCAGGGAGAGCCCTCGGCAGCATGGCTTCCCAGGCAGGTGTCAGACGGGGCGTGGGGACATCCCTTCCAGCTGTCTCCTCAGGCACAGCCTCAAACTAACCGCACGGCCCTGACGGCGCAAGCTGGCGCCCGGCACATCTCACGTTTGCGCCGGGTCTTTCTTCAGGAGGACTCAAGCTCTGCAGGGCTCCTACCCCGCACAGTTCACAACCTCCAGAAGACACGGTCTGAGGCACGTAAATATTTTATTTAGCGACACTGGGATCACAGCTTTACATTCACAAATGAACCAATACGGCTAAACTGCTGAGAGGCTTTTTTTTTTTTTTTTTTTTTAAGATATATCCTTCTCCCTTCCCTACAATAACAAGGTAACATTAAATTATTTACCCCACCTCAAATACGGGCTGCTATCCAATACAAGTCTTAATAAGAGGAAGCTATATGTCATTAGCTTTATTTATTTTTTTATTATTTTTCCATTAGCTTTACTTTTAAAAAGATAAGGAGAAAATTAGTTTTAGCTGTTCCCTGAATTAAAAAAAAAAGCCCTTTAAGAAAAAAAACACTGAATCACTGTGAATTAATATATCCCTCTGAATTACATGTTCAGGATCACACTAGATATTACTTTAATTTGAAACTATTTGATATAATGAAATGAGATTTCTACAGATATTATGGATTAAAACAACTTCCACTTCTATAACTCCTAGTGTTTAGCAGAATCTATAGTCTATAAATTCATAATATTCTTTTAAGAGATTTCTTATGTCCTTACTTTTTAGGCTTTTAACACACCTGCCAAATTAATCCCTGAACTGGCTTAGCACTCCTTGACTTAGTAACCCCCCAAGGGACCCCTAAGTTAAAAACACTGATTGCTCTTAAAAATGGAAAACTCATGATCCCATCCTCGGCCAAGGTATATGGACAATGTAAAAGTTTATGAAGGTAAAAAGTTGAAGCAATGTCGGAAAAGAAATTGCTTTAAATGAAAAATTTGTTTGAGGAAAGGTTCATGAATTTCCCCTAAATACATGGTTCAATTCAATTCAAGATATATTTACCAAAAGTCCAATATAAGGCTCTTTTAAAAACACTGCAGGGAATACAAACAAGAAAAAGACAAGACTATACACTCAAGAACCTTACAATAATTTAATATTCCAGAAAACAAATTTAGCCAAGCATTATTACCTATATGATGTGGTAATTTTAATGACTGATATTCCATATGTTTTGAAATGATTTTCTCACTGTAACTAAAGTAAAATATTTAGAAATACCCCTAAGTAGTCATTCTTAATTATGACCATTTCCAATACTTCCACATTATCTTGAAGTTTCCATGAAAATGAAATCAAATTTTGACTTGACTCTAAAATTTCAAGTCAAAAGTAAAAATACCCATGTTTTACAAAATATTAAGTCAGTGAGATTTCTATTTTTAGTATTTAGCATCATCCAACAGTATTTTTTAAATTAATATTTTATAACTGAAACAAATATAAGCAAGATCTACAAACCATTTGTGTAAACAATGAACTATAACACAATTAATTACCTATCCCTATCACCTTTTAGCATGTGTGGTCTGCTAACAGTAAAATATGGCATCAATACGTGTATTTAAGTATTAGAAGTGGGCACATTTCCTTTTAAATTAAGCCACACGCCAAGTCACCAGAAATTATTTATACCTTAGTCTCACGACCCATCATATACTCAAAAAGCACTTTTCGCAAATACTCAAACTCGGTAGGTTCTCCAAAGAGCGAGACATCAGTATGATACAAATTGCCACCTGTCAAATAAAAAATAAAAAAAAAAATCAAATCTTAAAGAAAATCCAGATCAACTACTTATTACTTAGACACCAGACAAAGCAAGGCATAACTCTTATATTAATTATATTGTACTGTGTAGTATTGTACACATATACATAAAGTATTTCAATGGTATTTTTCCCTTGGGAAAGAAAATTAGAATTATTATAGCAATTTTATTTCTCAAATCTTTTCCTCCTCTTCCTCCTCCTCCTCCTTTTGGCATGGCAATTTTAAAAGACTATACTTAGGAAATACAAAGATTCCTTAAAACTGGTATTTCTCTCCTCAATATTCTGTGGTTGACTGCAGATATTCCGCAATGAGTGAAATTAACAATAATTTTTTTTTATTAAGAATTTATTATATCAGTATAGCATTCTAGTTTTTCTAGTATTCCAAACCTAAAAGCACTTAGGTTTAAATCAAATTTTCAAAACTGTTTTGAAACACAGGATCGATAAAATAACTCGAAAACACATGAAATATTAATGCCATTATAGTGGTTTTCAAATATTTTGATTCGACATCTTAAAGCCTGTCATAAGAAGTTACAGTTCATCTGTTAATCAAGCCCCATTTCAGCCTAAAAGTAAACAATAATTACAGTTCAGGTATATGAAATCACACTGAATATTACTACGTGTATATTTATGCCTTGATAACTCCGAAGTTTTTAAAAAACTGAATCAATAACAGATCACACTGTGCTGTAGGATAATATAATAAAGCTTCCACTATGAGAGCTATGAACAATAAGTGAGCCTCTAAATGCCAAAGCTGAAAGCAGCCTTTTATTGTAACTTTATATTCCTTTTGGCTGAGAATTTAAGTCACCATTTGCTCAGTGAAAAGAAACAAACAAATGAAAGCTGAAGTACTATTCACACGTATGAGATTGGCAAAGTCCCCAAAGTCGGATAACATCTGAGATTGGCAAAGTCCCAAGAGTCGGACAATTCCAAGCACTGGTGAGTACGCAGAACAACGGAGATGCCTGTGCATGTGCGGAGTGGGCTGATACAAGCACTCTAAACAACTTCACATGACTCTGCAGAACTTCCTGAAGTGGAAGGATGAGCATGTTCTGTAACGCAGTAATTTAATTCCTACCAGTACATCCTAGAGAAATGCTTCATATGTACACCAGAAGTCAATGTTCACAGTTACACTGTTTATAAAAGCAAAATTAAGACAGTTCAAAGGTCCACCAATAGGAGAATAAGTAAAGTATGGTATAAAGATACAACATATTGTGAAAATCAGCATTCAAAATGGTTAAACTATAGCTTCACACACATTAAAATTAACAACTCAGGAAACTGATGTTGGCAAGGATGCAGAGAAAGGGGAAAACGTTTGCACCGTTGGTGGGCATGCAAACTGGTACAGCCGCTCTGGAAAACAGCATGGAGGGTCCTCAAAAAACTAAAACTAGAACTACCCTACGACCCAGCAATAGCACTGCTAGGTATTTACCCAAAGGATACAAAAATGCTGATTCGAAGGGGCACACGCACCCCAATGTTTATAGCGGCACTACTGACAACAGCCAAAGTATGGAAAGAGCCCAATGTCCATCCACTGATGAATGGATAAAGATGTGGTATACGTATACAATGGAATACTGCTTGGCAGTGAAAAATAGTGAAATCTTGTCATTTACAACAAAGTGTATGGAACTAGAGTATATTATGCTAAGTTAAATAAGTCAGAGAGAGACAAGTATCATAGGATTTCACTCATATGTGGAATTTAAAAAACAAAACAGATGAACATAGGAGAAAGGAAGGAAAAAAATTAGGTAAAAAGACAGAGGAAGGAAAAACATAAGAGACTCTTAAATACAGAGAACAAACTGAAGGCTGCTGGAGGGGCGGTGGGTGGGGGAATGGGCTAAATGGGGGATGGGTATTAAGGAGGACCCTTGTTGGGATGAGCACTGGGTGCTGTATGTAAGTGACGAATCACTAAACTCTACTCCTGAAATCAATACTACACTGTGTTAACTAATGTGAATTTAAATTTAAAAAAAAAAAAAAAAAAAAAGGTTGAACTATAGCTTCACACCTATTAGAATGAAATCCAAAATCATAATGCTGGGTGAAATAAAGGCAAGAACATGCAGAATACATATAATCTGATATCATTTCTATACAGCCCAAACATTAAAGTCACTTGTTTTAGGGAACAGTACGTATACACGTTACCAGTGGTCACCCTCGGGAGAGAACGGAGATACGAGACTGAAGAGCAGTACGAGGAGCACTGACGATGTTCTAGATGGTGAATTCACAGGTGTTAACCGTCTTCATACTTGATATTTACACCCTGTGTGTTTGTACGTTTGGAATATTTCACTTTTAAAAAGCGTACACTTTTAAAGACCCAATTCACTCAAACCACACTCAGCAAATACAGAGCGCCCAGAACTAAATAATGACAATGTACTATTTCCTCTTCAAAAGCCATCTCTCTAGATATCACCCTTAAGTGTTTCATTCCTCTAGATTGACGCAAAGTGTAAGAGTTTACAATGTACACTTTGCAGAAAAATAATTGATTTTATTATTATAAACATGTAGATCACTTACATCTAGCCATTTTCCTGGACAAGTAATTAATACTGTTTTCCAATGCATGTACCCTTTCCTGTCTTCTCCCTAACAGTGGCATATAAAAGAAATTTCTTCCTCTTTTTATAATTCTTACTTTGGGTTTTAAGCAATGAGAGTGGAAATCAGTTATCATTCAAATAAAGATGCTTGCCAAATTGTCTACCCATTGCTTCTTGTGAGTCTTTCCAAATAACTTTGTGGGAATATTGCTCAGCATTTTTAATACGATCCTTTACCTGGGCCCAATTCCAAAACGCACAAGTGGAAAATCCATTTAACTACACTTAGCACAACCTTAATCAACTAAGCGTATGACAGACAATTTTAGTTAAAAGCAGACATGCTCAGATATCCTTCAAAAATGCACAAGAATGTCTCCTGAAAATGCATTTACTTAACTGGAAAATAAAAACGAGAAACAAATTTTACATTTACAATCACACCTAAGAATAAATGTAAGAAGAGAGGTACAAGAGGTAGTCAGAACAATAAACATTATTGACTGAAATTACAGAAGTCCTAAGTAAATGTTGAAAGATCATGATTATGGGTTGGAGACTCAATCCCATATAGGTGCCAATTCTCCTCAATTTTTCTATAAATTCAATGCAATCCTAATCAAAACCTTCCCAGGTTTGGGTGTGTGTTATGAATGCAATTTTACAATCTGATTCTGAAACTTAAATTGACAAAGAGTTAAGAATAGCTAAGACATTCTTGAAAAACAAAGTAGGAGGGCTTCCCCAACTAAACAGCAAGATATATTATAAAGTCATCATAATTGAGTGAGGTGTTACAGCAGGCAAAGACAAATTCACGTAGGAGCTATACCCCAGATAGATAACAGGGCACATTTCCGCTTACAGAAGAATGCCAGTTAATATCTGCACAAGAAATGGTAGGATCTGAATGATCACCGTTACACAATGACTGGTGAAACAACCGATGTTGGCCAACGGTCACCACTGGGTGCTAACGTCTAAGGCGAAAGGTGAGGAATCAGACTGACGGCACCCGGAACCGTGTGAAAGATACTGCTAAGATAACGTGTGTCTTTCGCTGGGAGGCAACAGGCAGTACGGCTCCCTTGAGGAGGCACCACTGCCAATAACACAGTCTCCATCTGATCAAGCCCCTCGTTCTAACGACCAGGGGCTGGAACACCAAGAGTTCAGAACGTGTGAAACTTGAGCACAAGTAATTTGGTCTCTTGAATAAATAAAGGGGAAAAGAAGAGAGAAAGAGAGAGGGAGACAGAGAGAGACAAGGAAGGCAGACTTTTAAAAGAGATTTAAGCAATTTCTCAATCAAATGCAAGGTACGGATACTACTTGGCTACTGATTCAAATAAACCAACTGTTTACCACCATCACCACAAGAAAACATTTGTGAAGCTACAGGTAAGTTTCACTGTGACTAGTTATTTGAACATACTAAGGAATCGCTGTGAAAGTTTTTGGTGTGATACTAGCACTATGCTTATTGGTTTCATTTTATCTTATTTTTTAATGTGTATTTATTTTTGAGAGAGAGAGAGCGAGAGAGAGCATGAGCAGGGGAGGGGCAGAGAAGAGAGGGAGACACAGAATCCAAAACAGGCTCCAGGCCCTGAGCTGTCAGCACAGAGCCTGACGCGGGGCTCGAACCCACGAACCGTGATATCATGACCTGAGCCGAAGTCAGATGCTTATCCGACTGAGCCACCCAGGTGCCCCTAGTACTACAGTTATTGTGAAGGAATCCTTTGTATAGATGTATACTGAAATTATTTATATCAAATAAGATATGATATTTAGGACTGACTTTAAAATAATCCAATAGAGCAAGGTTAGGAAAGGTTGGGGGTACAGATGAATCAAGATTAGATATGTCTTAATAATTGTTGAGGGTGACGTGTACATGTGTGTTCATTATATACCACACTTATTACTTTTCTATACGTCTAAAAAATAAAAAAATTAAGACAATAAAGACACCAGCTAGTAAATATCTTTACAATACATATATACATATACACACACACATACATATATGTATACATGTATATGTAGTATACAAAACAAGGATTAATATTCAGAATTGTTTTAAAACTGCAAATCAAAGGAAAAGGAGAGATAACCTAATCTTAGAAGACAAAAAAGGAATGGCTGGGACTTCGCAAAAGAAGAAATAAAGCCAAAATGAATGAATAAAAAAATGAACAATCATATAAGATGTTCAACATGATTACTAGTAAGAGAGAGGTAATTAAAATCACAAGTCATAGCTTAGCATTAAGGGCCATAGCCAAGCATTAAGGGCCTTTAATAAAGTTAGCACCGCTGAATTAATTTAGCACCAGCATTAAGGGGCTGGAGTGACAAGACCTCACACACATTGCTGGTGGGAATGAAAACTAGTACAAAAAACATAGAGAACAATCTCCTATATTATCTTCAAATTGCATCTAGTTTGCCAATCTAGGATAGGATGTGCGTGAAAGCATTCACACCCTATGACTCAGCAAGCCCGGTCGTAGTTGTACAGAGAAAGTCTCTCACGTGAGTACGAGGAAGACGTGTACAAGAACGTACAAAACTGATCAATCGAATTGAGCGAACAAGAGCCACACACAACACAGACGTATCTCAAAACTTGCATTATGCAAAAGAAACAAATACAACCTTACAGTATGATTCTATTACATAAAGTTTCAAAACAAGCAAAATCTAAACAAAATATTGTTTAGAAATATATACATAGGTGGTACACAACGAAGAAGAACAATGGTTAACATAGAGTCGGGAAAAAGTCAGGGTGAGGGGAGGAATAAAGATATTATTGCGGAGGCTTACATAAAGGTTTCTGAAGAACCGGTCAGTGATCTTTTATTTCTTCCTGTATGATGGGTGCTTATTCTGTTGTTACTCTTTAGAAAGACCCAGCATGGTCACCTGGGGGGCTCAGTCAGTCAAGCGTCTGACTTCAGCTCAAGTCACCATCTCACGGTCTGTCGGTTCGAGCCCACAGCGTCGGGCTCTATGCCGACCGCTCGGAGCCTGGAGCCTGCTTCAGATTCTGTGTCTCCCTCGCTCTCTGCCCCTCCCCTGCTCATGTTCTCTCTCTCTCTCTCTCTCTCTCTCTCTCTCTCTCTCTCTCTCTCTCTCTCAAAAATAAACATTAAAAAAAAACCAAAAAGGCAGCATGGTGAGGAGATTACTGTGCTTGTTGAACCAGACTGATTGGGTTGGTGAGGGGATTAAAGGAGCTGAGATACGACACAGCGCCTCACACTTAGCGACACTCAGGTGTTCCCCGCCTTTCGAAAATTCACATCACGCCGCTTCTCTTCCACAAAAGGCCTGCATCAGTACGTGCCTCTGCTAACCGCAAGAAATCTAAAGAGGCTTTTTGCTTTCAGGAAGAAAGGCGAAGTGGAAATGGTGCTCGGCATCCATCTGGCAGTGGGCCGTCAGAGACGCGGCACAGACCGCTGCGGCCAGAGCGGCCCCACCTCACCCCTTCCCCAGCAACCACACTCAGTACCCGGCCGCCGTCGCTTCGCACGGTGCCTGTGAGCATCGGTGTCTTATCTCGATTGGCTTTGTGCGTCTGTTAGCAAGACCTGTCTAAGGTAGCAGACAGGCCTAAGAGAGGAGACTTTCGGGTCTGGGGATGCTAAACATTTTTCCACATAAATTAATGGTAATTGCTTCTCTGTTTTACACCATTTCAGCTAATGAAAGGTATGACAGGAACGCTCTGCTCTCGGAGGAGGGAAGGGACGCGTACAGGTGTTAGTTATTAAATAAACTGGACATGTGTGTTCATTTCACAATTTAAAACTGAGAACAAAAGAAAATGATAAAAATCTGAAGGTGAAACTAACAAAAAGAATCAGCAGTATTCTCTATGCACTGCTGAGCACGGACGCAGCAGTTACGCTGACGATCGCATCTGCTGACTTAGACACGGCAAACGATCCTTGTAGCAGGAGTCCTCTCTGCAATGAGCCACGGGCCACTTCCAAGGCGGTTTTCTCTTGTTTTTGAAGAGCATTTTGGAAAGAATCCAAAGCGAGGCCTTGCTTAATTTAATTAAAAATTGTATAATATCTTGTTATTTCATTGCATTAAGCAAGAGCTTTCAAAAACACAAAGGAAAGGTTTACATTTAGGCCCTAGTGCTTCCCCGAAGAAGCAGAAAGCTTTACAAAACATTTAGCAAAATAAAACTATTCTTAATGAAGTGAGGTGTAAAACTGAGAATGGAAAATTGTAATGAGATTATTCAAGGACCATGATTACCTCACGATCATGAGTTTACATAGTTGTACATAACCATGTAAACACTCAAGTTCATTCTTAAAACCCTTTGTAAGCAGTGCATTTATTTCAATCAAGAGAATATCATCCTTTCCTACCTTGAATATAAGAATTTTTATGAAATTATTTTCTCCCTAAATCCAAGCTTAAAGTAGATAATTTTGGCATTATTATAATAGTAAAAAACGGAAGCATCTAAAAGATATAACTGTGTCTGTATGAGTATATACAGTAGATCATACAAATGTTTGCATACATACAGAAGAGTCTGGAAAAATATACATAAATTGCCACTAGGTCGGTTCCATCCGGATAGCGTGGAACAAGTGCAGTCCCACTTACACACTGCGGCAGTTTGATTTTTTTTACAACGGATACGCATTATTTTGTTTTAGATTACTAGCACGCTTTCCTTAAAACTAGCTGTTATCGGTGAATTACAAAGGTAAAATATATTCATGGTAAAGAACAGACGCGCAAAGACAAAAACAAAAATCATCCCTAAGTGCACCAATAGGAGATAACCATGGATCACATAAGAGACCATTCATACCTTTGTAAGGTGTCCCCACAGTTGTGGCATATACATTCTTTTCGTATTTCTTCAAACGGTCTTCTAAATTGTGAATCTAAAAGTAACAAATACTCAAATTGTATCATAAGATTCACACAGAAACCATATGTAAAAAAAAGGGCTTCTGTAGGCACTAGGTTCTTTCATACTTAAGACAGAACACAGGCAAATACGATTAATGCAAATGGTTTCTTAGATATGGCACCAAAAGCCGTATCTACAACAAACAAAAGAGAAACAGATCTACAACATATCTACAACATACCACATAGAGAAACATATCTACAACAACAAAAGGGAAAATATACAAAATGACCTTTATCGAAAGTAAAACTTTTGTGCCTCAAAGGATATTATCAAGAAACTCAAAAGAGAACCCACAAAGTGGAGAAAACACTTGCAAATCACATACCCGATGAGGGACTTGTATCTAGCATACAAGTGTGAAGCGTACAACTAAACACGAAACCAAGTAACCCAACTAAAAAATGAGCAAAGGACTTGAACAGACATTGTTCCAAGTAAGACATGCAAACGGCCAACAAGCAGATAATAAGATGCTCAACATCATCAGTCATTAGGAAAATGCAAATGAAAACCGTAATGAGAAACCACCTCGTACCAACTACCATGGCTATATCCAAAAAACTTGTTGGTGAGGATGTGGAAAAACTGGAATCCTTATAACTTTGTTGGTGTGAACATAAAATGGTGCCACCACGTAAAATAGTTGGGCGGTTCATCAAAAAGGGAAACATATAATTACCACATGATCTAGCAATTCCACTCCTGGGTGTACATACCCCAAAAAACTGGAAATAGGTACTCAAACCAAAACTTGTACATAACGTTCCTGATGGCACTATTCGTAATAGCCAGAAGGTAGAAACACCCCAAACATTCATAAACTGATGAATGGATAAACAAAGTACGGTATATCCATATAATGAAATAGTACTCAGCCATAAAAAAGTATCAAGTACTGATACATGCCACAATGATGAATCTTAGAAACATCATGCTGAGCAAAAGAAGCCACATAAGAAAGCTAGGTTTTGGGGCGCCTGGGTGGCTCGGTCGGTTAAGCGTCCGAGTTTGCCTCAGGTCATGATCTCACGGTCCGTGAGTTCGAACCCCACGTCAAGCTCTGTGCTGACAGCTTAGAGCCTGGAGCCTGTTTCAGATTCTGTGTCTCCCTCTCTCTCTGCCCCTCCCCTGTTCATGCTCTGTCTCTCTCTGTCTCAAAAATAAATAAATGTTGGGGCGCCTGGGTGGCTCAGTCGGTTAAGCGTCCGACTTCAGCTCAGGTCACGATCTCGCGGTCTGTGAGTTCGAGCCCCGCGTCGGGCTCTGGGCTGATGGCTCGGAGCCTGGAGCCTGCTTCCGATTCTGTGTCTCCCTCTCTCTCTGCCCCTCCCCTGTTCATGCTCTGTCTCTCTCTGTCTCAAAAATAAAATAAATGTTGGGGCGCCTGGGTGGCGCAGTCGGTTAAGCGTCTGACTTCAGCCGGGTCACGATCTCGCGGTCCGTGAGTTCGAGCCCCGCGTCAGGCTCTGGGCTGATGGCTCAGAGCCTGGAGCCTGTTTCCGATTCTGTGTCTCCCTCTCTCTCTGCCCCTCCCCCGTTCATGCTCTGTCTCTCTCTGTCCCAAAAATAAAAAAAATAAAAAAATAAAAAAAAATAAAAAAATAAAAAAAAATTTAAAAAATAAATGTTAAAAAAAAAATTAAAAAAATAAAATAAAATAAATAAATGTTAAAAAAAATTAAAAAAAAAAGAAAGCTAGGTTTTATATGATTATATTTACAAAAGATACTCCTAACAGGCAAATTCACAGACACAGGAGTAGATCAGCGGTTGCCAAAAGGTAACAAGGAATGACTGCTTAATGGGTTAGGAGGTTTTCTGATGGGGTGATGAAGAATTCTGGAACTAGATAATGGTGATTGTTTCACAACACTGTGAATGAACTAAATGTCAACGAACTATGCACTTTGGTTAAGATGGTCAATGTTACGTTATGTGTATTCTGCCACCATAAAAATAACTAATACAAAAATTGCCATGCTAGCAGTTGGAAAATTTGAGGATGCTAAAAGAAGGGAATTTTCAGGCAGCAATCTGGAGAATAGATGAGAAAAGATAAACCACTGGGAAGTAGGAAAAAATTAAGTAGCATTGGGACTTAGCGTCCATAATTTTTTTAAAAAATATTGTGAAAATTTTCTATCCTACTCAGCCACAGAGAATATAGTACAATTAATGCCCATATGCCCACCCATTACCTAAGTTCAACGATTATCAAGATCTTTGTATGTATGACTTTTTAAGAAAAATGGGAAATCCCCAGAGATGTAGCCTTCAAACAGCCTGCTGACTTGTGCCATTCTCTCTCCGGAGTTCGGAAAGAAAGACTACTAAAGATGATGCACCACAGACACACGTACACTGGGACTCTTATGCTTGGGCATCCTTTTAGGCACATATACATAATCCTTTTGAAATCTAATAATTGGACAATATATGGACAAAACTTATTCAAGGAAGACAATTTAGCCACTAGGAAAAAGTAGTAAAAATTGACGTCAAATATATTTTTCCCTCTGATAAAAACGAGAAAATTCCTTTTTTAATTTTTTTTAATGTTGATTTATTTTTGAGACAGAGAGAGAGAGAGAGAGAGAGAGAGAGAGAGAGAGCAGGGGAGGGGCACACAGAGAAAGAGGGAGACACAGAATGCAAAGAGGCTCCAGGCTCTGAGCTGTCAGCACAGAGCCTGATGCGGGGCTTGAACTCACAAACTGTGAGATCATGACCTGAGCCGAAGTCAGATGTTTAACCGACTGGGCCACCCAGGTGCCCCAGAAAATTGCTTTTTTAAAAAACTTAAGTTATTACAAATTAAACAAAAATTCTTATCCAAGATGTTAAGCACTGGAAAGAGTAAGATGCAAATGTTCTTGTTTAAATACATGTGATCGATCACAAATTTAAGAGATATCCTCTAGCACATTCAGATTTGGGAATAAAATTTCCTGTGCAAGACAAAATTGCAAAGCCAACTATTAAATCAGTATGATATCAGGTCTTTTTAAAAAATTAGCTAAATGAGATCCAAGTACATACTAATGTAAATTTTAAGGCCGTCAGTTCAACACAGAAGGCACCAATTAAACCCGTACCTGTTCTCTGAACTCTTGCTCTTTCAACTTTGAATCACTGATGAGAGTAGTCTTCTGTGCTAGTTGAGTCTGAAAGAACAAAAGTCAGATCTGAAGCGCGTATGAATTTCATCACCGCCTGAATATACTACTATATTGCCTCGTAAAATTTTCCTTGCTAAAACAGTTACCTTTATGTTTCAACTTAAAACACAAAATACTCCTGAATACAATACAATACACAATACAATACAATATACTGCCTTCAGTCAAATTCAGTGAAGAACTAGTCTTACCTGTAACTCCATAATTGTTACCTGAAAATGGAAAAGAAAAAAAATGAGTGGATACTACACTAAAATCTGTAGGAAACAATAAAATAGAATAATAGGAAATAACTAGAAAATAAAAACTTAGTCTTTTGGAAGTGATAACATTTGAGATGAGACAACTTTAAATATTTGCTTTCAACCTCATCTATTTTGTTACACAAACTATTGTAGTGTGGATACACACCAACATAGGTAAACACAAAGAAAAAGTACTGGAAATTCACTCACCAAACTCCTAACAATGATTACTACTTGGCAAGGACAGGTGCCCACCAGAGAAGGCTCATTCTGTATACTTACGTATTATCTCTTTTATAACAAGAATATATTCATTTATTATTTCTATGATTCAAAAAAATTAAACATATTAACATCTATTTAAAGCATATCGGCCCCTTAGGGAAACTTCTAAAGGACAATTTCTGGGAATCCACTCGAAGCTATAATCACAAACTATTCTTCATTGAACTCAACACTGATATATAACTCACTGTCTCCCAGAAGCATCAAAGATGCTCAAAAAGGATAAAAACTCATGAAGAACAAAACAAAACATTTTTTAGCGTAGAAATAATAATTAAGGATTTTTTTTTAATGTTTATGTAATTTTGAGAGAGAGAACAGGGGAGGGGAAGAGAGGGAGAGAGAGAGACTGAGGATCTGAAGTGGGTCCGCTCTGTCAGCAGAGAGTCCGACGCGGGACTCGAACTCAAAACCCGCGAGACCACGACCTGAGCCAAAGTCAGATGCTTAACCAACTGAGCCACCCAGCCGCCCCAATTTCTCTCCCCTTTCTTTTGACACAAGGTAAAGGACTCAGGAGACCTTCTGAATATTAATTTCATGTTTCAATACTGGAAGGCATCCCAGCACAGGTCGAAGTGACACTACACGCAACGACGCTTATTCTGATACTGAGGAAAAGAACACGTAGCGAAGCACATGCACTCTCCTCAGAGAATTAATGTTTAACAGCACCTGGTATATTCAAATCGTGCCCAGACGGCAAAAACCAAAAACAGGAAAACTAACTTGCAACTATCAAAGAAATACCTGCTGGGTGCTAACTGCTAAGATATGTGCACCAAGTAGCGCAGCACAGCAGAGCCCCTTATAAAGGCTTCTCCTCCCCATCTGGAAGAAGTGACCCAGGCAACGGGTTGTCTAGAAAACTGCTCCCTGGTAACCGACATTCTATGATGAATCCTCTACAGCTCCCGACGAGGAGGTCACGAACCTCATGGCCTCAGGCCGGTACCCTGTCCGGCGTCTCGACCTGGGGCCCACACGGCAAACATGGCCCATCTTCATAGCATCGACTATACGGCTGGAACCCTAAAAACGCCCACTTATGTACTGCCAGGGAGCTCTGAATCCAGTCCCGTTTTCCAAAATAATCCCACTACATTTGCCTCTAGTCCATTAACCAAGGAGAAAAACAGAAATTGTTTTTCTTACTCATAAATAACCAAAAACAATTTATGTGACTACAAATAAGGATGTATTATAGAAGAGAATATAAGATCTATATGAGTATTTAGCACAGAATATAAAAATTTAAAATTATCCTATTTTCAGTGTGCCTGGATGACTCAGCCAGTTGGGCGTCCGACTTCGGCTCAGGTCATGGTCTCATGCTCCTGAGAGTCCCCGCGTCGGACTCTGTGCTGACACCTCGGAGCCTGGAGCCTGCTTCGGATTCTGTGTCTCTGGCTCCCTCTGCCCCTCCCCCACTCACGCTCTGTCTCTCAAAAATAAATAAAAACATTACAAACTTTTTTTTAATCATCCAATTCTCTATGGACGCTTTTTGCCTAAGCCCCTGGGCAATGAGGTTCACTTTCCGCTGTATTCTTTCTTTCTAAGGAAAAGACTAAGAAGCATTGCTGTAACAGAAATGTCCAGGGGTGCCTGGGTGGCTCAGTCGGCTGAGCATCCGACTTCGGCTCAGGTCATAACCTCGCGGTTCGTGAGTTCAAGCCCCACATCGGGCTCCGTGCTGACAGCTGGGAGCCTGGATCCTGCTTCGGATTCTGTGTCTCCCTCTCTCTCTGCCCCTTCCCTGCTCACACTCAATCTCTCTCTCTCTCTCTCTCAAAATAAATAAATAAATATTTTTTTTAAAATTAGAAAAAAAAAAAGAAAGAAAGAAAGAAAGAAAGAAATGTCCAGGCTCAGAATGCCTGGGGGGCTCAGTTGGTTGAGCGTCTGACTCATTTTGGCTCAGGTCATGATCTCACAGTTCAGGAGATCGAGCCCCGTGTTAGGCTCTGCGCTGTCAGTGTGGAGCCTACTTGGGATTCTCTCTCTGTCTCTCTCCCACTCGTGTGCACACACACACTCTCTAAATAAATGAATAAACGTTAAAAAAAAAAAAAAAAAGAAATGTCTAGGCTCTGAAGTCTGGCAGATGAGGTTTAAATTCCCAACACAACATTTATAGTGTGAGCTTGGACACTTTATTTAACCTCTATGAACCTCGGTTTCACTGCCTATAAAACAGAGGCAAAAACCTCTCTCCACAAGGTTTTGGGTAGGATTAAATGAGGTAAGTATGCAGGTTAGCAGGCAAGTCAAATGACAGAAATGACAGTGTCTTTAAGAAACAGCAGCAAAGACCAGTTGCCCTCACTTTGTCATTGCTAGGATTCTCCTCCTGATGCAGCCTTTGCTGGTATTTATTCTGTAGCTCCTCGAGTTGAGTCTGGAGGTCCATTACTTTAGCAGTCATTTCTTCTTCACGAGCCTTTAGGATAAAGACAAACAAACAAGTGTGAATTAACATATCAAAAAGAGCATCGCAGAGAGGCAACGCAGTGTATGGAAAACCACCTCTGAAGGAGAAACAAACACCTAACCAGTTTGGAGGCACAAACCGCTGTTTCTATGGTCGGTCATGACTATGCTCTACGCACCTTCTTTCATGTCCCACTTTAAGCACCACGCTCGCCATTCCTACGGTATCACTGTTCCCTCTCGCTCCCCCTGTCCCCACCCCATAAAGCCCACTGAGCAGTGTCTTTCCCCTGAAGCGACAACCAGCAGGTGTTCGCCAGGTGGTGACAGAACTCGGACACAGAGCCTGTGTGTCAGGAGTCTGCCCTTTTCCACGTTAGGATTTGACTTCCAGAAAATACCCGTTCATATAAACGAGTAGAGGGGCGCCTCAGTGGCACAGTCGGTTAAGCGTCCAACTCTTGCTCTTGGCTCAGGTCACGATCTCATGGTTTTGGAGTTGGAGTCGCGAGCTGGGCTCTGTGCTGACAGTGTGGAGCCTGCTTGGGATTCTCTCACTCTCTCTGCCCTGCCCTTCCCCTGCTCATGCTGTCTCCCTTTCTCTCTCTCTCTCAAAATAAATAAATAAACTTAATTATGATGCCGTGGAGCCTGCTTCAGATTCTGTCTCTCCTCCTCTCTGCCCTCCACTTGTGCTTGCTCTCTCTCTCTCAAATAAATAAACTTAAAAAAAATTATAAACTAGTACTTTTAGGCACAGCAGTGCTCAACCAGCTAGTAACGTACTGATCACAAGAAGTTGCGGAGGCCTTCCCCAACCCTTTGGAAAAGCCGTGAAAATCAAGAAATGATTCTTTGTCCTGGTTCAGTACACCTGCACATCTATACATGTGCCTCCCAACAACACCAGTGGTTCTCTGGGCTAAAATGTTCAACTAAACTTTAGGTAAAAAAAAAAAAAAAAAAAAGATAAGTTATTGTCCAGTGTATTAGTAGCCATGTAATGTCTCCATTTGCCCCAAACTTAACAAAAAACAAAAACAAAAATAAACAAACAACAACAACAAAAACAAAGCTGAAAAAGTATATGTGACTTATTGGTCCAAAAATCCTACTTAGAAAATGTGGTATTCAAATCATTCTCTCTTCTGCTTTGATTACCTTGTAAAGGCTATTGCCCATTCTAGATTTCTTCATTTGTCTTGAAAACTGCCCTGACTTATCATACAGAGCAGTCCAGACCTCTTCTTGATCTTATAAATCTTGCAATAACCTTTGTGCTGAAAGAACATTTGGAATTGGAATATTGATCAGATTTGAGTAATGAAGACAAGTGTTTGCTGAGTAAGAAGCTAAACAGGAAAAGCAGCAACCAACGGGTATCTGATGTAACAGATGCTGACTGGACAGGACCATCATCCCCAAAAACAAACAAAAAGAAACAGGCCCCTGGCACAAAATAAGGCAACGAACCACGGGGACACTTGGAAAATTTACTTTTAAATGCCACTTGTCACGAAACAGACCAACCGAGAAAGACTGAACCCCTTCCGGCAACATAAGCAGGGCCATCTGGTAACCAGCCTCCTCAGACGTCTCCCCACTGAGGCTCGCTTGAACCTAGCCTCCACCCCTAAAACACCAGCAACCACAAACTCTTGTCAACGTTATTGCCCACGGTCTCGGTTTACTGTTTTTATTCTACCACGGCACATCCTGTGTGGACGTCTATGTCAATGTGGTTTAGGCACCTTTGAAAGGATCACCTCTACAGCTACTTATTCAGTTGGGCTCAGGTTTTAATACGACAATCAGCGGTGTCTGACATTTCCTGTGACAGTTGTGGGACACCAATCTACAGTAAACCCTCTAAGAATTAGGAAAAGAATCCCTTCTGTATTATTTTGTACTTTAAGAAACAATTTTGTAACTTCCTTTATAAAAGTATCCTAGTCTCTTGGAGGAGGGAAAAAAAGGACTGTTTACTTCAAAGTAAAAACAATAAAGAAAACTCATTAAATTCAATGTTAACGCGCACCATGGAAATCACGTTTGAAAGTCTGGTTATTACACCAAAGCCAAATCACTAAAATGCAGCCCATGTCAAAAGGAAACTTCCTCCCAGTGGGATTGCTTGGAGTTGGAACCGGCTATTACTTAAGCTCACTTATGTGAGTTCTCCGTTCTTCCTTGAAGATGTCACCAGTCCCTCTTCCCAAACGAGTTCCTGCCTGCCGTGCCACGTGCCTCCTCTTTCGAATTCACCAAGTATCTGGTCTGTGCCAAGTACAGTGCTAGGTCCTCAAGACTAGAGATGATAAACAAAACCCCTCCCCACCAAATGCTTGTAATCTAGGAGAAAGGACAGATACATTAATATTTTCCTACACACATTATGTATGTATGAAAAAAGTTACATGTTATAAGTGAAGTGATGAATATAGGTGAGTACCAAAAGAACACAGATGCAATTAATTCTATTTAAGGCGTTCAAAAAAAAAACTGTAAGGGAAAACAGTATGATGCAAAAAAAAAAAAATTCAAAAAGCAAACTTTTGGTAGAAAAGGGAAAAAATAACGTATTTCATTTTTGTTTCTGTTTACATAAGAAAACACTGGAATATTATTACAGAAACTAATCATTGACTTCTGGTTCAACATGGCGACATACGAAGGTTCTGAACTCACCTCCTCCCACAGACACACTTTGCCTCCAACTACATATGAAACAATTTCCTCTTCAAAAAAAACAAAACAAGAGGGGCGCCTGGGTGGCGCAGTCGGTTAAGCGTCCGACTTCAGCCAGGTCACGATCTCGCGGTCCGTGAGTTCGAGCCCCGCATCAGGCTCTGGGCTGATGGCTCGGAGCCTGGAGCCTGTTTCCCATTCTGTGTCTCCCTCTCTCTCTGCCCCTCCCCCGTTCATGCTCTGTCTCTCTCTGTCCCAAAAATAAATTAAAAAAAACGTTGGAAAAAAAAAAAAAAAAATTTAAAAAAAAAAAAAAAAACAAAACAAGAAACAAAAGCCTGGCTGAGTGATGACCACACATCAGGCAAAGAGGGGAAAAAAAACACACTGAAGAGGGCAGGAGAGGCTAAGATACAACCTTGCTAAACCCCATCCCCAGTGTTACAACCAACAATTGGGAGGAAACTCAAAACCCAGAACTTCTCCCTGAGGACTGAAGGGTTTGAAACCCACACTGGGCATCCCAACTTTTAAGACATATACTTCAGAGACAAGCCCCCAATACATCTAACTTTGAAAACCAACAGGGCTCACATCCTGAGACCCACAAACTGTAGTGATCTTAGTAACCATTCTTAAAGGGCTCACCAAGGTGCCTGGACTCACCCACCCGGGGCCCAGCTCACAGGTAGCCAACTGCACCCAGACTTCAAGTGAAGGGGACGCACTTGCTTACATTAAAGCGTCTGCCTGAAGGGCAGACATCTGATTTAACACACACATCTAGGAGGCCACAGAACGCTCTCCAGGGACACAGACTGGCGGGTGCTATTTTTGCATGCTCCCTTTGACACGTTCCAGAGCACCAGTATCTCCCAGAAGGCAGCTTTTACGTGCATCTGGTGCCTGGATTTTTGCAGCTGCCAAGGTAGGGGACACCTCCTGATCACATTGCTCTGGAGGTCAGGGGAGCTTGTGTGCCTAGTCTCCTGAGACTGTCATAATCAATGTCACCCAGAAAGGAACCCCATCTGGGGTCCCAATTTTTACAGCTGCTGCCAGGGAACACTGCTACATTTCCTGGCTCTAGTGGACACTGGTCATGGATCCTGCATAAATGTACAGGAAAAAGGTCTTAGACAGCTACCACCCCAAGGGCAAAGCAAGAGGCAACAGACGCAGGAGTTCAGAGTTTCTGTGAAGGAGGCCTATTGGCTAATCACCATGATGGTGGCCTAAGGAGAAGGCTTCTGCTGAAACAAGCACGTGAGGGCAGAATGTCATCTTTTCCTTGGGCCATCTGCGAGCGCACCCTCTGCCATCCTCCAGAGCACCCGTCTCCTGGATGAGACGCGTCTGGTCCCCTGGTTTTTGCCACTACTGCCCACGGGACACCCCTTGATCACCAGGCCCTGGTGGCTGGGGCGGCTTGCGTTTCTGGACCCCATGGGACTATGGCAACTGGAGAGCCGGTTCTTCGCAGACTGCCACCCCCGGGGCGCTGCGCAGAGAGCGGACTGAAATACACCCTGAAATCTTACTGTGAAGGAGGCCTCTTTGTCCCGGAACCTTGGCCCGAAGGGCAGGCTTCAGGTTTGGCTCACATTTTGTGGCCAATGGAGCTGCTCTCAAGGAGCACAGGCTGTGCATGTCATTAGGGGGCTCTCCCTGCCTCTGCCGTGCTCCAGCTTACCAGTATCACCCAGAAAAGAGCTTATAGATTCATTTGGAGCCCTGAGTTTTGGGACTGCCACCCAGGGTACCTACCCAGATTGCCTACCGCTGGTGGCCAGCAGGACTCACACTTGCTTACAGTCCCACAGGACTGTGTACGTTTGCCTACGGTTAAAAGCTGATACCTGAGGGTCGGGCTTCCAGTCAGCATGAATCTAGGCGCTGAGATCCTCCCTTCTGAAATACTGACAGGTGGCCGCACTTCCTCAACTACTGGGAACCATTAAAAAATAGAACAGGCTGCTCAGACAAGCACAAAGGATTAAGAGAAAACCAACAACTCAGGCAGGGCTGAATAGTAGGATTCATCTCCTACATGAGGCCATTCCTTCAAGACTGAGAGAGGTGGTTGTTTCATCTACTGTATAATCACTTATAAAGCTAGTTTACAGTTAGAAGACAAAAACAGTAAAAATAATTATGGTTATAATAATGAATAAAGATAAAAAGAAGACGCAGAATGAGGGGCACCTGGATGGCTCAGTTGGTTAAGCGTCTGACTTCAGCTCAGGTCATGATCTCATGGTTTGTGAGTTCAAGTCCCACATGGGGCTTGCTGCTGTCAGTGCAGAGCCTGCTTCAGATCCCCTGTCTCTCTCTCTCTCTCTCTCTCTCTCTCTCTCTGCCCCTCCCCTGCTTGAGCTCTCTCTCTCTCTCAAAAGTAAATAAACATTATTAAAAAAACGTAGAATGTAACATCGAAAACAAAAATGTCATGGAGTGATTATAACGCGGGGCTTTACAACAGAATCAAGCTTACGTTATCGACTTAAAATACTGTTATAAGTTGTTTTATGTAAGCCTCATGGTAATCACGAAGCAAAAACTATAATAAATACACAAAAGAGAAATATAAACATACGGCCAAAGAAAGTCATCAAACCATAAAGAAAGAGAACAGGAAAATCAGCATGGAACAGAGAGGAACTACAAAAACAGCCAGAAAACAATGAACAAAATGGCAAAAAGCATATACTTACCAAGAATTACTTTAAATGTAAATGGACTAAATTTTCCAATCAGAAGACTCAGGATGCCTAAATACATTAAAAACAAGACCCATCCGGGGCATCTGGGTGGCTCAGTCGGTTAAGTGACCAACTTCAGCTCAGGTCATGATCTCACGGTTTGTGAGTTCGAGCCCCACAACAGGCTCTGTGCTGACAGCTCAGAGTCTGGAGCCTGCTTCGGATTCTGTGTCTCCCTCTCTCTCTCTGCCTCTCCCCTGCTCATGCTCTCTCTCAAAAATAAACATTTAAAAAAATTTTTTTAAACAAGACCCATCTATATGCTGCCCGCAAGAGACTCGCTTTATTTTTTTTAGTTAATTTGTTTTTGAGAGAGAGAGACCAAGTGGGATGGGGGAAGAGAGAGAGAGAGAGAGAGAGAGAGAGAGAGAGAGAGAATCTCAAGCAGACTCTGCACTGTCAGCACAGAGCCCAACGCGGGGCTTGAACTCACTAACTATGAGATCGTGACCTGAGCTGAAATCCAGTCAGACGCTTAACCAACTGAGCTACCCAGGCACCCCTAGAGATTCACTTTAGATGTAAGGATACATACACACACCAAAAGTAAAAGGATGAGAAAAGGTATTCCATGCAAATGTAAACAACAACAACAAAAAGCCAGGAGAGAATATCAGACAAAATAAGACTTTAAAACAAAGACTGTAAAATCAGAGACAAAGGAGGGTATCACCTAGTGATAAAGGGGTCAGCTCAACAAAAAAGACAAAACTTTTACAAATATTTATGCACCCAACATATGCACACCTAAATATATAAAGCAAATGCTAACAGACCTAAAGGGAGTAACAGACAGTAATACAATAATAGTGGGGGACTGTAAACCCCACTTACATCAATGGATAGATCATCCAGGCATAGATAGATAATCAATAAGGAAATAATGGCCTTAAGTGACATATTACACCAAACGAACTTAATAGAAATATACAGAATACTCCATCCAAAAGCAAGAGAATACACATTTTTCTCAAGTGCACATGGAACATTTTCCAAGATAGGTCATATGTTAGGCCACAAAACAAGTCTTAATAAAGTTAGAGGATTGAACTCTATCAAGCATCTTTTCCAACCACAACAGTATGAAACTAGAAATTAATTACACAAAGAAAACTAGAAGGCATAGCCCAGGGAATATAGTCCATAATACTGAAATAGCATTGTATGTTGATAGATGGTAGTTATACTTATGGTGAGTGTAGCATAACATATAGAGAAGCTGAATCTCTATGTTGTACGCCTGAAACTAATGTAACATTATGTGTCAACTGTACGCAAATAAAAATTTTTTTAAAACACACACACAAAGAAAACTGGAAAATTCACAAATATGTAGAGAATAACCACATGCTACTAAACAACCAATGGGTCAAAGTAGAAATCAAAAGAAAAAACAATCTTGAGACAAAAATGGAAATAGAACACACTAAAATTTACAGGATGGCAGCAAAAGCAGTCCCGAGGGTGTCCATAGTGATAAATACCTACTTCAAGACACATGAAAATTCTCAAATAAACAACCTAACTTTACGCACACCTCAAGGAACTAGAAAAAGACTGAATGAAGCCCAAAGTTAGCAGAAGAAAGGAAATAACACATTGGCGCAGAAATAAATGATCTCAACACTAAAAACACAATAGAAAATTGATCAATGAAACTAAGAGCCGGTTTCTCTAAAAAGATATACAAAATTGACGAAACTTTATCTACACTCTCCAGGAAAAAAAAAAAAGAAAGAAAAATCAAACAAATGAAATCAGAAATCAAAGAGAAGTTACAACTGATATCACAGAAATACAAGAATCGTAAGACACTACAATGAAAAATTCCAAGTTAACAAATTGGACAGCCTAGCAGAAATGGATAAATTCCTAGAAACATATAACCTACCAACACTAAGTCATGATGAAGTAGAAAAATCTGAACAGACCAATTACTGGTAATGAGATTGAATCAGTCATCAAAAACCTCCCAATAAACAAAAGTCCAGGACCAGAAGACTTCACAGGTGAAATGTACTGAACATCCAAAGAAGAATTAATACTAATTATTATTTCTTAAACCTCTTCCAGAAAAACAGAAGAAGGAACTTTTCCAAACTCATTTTAAGAGGCCAGCATTACCCTGATACCAAAGCCAGACAAAGACACCATACACTTACACAAAAATTATAGGCCAGTACCCGAATGAGCATAAATGGAAAAATCCTCAACAAAATATGATTAGCAAACCAAATTCAACAATACATTTAAAGGATCATATACCACGATCAAGTGGGATTTATTCCAGGGATGCAAGGATGCCTCAACATCTGCAAATCAATCAATGTGATACACATGAACAAAATGAAGGATAGAAATCATATATGGTTATCTCAAGAGATGACAAAAAAGCACTCGACAAAATTCAACATCCATTTGTAATAAAAACTCTCAACAAAGTGGGTACAGAAGGAATGTACCTCAACATAATAAAGGCCAAACATGACAAGTCCATAGCTAACATCATACTTAATGGTGAAATGCGGAAAGCTTTTCCTCTAAGATCAGGAACAAGACAAGGATGCCCACTCTCAGTACTTTTATTCAACACAGTATTGAAAGTCCTAGCCAGGGAAATTAGGCAAGAAAAACAAGTAAAAGGCACCCAAACTGGAAAGGAGGAAAGGAAGACGTAAAACTGTCACCATTTGCAGGTTACCTATTACACAAAGAAAATCCTAAAGACCCCACCAAAAACCTGTTAGAACCAAAAAATAATTCATTTTATATAATATATAATATTATATATAATATAATATAATATTTCATTTTATAAGGTTTATTTCTTGGCTCTGTCCTCGTCCGAAATATAATAATTCATTTTATATAATATATTCATTTATATAATAATTCATTTTATATAATAACCTAATTCAGGTTGTGGGGCAGAAAATCAATACACGAAAACCTGTTGCATTTCTAGATACTGATAAATAAACTACCAGAAAGAACATTAATAACACAATCCCACTTACAATTGCATCAAAAAGAATAAAACATGTAGGCACAAATCTAACCAAGGAAGTAGAAGACCTGTGCTCTGAAAACTAAGAGACACTGACGAAAGACACTGAAACATACATAAACAAAGGTAAAGAAATTCTGTGTTTACGGACTGGAAGAATTAATATTGTTAAATGTCCATACTACTCAAAGCAATCTACAAATTCAAGGTTATCTCTATTAAAATCCCAATGGCATTTTTCACAGAACTAGAACAAATAAATTTAAAATTTGTACGGAACCATAAAAGACCCCAAATAGCCAAAGCAATTGTGGGAAAGAAGAACGAAGCAGGCAACACCTTGTCCCCTCATTTCAAACTATATTGTAAAGCTATAGTAATTAAGACAGTATAGTACTGGCATAAAAACAGACACGGAGCTCAACGGACGAGGACAGAGCCAAGAAATAAACCTATGCATAGATGGTCAATTAATTTACAACAAAGGAGCCAAAAACACACAACAGAGGAAAGGCTAGTCTCTTCAATAAGTTGGGTCAGGCAAACTGAACAGCCACGTGCAAAAGACTGAAACTGGACTGCCATCTTATACCATACAAAAAATTAACTCAAAATGGATTAAAAACTTGAATGTAAGACCTAAAAACATAAAACTCCTAGAAGAGAACATAGGCAGTAAGCTCCTTGACACAGGTCTTGGTGACGATTTTTGAATCTGACACCAAAAGCAAAACAACAATCACCAAAGTAAACAGGTGGCACTACATCAAACTAAAAGAATTCTGGACAGCGAAGGAAACCGTCAAGAAAATGGAAAGGCAACCTACTAAATGAGAGAAAATATTTGATCTGATATGTCGATAAGGGCTAATATCTGATAAGGGGCTACTATACAAAATATATAAGGAATTCATATAACTCAACAGCAAAAAGAAAAAAAAATCCAATTAAAAAATGGGCAGAATACTCATTTTTTCCCAAAGATACGCAGATGGCCATTAGGTCCATGAGAAGATGCTTTCCATCATTAATCATCAGAAAAATGCACATCAAAACCAAAATGAAATATCCACTAACAGATGTTAGAATGACTATTATCTTAAAAACAAAAACACTAGAAATAACAAATGTTGGTGAGGATGTGGAGAAAAGGGAACCCGTGTGCACTGCTGGTAGGAATGTAAACTGGTGCAGCCACTATAGAAAATAATGTGGAGGCTCCTTGAAACATTAAAAATAGAAGCACCATACAATCCAGCAATTCCACTTCTGGGTATTTATCCAAAGAAAGCAAAAACATAAGCTCAAAAAGATGTAAGTACCCCCATGTTCACTGCAGCATTATTTACAATAGCCAACCAAGATATGGAAATAACGTAAGTGTCCATACAAAACTGAATGGATAAAGAAATTGTAATACACAAACACACACACACACGAATATCATTCAGCCATAAAAAAGAATGAAAACTTGCTATTTGTGACAACATGGATGGACTTGAGAACATTATGCCAAGTGAAAGAAGTCAGAGAAAGATAAATACCACAATGATCTTGCTCGTATGTGAAATCTAAAAATAAATAAGTAAAAAATTTAAAACCAAACTCGTAGATACAGAGAACAGATTGGTGGCTGCCAGAGGTTGGGTTGGGGGGGGGGGGGGCGCGGCGGGGAGGGGGGAGGGTGGTGGTGATGACTGGGAAAAACGGATGAACTGTTTTTGTTTGGGTTTTTTTACTTAACTAAACTTAAAAAAGAAAAGAAAAGAACAGTGAGGTGTCTGGGTGGCTCAGTCAGTTAAGCATCCCACTCGTATTCAGTTCAGGTCATGATCTCACGGTTCGTGGGTTCCAGCCCCACGTCGGTCTCTGCGCTGTTAGCGTAGAGCCCGCTTGGGATTCTCTCTCTCTGCCCTTCCTCCAGTTGCTCGCCCTCCCTCTCAAAAATAAATTTAAAAAATAAACTTAAAAAAATAAAGAAAAGAATGGTTACCTGTGGAGAGAGAAGGGGGCCCGATATATGTAGAATACAGAGAACAGGCATACGCTTTCATTATAGACCATTTTCTCACTATACTTTTTTATGTTATTTGATCTTTAAACTGTGTGCAAAGATGGACTCAGATTTTTTTTCTAAGTAAAAGTTAAATTTAAAGCTTATTTTTTTAAAGCCAAAATGTGACAGACGGCAACAGCTGCACTAATTTGCAAAGCTTGAGAAAGTGGTCTTCAGGCACACAGAAAAGCATGCCCAAAGGTAAAACGTGGAGAAGACAAGCCTACGTTGAGCTCGTCTATGACACAGGCAGAACCGGAGGAGGTATCACTGGGACAACGGGAAGCCATCGGAGGTACTTGGGAGGAGAAGTGGTATGATCACATCCTCATTCCAAAATAGGAAAGAACTCTGACGAGAAGAGATGAGTAGCTTAGAAAAAAGACCAGCAGCAAAGACACCAGTTGGGAAGTTAACCCAAAAGACCAGACCACATGAAAGATGGCGGCCAGACTGTGGCAAGAGCGGCGGGGTTAGAAACATGCAGTGCAGCTCAGTGGGAAGCCACGTCCTGAGAGTCGTACAGGTCAGGTACTGCGCTGCTAGTGCACATTTAAAGGGAGACACAGGACTTCTCTGCCTAGTAACTCAGGGAACATTAAGTCGATCACACGCCCTAAAACGTGTGGTGATGCACATGTGTGAGGGGCTGAGAAGGACAGAGGTGTGAATCAAGGATGACAAAAGTTCCCAGCATCTTCAAACGCAGCAAAGAATAGTAAGAATGTCACCTAAGACAGCAAAGTCGGGAAAACGAAAATGTCTCTGTGCTCCACTTTGCTATGGACAAGTCACAAAACTGTTTTGATGGATGACAAAAATACAGCATTCTACAAGGTCATCACTCGGACACAGCAGCAATCTGATTAATAGTTTTTCAGAGGGTGAAAACACACCACTATCTAAGATACACAAATCCCAGGTAAAATTCTGGAAATTTTAAAATAGGAGAACGGTAGAGACTATGACTCACAATTAAAGGCATATGGTATTTGGTAAGAATTGCCAGGATCTCTCTTAGTAGTATCTGTAACTTTTGAAAAGAAATTTTCGAGACAGAGTGTATACTAGGAGTGTTCGGATGGGGACCGCCTATTTATCGCAAAGTCAGCCGTGGACCCGGCAGCTGGAAAGTCTGAGGCCACGCTGCAGAATGCGGTAGCCACAAGCCGCCCACTGTGGCCACGAGCACTGGAAATGCAGCCCATCCAAACTGATACAGGCTGCAATATGTTTTTCTATTTGCAGCCCGCATCAGTTTGGATGGGCTGCATTTCCAGTGCTCGTGGCCACAGTTCTGGGGTGGCTTATATATGATAAATATAAATATAAATATAAATATAAATATAAATATAAATATAAAGTATAAATGTCTTCATAATTGACCACATATTGAAATAATAATATTTTGGATATAATGGGGTTAACATTTTACTATTAAAATTAAATTCACCTAGGAGCGCCTGGGTGGCTCAGGTGGTTAAGTGTCCAACTTCGGCTCAGGTCAAGATCTCGTGGTTCGTGAGCTCGAGCCCTGCATCAGGCTCTGTGCTGACAGCTCAGAGCCTGGAGCGTGCTTCGGATTCTGTGTCTCCCTCTCTCTCTCTCTCTGCCCCTCTCCCGCGCCCACTTTATGTCTCTCTCAAAAATAAACAGTAAAAAAAAATTTTTTTTTAATTAAATTCACCTAATAAGTCAGAAGAAAGACAAATACTGTATGATTTCACTCACCTGTGGAATTAAAGGAACAAAACAAATGAGCAAAGGGGGAAAAAGAGAGAGAGAGAGACAAACCAAGAAACAGACTCTTAACTACAGAGAACTGATGGTCCCCAGAGGGGAGGGAGTGGCGAATGGGGGAAATAGGTGATGGGGGTTAAGGAGGGCACTTGTGATGAGCACAGGGTGTTGTATGGATGTGATGAATCACTATGTTGTACACCTGAAACTAATATCACACTGTATGTTGACTCACTGGAATTAAAATAAAAACTTAAAAAAAAATTAAGCTCACCTGTTTCTTTTTCCTAATGTGGATTCTAGAAAATGTTCAAACACATGTATGGCTCACATTTGTGGCCTGCGTTGTATTTCTAATGGACAGTGCCAGTGTGAGGCCCAGGAAGGGGTTCTGGAGAAGAGTCCAACTCCTTCGCTCACCCTCCACTTCCTGCCTCCAAGCCTCCAAGCCTCCAAACCTGGAGGGCCACTGTTTTAATTTCCCTAATAAACAGCAGATTTTCAAGGAGGGACTTACTGTTACCTGCCTCCTGTTTCCTCACCCCTCTACCTACAGAGGTCTGTCGTGACCCTAGAAAGTCTTTCGTCTGCTACCCCATACATCCAGAGACAGAGAAGTGGTTCACAAGAGGGAACATTCTAGCTATGACACCGTTCGTCCCCTGCAAATGAAGCTCACTGACTTACTTATCCATGATAAATAACTACTGCCCTCCCCCAAATTCCTTTCTTAGAGAGAAGTGTTCACAAATACATGAAGCTAATGAAGGGTCAGTGCTCTCCCACTCATTCTGAAGCTTTAGGGAAATCATTTAACTGCACTGAACTTGCTTTCCCTTCTGCAAAAAAAAAAAAAAAAAAAAAAAAAGAAAGAAAGAAAGAAAGAAAGAAAAAGGAAACAAAAGAAAAGAAAAAAATAAAAAGAAACTAAACTAGCTGTAATGTATCTTCCAATTCCAACATTCTCTAAGCATTCAAGAAACAATAGTGTTTTTTAAAGCTTTTCACATTTATACTCTATGGAAGTGTAAGAAAACGTGAAATTATTCAAACCTTTTCATCATGAGATCTAAAGTTCAAAAATTACACAAAGGTGGCATTTCTATGCGTGTGCCTTTCCTGGAATTTCAGCCTTTTCAATTGCATTTAAAATAATTATTATTACACTCTGTTCCTGGCTCAGACTTCCCTTGCTGCCATAGTCAGCTGAGGCATGATTGTCTGATTTATGGATTCTTAAACACCAAACGGTTCCTGGCATATAGTGAAATAAGGCTTGGAGTAACTAAGGAATCTACATCCCAACAGAGCATGATTTACATTGTGTTACACTTGAAAAATTTCTGGAGTCCAAAATACTCACTGGCATTCACGGCTTATTTTGACACACAAAAATGGCCATGCCAATCCACCACAGGCAGAGTAAGTACACTCCACCAACCTTCCACTAAATATAAAAGATTTAGCTGATGCGTTCCATTCTTCCCCCATCTTTGTTCTCCCTTGAGAGCAATAAAAACTATGCAAATTGGTTTGGGATGGCCCTCCTGGGAAGATCCCAGCTGGGTGGCCACGCTCATGCACACACTAACTGTCCCATTCCTGAGACTCGGCCCAAGCACAAGCTCTCGATTCTTAGCCTGCTTCTCTTACGACTCAGTCTGACTCCGAGAGAAAGAGGAGAAGAGAGCCCATCTCCCCCGTGGTAACTCACTGTTGCGTCCACACCTGCCAAGTGGACTGAGCTGCCGGGTTAGCAGAATCTGATCAGGGCACTACGATCCCGGCAGAAATCAGTCAGACTCCTTATAAATCTGCATAGAGTGCCAACATCAAATTTGGGTCATACTGAGCCTCGACACCAGACAAACAGGACATCTGACAGCCCAATCTTTAGCACCCCCATGAAATCTATTATAGCTGAATTTCAAAAAAGAGAAAGAAAATCAAGTACATCAAGGATTTCTTCATATCTTTTGGCTGTTCTTTGTAAATCATCTTCCTTCTCTGCAATTTTTTTATATAACTGATTTGTCTCTTCTTGATGACTTTCCAAAAGTTCGGCTTCCACTTCCTGGGCTTTATCTAAGATACAAAAAATGGGCACACAAACAAGAAAACACATTAAGGAAGAATTAATATCTATCTCCCAATTTCAGTTCCCAATCAAATTTGCTAAAAACCAGTTGGTCACGCGTCCCCTCTCCCAGAGCAGAAACGTCTTTAGGAGGCAACTAAGTAGCTAATGTTTCAGGTCCTTTCACCGGCTCCTCCTCTCCTAAAGGCGAGCCGCTGCCAGGCGGCTCACGTTCCCGTTAAAGAACTTTCTTGGGTAGGAATCACTTTTTTTCTCCAGTTTAATTACTTCAGGCACTTAGCACAGTGTGAAAACAGTAAGTTTAAATTATAAATCGTCTCTGCTGATTCCGACTTGTTCTTTACGGACTCTAAAATAGGACTTACCAATGGTTTCTTTTATGGTCATTTCCAGCTCCTGTTCCTTTTGGGCCAGCTGCGTGTGGAACTCCCTCATCAGCTGTTTTAGCGTAGAACTGTGCTTCAACTCGAGATCTTCCTGCTCCTGTCTGCGTAACAAAAATATAAAGAGCTAACAGCTGTCAAACACAAAACAAGCTGTAAAGAGTCACCTAATCTTCAGGATGGTGCACATAACAAGATCTCACTAGTATAAAAACAGGTTTAAGGGCGCACATGCATGTATGTGTGTGTGTGTGTGTGTGTGTGTGTGTGTGTGTGTGCATGCACGCACGTCCAGAAACAGAAAACTCCTGGGAGGATACGTAAACTAGGATTATCTCTAGACAATGTCCTGGGGATTTAAGAATTTTTCTTTTCCACTTAAAACTTTCATCACACACTGGGGTGCCTGGGTGGCTTAGCCGGGTAAGGGTAAGCGTCCGACTTCGGCTCAGGTCATGATCTCGCGGTTGACGGGTTCGAGCCCCGCCTCGGGCTCTGTGCTGACAGCTCAGAGCCTGGAGCCTGCCTCGGATTCCGTGTCTCCCTCTCTCTCTTCCCCTCCCCGGCTCGCGCTCTGTCTCTCTTTCTCAAAAATAAATAAACATTAAAAATATTAAAAACAAAATTTTCGTCATACACATCTATGTTATATAACAATGCGAATACTAAAAATAAAATGAGAAGAGTATTCACTGGGATATATACCTAATAAGCATAATCTTCCAGGCAAAAAATGGTTTTCCCCCTTTAAACGGACATGAAATAACACCGCCTCTTGCCTTAAATTGTTTTTATTTCTCCTCAGCATTTAACTTACTCGATTTATGTTTCATAGTTTGCGTTGGTGAAATTTAAGTGTATTTGGCACGATAAAAGGGAGTGAGTTAAGGAGGACTGTCTTATAAACATTCATGCTGAAAAACTCACTTGATTTTCTCTTCCATTTCTTGTTCATATTCTCTCTTCACGATATCCAATTCTTGCTGATGCTCCTTCCGCAACGTTCGAAGATCTTTCTGCAACCTGACGATCTCCTTGCCCAGCTTCTCCTTCTCCTGCTCTGCCCCTGCTAACTGAAATTCCAGGTCATCGGGCTGGGCCTCCATGTCAGCAGGCGACGTGGGTTGCACGACGCACGACTTGGACTTTTCTGCAGCACGTCCTCCCAAAGCTTCTGTGGGTTTAGCTTCTCCCTCCATCTGCTGTTGTAAAGCCTGCAATTTTTCAAGTTTGGAGGTCAAGTCTTCCATTTCCAGTCTATGCCCCTCCCTCTCTCTTGCTAAGCAGGAATCCAGCTCTGTTATCTTTTGCTCCAAGATCTGACAGGTCAGTTCCTTCTCCTGGAGAACCTTCTGGACGTCATCAACCACGTTTTCCCAGTGTTGCTTCGCCCCTATGTTATTTTTACCCCCGTCTTCCTCCACGTGCTGGGATGCTATCAAGGAACATCTCTTGCTTTTCTCTTCAAGTTCTTCTTGAAGACGACTTATCACAACCTGATCCTCACGCTGCTTGGCGTCGGCGTGTTCTAGCTTGATTAGGAGCTCCCGGTAGCTGCGCTGCATTTCAGAAGGAGAAGAAACCGTCTCTTCTTTTTCCTGCTCTGGCCTCTGCAACAGCTCTTCTCTTTCCATTAGACTTCTTTGTAAAGCGCTGATTTTCTCTTCACGTCCCTCCTGCAGACAGCCTTGGAGATCTGCTTCTTCGTGCTCAGTCCAGGCTGCCGCGGTTTTTGCTGACCTGGGTACAACCGGTGCTTCTGACCGTGGTGAACCTTCCACCGATTTAAGTTTTGCTTCCAAGGCCTGAATTTCTCGCTCTCTCTCCTGAAGCTTTGCGTTTAGCTCCCCCAGATGGCCTTCTGCATCTTTTTTATATTGCTGCTCTTTCTCCTCCATTTGAGACAACAACTGCTTCTTGATGGCAGCAATTTTTTGCTCGGCTTTTTTCTTCAGTTCTGCCAGTTTCGCGGCACCCTCCAGCTCAAGCCTGTCTTCCAGGGCCCTCAGCTCCTCTTCTCGGCCCTTGACGCTTGCATTTGCGTGTTCCAATTCTTTCTCCTTGGTTTCAAGTGCGGATGTCATAGAAGACACTTGCCTTTCGAGCCGCAAGACTTTTTCTTCAGCTTCTTGAACCCTGCTGTCCTTTTCTTCTCCTAACTCTTGAATGTGCTGAAGCTCACGAAGCATCTCTTCCCGTTCGGCGTCCTTTTGCCGATTGTGTTTGCTAAGAGCTTCATTCAAGGACTCGGTTTCAGCTGTCTTCCGAGCCAGATGCTCCTCCAACTCCACAACTCTCGCCTTCTGGGTTTCTAACTCGCTCTCTAAATCACGCTCCTCTTGCTGCAGCTTGCTCTTACCTTCCATTTCGCCCTTTAAACATCCAAACCTCCCATTCTGCTGATCAAGGTCCGCCTTCGGTAAGTTTACCTGCTCAGCCGTGTCGCTGGCTTCCTTCGCTTTTGACTCAAGCTGCATCTGCAGTTCTTTGATAGTATTTTGATACTGTATGAATTTTGACTGTGCTCTCTTCTTCCACTCGGACAGCTTGCCGGACAAGTGATCCACCTGTGCGAGAGCAGAGGTCTTCTCCTTACTCAGAGTTTCAGCGTTCAAGGATAAGTTTTGCACCTGGTCCAGCAAGTCACGTTGCTGTTCATCGTATTGCTTCCTCAGTGACGCCACGGCCGCTTCTTTTTCCGTTGCGCTGACGCTGTTCTGAAGCTGAGTGTTCAGATCAATCAGCTGTTTGCTAAGACTGCCGATCTCAGATTTCTTTTCCCTGAGCTCTTCTCTCATCAGGGTGACAGCATTGATGTTTTCAGATAACTCTTTCTTCAACTGCGTGATACAAGACTCCTTTTCAGAGGCAGCCTGCTGCTGACTGCCTCCTTCCTTCTGCAAGGCTTCTTTTTCCATTACAAGACCTTCAATGTCAGCCTTCATGCTCTTAATTTGACTTTCTTTTTCTTCTAATTGATGGGTAGCTTGTTGAAAAGAACTATTTAGTGCATTCTGCTCTTCTGTTAGCTGTCTAAGCTGCGCTTCTAGCTCAGAAGCCTTGCAAGTTTTAATCAGTAGTGCCTCCTTCACTTGTGTTGTGTGGTGCTGACAGTGGGAAATTCTAGAGAGAATGGCATTCATTTTACTGCTACTATTGTTGATCAGCTCATCTGTTTTAGCTTGTAGCAAGGCTTCGGTTTTCCTAGAGTAAATATCCAGCTGAACTGCTACTTCCTGAGACAGTTTCTTGAATTCCAAGCTTTTGTCTTCTAGGCTTTTCTCACTTCTTTCGTGCAAAGACTTCAGACTCTGGAATTCCTCATCCGTGGCTCTCAACTTGTCAGTCAACTCAGAAACCTTCCGCTTCTCTTTCTCTGCCAGTTCCTCCAGCTCAACTATACGCTCTTGAAGAGAAGTATTTTCCTTCAGAGAACGAGTCAAGTCAACCTCCAGCTTTTCAAGTTGTGCCCTTAGCTTAGCTTCGTTTTGTGAGAGAGCATCCATGTGAGCAGACTTCCGGTGCAGCTGTTCCTGTAGTTCCTTTAATTCCGTGTGCTGCCTAGCGCCTTCTTCCTTCAGCCACACCAGTTCCTTGCTCACCTCTTCTTTTTCACACCCGGATCGGAGGACCCTTTGCCTCAGTTCTGCTACCTCTTGTTCTTTTTCCTGTAATTGGACTTCATGTTTTTCCTGAAGTTCTTCCGCTTGCTGATTAAGTTTCTTTTCCCAGACGGATACCACATCACTGAGCTCTCGTCTATGCACCTCGGTGAGACTTTCTATTTGCTCCTTTTGGTTTGCTTCCAGTCTCGACACTGCATCGCTGATTCCAGCGGAGTTCGCCTGTGCCATTTCCAAAATTTTGGCATTGAACTGTTTCTCTTTCTGACTCAGCTCTAGAACGGTATTTTCAAGCTCTTTTTTAAGTTTGGCTTCCTGATCCAGCAACTTCTTCTTTAATGTTTCTTGCATCTCCTTTGCTTTCTGCTTAATTTTTTCCATCTTCTTTTCTTGATTTTTAAGTTTGGTTTCATATTCCTCACGTAAAATACTAATATCGTCCTCCTTGGCTGATAATTTCTGTTTGAGAGTTTCGATTTCTCGGCTCTGCCCTTCTCTCATTTGTAAAATTACATTTTCCTTTTCTATCAAGATTTGCTTTGTCTGAGCCTGTTCTGTGTTAGTATCTCTAAGCTGGGCCTCATAGAGTTGGGTTAAAGATCGCACTTTTTCCTCCATTTCACTTTTCTGCTTTTCAAGTTGCTGCGTTAAGTCCCGCACCTGGACTTTGTGAGCGTCTAACTCGGAGCAAACATCATTCTTCTGCGCTTCAACGTCGGCTACCTGTTTAGCGAGGAGAGTTCTTTCCGTTTCCAAGGCCAACAACTCCTCCCGCAGCTGAGCCAAGCGCGCCTCGGACGCTGCAGCCTGCTCGTGCGTGGTACTCTGCTGTGACTGAAAAAGAGCCAGCTTAGCCGATGCCTGCTGGAGCTCCTCTTCGGACCTCTTAATATCGGCCTCCAAGTTCTCCACACGAGCCTGATGCTCGTTCAGATGCCTGTCCTTTTCCTTCAGAAGAAGCCCCAGCTGATTAATTTCATCTTTTAATGCCTTCTCAGTTCTCTGGATAGACCTCTCTTGTTCTTTAATGATGCTGCTGACTTGCTGCTCGTGATGACTTTTCTGTTCATCCAGCTTGGCCTCTAGTTCCTGCTTTACTTTATCTGCTTGATCCTTTAGTACAGAAAGCTCCTCTTCTAGCTTGTCACGGGCTTTTACTACTTCCGCCAGTTCAGAAGACAGGGACTCCAGTTCTGTTTGCTTCACATCAAGCTTTTCTAAAGTCTTTTCATTCATCTCTTCTATGTGGGCCTGGAAGAGACTCTCTTTGTCTTTCAACAATGTTTCTTTCTCTTGTTCCTGCTTTTCTCTAAGTTTTTCCATTTCGGCCTGATGCTGTTGCTTTAAGACTTGGAGTTTTTCAGTCCAAAGAGTATCCTGCTGATGCCGCAGGCTTTCCAATTCTGTCTTGTGTTTTTCAACCATGATTGTCATTTCTTTATTGTGCTTATTTTTTTCAGCTTCCAAATGGAGAGCTAAATCTTCTGATTGATTTTTGCTTTCTTGCAAGCTTTTTTCCAAAGAACTTTCCAATTCAAGAATTCTCTGTTAATAAAAACAGATGTATTTTTATTAAAGTACAGACTTATTTATTAGCAATGATACACATGACATAATGTCTACACCTGTTTAAAGATTAAAACGTAGAAAAATAACTCTACGTATCATGCCAAACACTAGAAAGCACAAATAATCTGTGCCCAATTCCTAAAGGAATCATGTAACAAAGAAAAGATTTTCTATTTTAATACAACTTAAGGTTCCAAATTCTTTCTACCTCCCTGGGTAATTATTTCAACCACCTATATTTTCAAGAATATTCTGAATGGATAGTCAAAAAGAAATAAATCATAAAGAAGATAACAGTGACTTTTGGTAGGAAATTTTTTTCCGTGTGTTTTCTTAAGGCCTACATCAGTATTCTATTACTTTCATAACTTAATTTTGGAAAATAAATAATGTATCTGGTTTTTCCACCTCAAAAATGATTATTTAGAAGATGTTTTGCAAAAAGAAGGAACTTATACAAATTTTACTGAAGATAACTCTTAGCTCATGAGAATGTCAATCTTGATTCTAAAGGAAAAAGAGCTAAGACAGAGCCATGCACTGTCACAGCTGGAAAGGTCCTAAGGAATTACCACAGCCAAGTCTCCATGTGACAGGTGAAGATATTAAGGTATAATTAATTTACAAAGCTAGCAAGTGGGAAAATCTAGGCCTCCTGAGTATCAATTCCCTTCTACCATGCCACCTTACATCAATGTTGGAAATGGGAAATTAAGGCACAATTTAGAACTATGGGAAAAAAGTGTGACTCTTTCACTGTCTAAACCAGAGCAAAAAATCTAAATAATGTGTCAGTTTATTTAAAGCAGGTCATACATTTTTATATACTACCGTGGGAAGAGCCAGAGGGCCTTAAAAATGTGCATTCGGGGACATATCTATAAATTTATTGACTATAGGACTATGTTTAACATGGGAAAACCAGGAAAAACTTAAATGTTTTATAAATAAATATTCCACAGTCCAACCATCCAGGCATGGACTATGATTGTTTTTTTTAATTTTTTTAATGTTTATTTATTTTTGAGAGAGAGAGAGAGAGAGCAAGAGAGAGAGAGCGAGAGAGCGAGAGAGCAAGCTGGGGAAGGGGCAGAGAGAGGGAGACACAGAACCCGAAGCAGGCTCCAGGCTCCGAGCTGTCAGCACAGAGCCTGATGCAGGGCTCGAACCCACGAACCTCGCGAGATCAGGACCTGAGCGGAAGTCGGACGCATAACTGACTGAGCCACCCAGGCGCCCCAATGTTTGTTTATTTTGAGACACAGAGAGGGAGCAAGCAGAGGAGGGGTGGGACAGGTGGAGGGAATCCCAAGCAAGCTCCGTACTGTCAGTGCAGAGCCCGAAGCAGGGCTCAAACCCACGAACTGCAAGATCGTGACCTGAGCAAAGTCGGACACTTAACCAACTGAGCCACCCAGGCACCCCCAGAACTTAACTGTTTTAAAAGCAGGGCACTGGGGTGCCTATACTGCGATGTAAACAGAGAATGAATTAGGTCCAGGACATAGCAGGAGATGGACACAGCACGGCAGGAAGGTGCCAGAGCAAGTGCTGCGTGCAAAGTGAGGCGACTTCCTAAAGGTCAAGGGCAAGTAAGCAACGGAACAGACATGCCACAGAGCCTGAGTGCAGAGAATCAGAGTGAGTGGCTGACAGAAACACAGCCAGACGCAGCCAGTTAAAGGCAGAGTCAGCAGCAGCATGCAGCGAACACTAAAGCCACTCCCAGGAAAAGCTCTGATTATCTAAAAATGAGGTGCACGTACATGTGAATCTCACCCAGTAAAACAAAAGCTCTCGACAACTCCATATCGATTGGCGGGATAACAACAGTTCCCCCCTGCAGATAATTCCACAACTCTGGAACCGGAACATTACCCAGACTTACAGTTCTATAAGTCTCTGCTTCTTGTTGAAGGTCCCGAAGTTTATTTTCACTCTCCGTGAGGATTGCTTTCTTCTGCAGTTCTAACTCTTCCAGGGCCAAAGATTCTTGCTGTTCTTTTTCTTGGGTGATCTTCAGATATTCTGATTGACTTTTTTCCTGTGCCAAAAACAATACCACCTTAGACCCACATAAATCGTCAGCATTCCCAAGGCACTTCCACAGGAACCACGTGTTTCATTTGATCTGCACACCAGCCTTGTGAGGTAGGCAATATCATCACCTCTGTCTTCCCGTGCCCTAGTCTGCAGAAACAAAGCACCGTGGCTTTTCCAGTGTGGTCTGGCCCACATTTGCCACAATTACTATCGATAGGAAAAATTTTGTTCCAGTAACCCCACTACGTCTGCTATTTTTCCACTACTTAAAAGGTTTTGCAAAACACGGCTCAATGTGAAGGGTCACGAAAGTGTCACTACCTCTTCTCTGTACTCCAGAGTTTGGTTATTTCAACTCCAGGCCGAGGAACTAGGTTGTGGCCTTATATAATTTGTGAGAAACACCTCATTAGGGAACCCTAGGTAGAAAACCGAATCAAAATCAGAAGATTACATGTGAATAATGGATTAGATCAAGGAAGCACCTGTAAGAGCCTCCCTGAGCTGTTCTACCCACCCCATCAATCCTGAAAAGCTTCTTCTTTGTCCTTATTACCTATCAACATTCATATTAAAAAGTGTTTACTGTTTGGAAAAGAGAAGCTCTAGACAGCACTTTCAACATTTAGTGGCTTTGGATTCCACTGAAGAATACTTTATCCATACCTACTGCACAGGGATCATGTTGCCAGCAGCAATATTTTCAGTTCACTACACTCTGGTGAAACATTGCTTTAAGGAAAGATGCTGTGCCATATTACAAGCAGACTGATAAGAAACTATAAGTTTCTAATCGATTTCAAAACATCACTTAAGGGGTGCCCGGGTGGCTCAGTAGTAAGTGTCTGACTCTTGACTTCAGCTCAGGTCATGAGCTCATGGTTTGTGAGTTCAATCCCCACATCAGGCTCTGCAGAGCCAACTTGGGATTCTCTCTCCCTCTCCCTCTGTCCCTCCCCTGCTCATATCCTCTCTCTCCCTCTCTGTCTCCCTCTCTCTCTCTCTCCCTCTCTCAAAATAAATACATAAGCTTTAAAAAAATCTATAAAGTTTTTTTTAACATTTTAAACATACTATACTGTCTAATGTAAGCTACATTTTAAATGCATCTCTCTATGCCCATAAAAATAAGAGGAGGGGCGTCTGGGTAGCTCGGTCAGTTGAGCATCCGACTCTTGGTTTTGGCTCAGGTCATCATCTCCGGGTGAATGAGTTTGAACCCCCCTGTCCTCCTCTGCATGGACAGCACGGAGCCTGCTTGAGATTCTCTCTCTCCTTCTCTCTCTGCCTCTCCCTGACTTGTTCTCTCTTTCTCTCTCAAAGTAAATAAATAAACTTCACAAAAAAATAATAGTAAGAGAACATTTTAGCAGCCTGTTGAACTTTGGCTGGCAACACAAAGCTAACTTCTTTGAAGAACTAGCTAGAAAGGGGAGTAGAAGGCAGGAAGCGCGCCCGCGCGCGTGTGTGTGTGGTGTGCGCGCATGTGCTTCACATGTATCTGCATCCTGCTCTCTCTACTCAGACTATATCTGAGTATATCAGTTCTGGAACACAGTTTTGTTTTTTTTTAATTTTTTTTTTAACGTTTATTTATTTTTGAGACAGAGAGACAGAGCATGAACGGGGGAGGGTCAGAGAGAGGGAGACACAGAATCTGTAACAGGCTCCAGGCTCCGAGCCATCAGCCCAGAGCCCGACGCGGGGCTCAAACTCACGGACCGCGAGATCATGACCTGAGCCGAAGTCGGCCGCTTAACCGACTGAGCCACCCAGGCGCCCCTGGAACGCAGTTTTTAACAAGGCCAATGTTCAAGTCTCAGCGTCCCCAAAGGCCAATTACTCCAGCATGAAAACACATAGATCTTTATGACAGGAAATTTTAGAACAATTCCTGGCTTCATTTATGCCCACTTTGTTCTTAATTTTCATGCCCCTATTTTAAATTTATGCTGTCCTATTATAGTCTAAGCATTCTTGTAAACTACCTTAAATCCTTTCTGGACTAGAGCACCTGGCTGGCTCAGTCAGTAGAGCATGCGACTCTTGATCTTGGGGTCATGAGTTCGAGCCCCACATTGGGGACAGAGTGTACTTAACAACAACAACAACAGCAGCAATAATATAATTAATTAAATAGATAGATTGGTTGATCCTCTCTGGACCAAGAAAGAATACAAGTATGTGCCCATTATGTGTTCTTTTCCCTAACCTCAGCCAACAGAACTGTGAATCCATGTGCCTGTTTGCCCCAGAGATCAGAGAACTCCCTGACTCAGTTCAAAAACAACTGCTGCTGGAAATTCTCAGAGCCCCAGATCCAGATGAGAGTGAAAAAACACAAATGTGTGACAGCAAGAAGACTAAAATTACAAACGTTATTTCTCTTCCTTCTGCACTAAAAGTGTTTTTAAATTATACACACTGTCTAATGGGTACTAATTTCATATAAAGACAATCAAGTACATTTTTGGCATTAATACTGCTTATGGTAACTTATATAAAAGGCTTTTCACAATTTGGAAAAAAAAAAAAAATTGTTATAAACCTTCAAATTATACTATTCCCAAAAACCTTATCTTTGTTTTTCTGGATATTATTTTGGTTAGTTCGGTCAGTGGTTTCTTATTTTATTTTTTTAATAAGAATCATATGTATTGAAAATTACTACTGAAACCATTCTACTTAAAATGAAAACTACTTGGGTCATTTTCATTTTTTCTCCTTTAAAATGCATTTCATGGGGCACTTGGGTAGCTCAGTTGGTTAAGCATCAGACTCCTGATCTCAGCTCAGGTCACGATCTCACAGTTTATGAGACAAGCCCCACTAACAGTGCAGTCTGCTTGGAATTCTCTCTCTCCCTCTCTCTCTGTCCTTCCCGTGCATGCGCGTGCACAGTGCGCTCTCTCTCAAAATAAATAAATAAACTTAAAATAAAATAAAAATAGAATGCATTTCAGACAAAACTTTCTGAGCTTTGAACTCTGGTACACTCAATCTGGTGAGTCTTTAGACATTCTTCCTGAGTTATGCAGTCCCTGGTTCACAGCTTCACTTAGCCGACCGTCCCCTTTACTTCTCCACCATCACAGCCTACCCTACCGCCAGGGTAAGAGGGATGATACACAAACAAACTGGCTAATGAAAGCTTGTTGGTTAATACAATTTTCACACAATGCCAAGTTAACAAGCTGTGACAGCCTTTTTCCTGCCTACATCCTACCCTCTCTATGCACTCAAAGGTCAAGGCCGCCAGTAGTCTGACTTCAAGCTAGAAGTTAGGGGTGAGGAGAGAACTCTATAAAGCTACAAAGTTTACCTATGACAAAAACAAAACGGGTACTTACGAGAGCTATTTTCATTTGCTCCTGAAATTGCCTTTCTTGGGTCTGAAACTTCTTGGTCAGTTCCTGCTCTTTTCTGGCCAACTCCTTTTCGTGAAGCTTCTGCAGTTTAGCAATTTGTTCTGCGTGTTTCTGAAGGTCAGCCAAATAGTTAAAGTGAAACTCCCAAAATATGTATTCTACAACTAAGTAACCCTTTATTACAACTTAATCATCAAGACAACAGTGTAAGAGGAAAAAATCAAAACGTATTTCCCACAGAAATCAAAAGTGACCAAAGTCTCAATAGTTAAAAAGAAAAGCCTACAGAGTGTATCACTCATTTGAGACAAGGAGAGCTGTTGCTGCAGGAGCCATTCTTACAGGAGAGGGCACTCCACTGAGGTCAAGTTGCCCTGGCTGCACCAATCTAGCTTTCCGGTAAATACACTATTTATTAGAAAGTACTGGCCTTGTTCTTTCTGGGAGAGGAAGACTTAATCTTACAAAAAGGTCAAACCTCCCTGAATAAATCTAAAAATGTAATGTAACTGAACAAAACTACCAACAGAATGGGGGTGGAGGGGTCCGGTGGACAAAATAAACATGCAAGAATAGCCAGCACTCTTCTGAAAAATAAGCATAATAAGGGGAGGCTACCAAAGAATAGAACATATTATAAAACCAGAGTAATTAGAACAGTGTAATACTGGCATATAGTCAGGAAAAGCAATGGAATAGCACAGAGAATTCAAGAAAGAGACCAACATGTAGCACAACAATTTAGGATGAAATAAAGTAGTACGTCATGTCAAAAGGGAAAACATGGATTATGGTCACCTGGAAACAAATTCAAGTTGGATCCCTACCTCACTCCTTACACCAAATAAATTCCAATTGGATCAAAGATTTAACAATAAAAAATGAAAGCATATACGTGCCACAAAAAAAGTAGAATTTTTAACTGATGTCAGTGAGAATGTATTTTTACAAGCAGAACAAAAATCCAAATAGAAAAATCTCTACATGGCCAACAAAACAACAAAAGACCAATCCCAAAGCAAAAATAAGTGATAAACAAAGTCAATTAAAATGAGAGAGAGAAAAAAAATTATTTGGATAAATGCACTGTATAGTCAAAGAACTAATTCCTACTATACGTAAAAAACTTACACAAATCAGTAAGACCAACTGTCCAAAAGGAAAATGAGTTAAAGAGTTGACCAAGCAACTCAAAGAGAAAAAACTACCAATTCCTTTTAAATATATAAAAACATGTTTATCAGGGGTGCCTGGGTGGCTCAGTCAGTTGAGCACAGAGCCTCCAGGCTCTGTGCTGAAGCGTCTGACTCTTGATTTTGACTCAGGTCACGATCTCACAATTCATGAGTTCGAGCCCTGCGTCAGGCTCCACACTGACAGTGAGAAGCCTGCTTGGGATTCTCTCTCCCTCTCTCTCTGACCCTCCACCACTTGCACACGTGTGCATGCCTGCTCTCTCAAAATAAAAAACGTTTATCATACTGATAAAAAGATAAGCACATTAAAACTACAATGTCATTTTCTTTTAACTCCTCATCTTGGAAAGATTAAAAAAAAAAAAAGTAACACCATCCTTGTGAGGTAATACATCACTTGCGAGAGTATAAAGTGTCCTCTATAGAGCTTGTAGCAACTGCAATAATTGAAAGTACACGTAATCTCTGCCTACTATTCCACTTCTAGGAAACTATTCTAAAGAAACATACATGTGAGCAAATACAGTAAGGATATTCACCAATTGCAACAGCAGAAAATGAAAAAAAAACAGAAAATGAAAAAATCAGAAGGCGGATTAAATCATGAAACATTCATACGGTGAAATCCTGAGCAGTCTTTAAGACAAATGCAGCATAACAAAAACCAAAACCTCAAACGTGGCATCATTACCAATTGTCAACGATATGGAACACATTAAGCGGTGTGTGTGTATACATGTATATATATACATGTATACACACACACACGCACAGAACAGTATATATAGCATACTATCTTTTGTGTTAAAAAATTTAAAAGAGATTATAAAACAGCAAAGAGAAATTATATGCAGAGACTACGTCTGGAAAGTATATCCACAATGATATAAATTCTTTTCTCTATCAAAGTGATTTTTTTCCTATATCCAGAACTCACAAAATGGTCAAGGTCTAAAACATAAATTAATTCTTCTTTACAGTCAAAAATTGTAGGAAAAGCATAAGACTTTAAGTTTCAAAATTGCTGTAGCCTGTTTCAATCTAGAATGATTCTTACTTTCATCACATCAACAACCTCCTGCTTCACCCGACTTAATTCGTTCTGTAGAATGGTGCGTTCCTCCTCCCTCACTTTTTCAATAGCTTTTATTTGTTCATCCATTTCTGCCTTCATTTTTCTCCGTGCTTCTTCTGTTTTTTGGGCTGTACTCAAGGCTTTTTCAAGTTCCTCAAAAGCTATAAGGAAAACAGCAGAAAACAAGTATCTCAAGAAATACCATCATTGAGCTAAAGTGTTTCATATCCAATTTATGGGAACTATGAGCAGCAGTAGCAAGACAGGTTAAAATACTCATTTTTGTTTTAAGCCAAGAGATATTTCTGAGCCGTTCCACAAAGCCGCAAGAAGTGTCCAGTTCCTGAAATCAGCTTGTCACTGAATTCTGGATTCAGATCTTAAGACTACTTATATGAACTTAAACTCAGGAGTTTGGGAAAAAATTAAATTCGTAATGGTCCCCCACACTTTCTGCCTACAAGTGTCCTTACGGATAGCAAATGCAAAGAAATGAAGACTTGCTCCTCCTTCTGTATGATGTAATTTCAACTGCTTTCTTGTTTGCTATGGAGTTCTTACCTATTGTCAATAAGTAGGTAATATTATTATATACTCACAAGGACATTTTTAAGAATGGAAAAATTATCCTTTGACTGATCCTATTTTTACAAACCTCTTAACCATGTAATAAAAGAGCAGAGTTTTCTGGTTTTTGTTTTACCATTTACCAGCTGAATCACATATTTAAACGATGTATAATGACATACCCTTTGTACAAGCTTCAAACTAAGGCCGCTGACTAGAAAGAAACCTTTACTGATTCAACTGTATATAGAAAGGCACTGCTAGGGGCACCTGGGTGGCTCAGTGGGGTTAAGCTTCCGACTCTTGATTTCGGCTCAGGTCGTGATCTCACGGTTCGTGAGGCTGAGCCCTGCGTCAGGCTCTGTGCTCACAGCGTGGAGCCTGCTTGGGATTCTTTCTCTCCCCCTCTCTCTGCTCCTCCCTCACTTATGCGCTCCTCCTCTCGCTCTCAAAATAAATAAATAAACTTAAAAAAAAAAAAAACAAAAACGGCTCTACCAGCAGGGTGTCCTTGTGTGAGAGAAGAATTCAGGCCCTGCAAAAACAATCATCTAGGATACAGTAGTATTATCTTTAAGGAGGCCAATAGCTCACCCGGCTTCCAACAAAACCAGATAGGGTGGGTACAACTACTGGGTAACTCGGCACTGAGAATGTGTGCGTGTGCTTGTGTGTAGATGTATCTGTGCACAAGTATGTGTGTGCATGTGTGCATTGTACGTGTTTCTCTTTCTCTCTACCGGCATAATGATATGCTATCAAAATAGCAGTGGGGGGGCGCCTGGGTGGCTCAGTCAGTTGAGCGTCCGACTTTGGCTCAGGTCACGATCTCGCGGTCCGTGAGTTCGAGCCCCGCGTCAGGCTCTGTGCTGACAGCTCAGAGCCTGGAGCCTGCTTCGGATTCTGTGTCTCCCTCTCTCTCTGCCCCTTCCCTGCTCACACTCTGTCTCTCTGTCTCTTAAAAATAAATAAACATTAAAAAAAAAAAAATAGCAGTGGGAACTGCTATTATCATCCTAGATTATTTTCTTTAGTCCTCACAGAAGACACCAGGCTCCCTTCACCACAGAGATGGACTAAAAATAAAACACAAATTTTCCGGATGGGTTTTTAATGCTATCAAGAAACCTATGTCCAGAGGAGAGGCAGTTCATTAATATTTATAGTATTTTTACCCTCAGTGGTATAAGAAATGTGCAACTTTAACCTATGGCATCTCAAAAACAAAAAGCCCATTTACTAACCACAACTTGGCTTCACCTTAACAGACAGTGGTTTGGGCAGAGGAATTTCATACCTGAAGACAAATATCTGTTCTACAGCATTTTCTTAATGGTAAGTTGCATTAGTAAAAAAAAAAAAAAAAAAAAAAAAAAAAGGCATAAGAAAGGCTGTACTCTAGTAACAACTGGGAAACACAACTTACTTTGCTCAACATTTAAAAAAATAACTTCTCTAGCAACCATATACCTTGATTTAAAAAAAAAAAAAAAAAAAAAACCTGTTCAGGGGTGCCTGGGTGGCTCAGTCAGTTAAGCGTCCAATTCTTGATCTCGGCTCAAGTCATGATCTCACCATTTGTGAGTTCAAGTCCCGTGTCAGGCTCTGCATTGACAGTGCAGAACCTACTTGGAATTCTCTCTCCTTCTCTCTCTGTCCCTACTCCATTCATGCTCACTCTCTTTCTTTCTCAAAATAAATAAATAAACTTAAAAATTTTTTTAATTAAAAAAATGTTTTAAACCTGTCCAATTTGTTCATTTTATATGCCCAACGTAAAAAACTGATGCTTTAAATTTCAGAAGGTTATTAATTAGCTGACATCCTTTTTTAAAGATTCCTGCTCATGGGGGTGCCTGGGTGGCTCCGTCGGTTAAGCGGCCGACTTCGGCTCAGGTCATGATCTCACGGTCCGTGAGTTTGAGCCCCGCGTCGGGCTCTGAGCTGACAGCTCAGAGCCTGGATCCTGCTTTGGATTCTGTGTCTCCCTCTCTCTCTGCCCCTCCCCTGCTCTTGCTCAGTCTCATTCTCTCTCTCTCTCTCTCAAAAATAAATAAAAACATTTCAAAAAAAATTTTAAAGATTCCTGCTCTAACTTTACCGGTATTTGCCTGCAAACTCCAAGATTCTCAGGTATAAATATGTTGGAAAACAAAATATTCAAAGGAGAATGTTGTTTTTGTTTTCTTTAGATGTTCTTTTACTATAGTAAATGTTAGCATCAAGCATCAAGAAATATCTCTTGTTACTAACACAAAATTAGTTTCCTAATTTCTTAAGAACCAGTTTCCTAAAGTCAAGTGATCAATTATGGGAAAGAAATTCTATAATAAAGTGCTTACTGCTCAGTTTGTGCTGATGGTTTAAATCTGGGAAAGAAAAAAAACGGAAAAAGAATTTTTTTAATGCTTGGATGTCACCAGCATCGTTCCATTACCACTATTATTCAGCATGTCAAATAGTATCCTGGCATTTCTAAGCACTTTACAGAAATCTCTGAAATCAGGCTCTGGAAAACCTGAAGGTAGTTTTGATATTCGTCCAACAAATCAAGTTTTAAATGAAAAACTTGTCCTGATTAAGCAAAATAAAACAAAACTGTATATAGGCAATACCAAGTGAATTTTCCTCAGTTTCATTCTTAAAATTCCAGAATCCAGCACACTACAAAAATAGATGTCGTGCTCTCACCTTTGGAAACAACAAAAAATGTATGTCACAAAGTTCCTATTCAGAAATAATTTTCCAATAATTCAGTTTTCTAACCACACTCAGTAAAATTTAGAATATTCTCCTCTATTACATTCTAATTTTAGTGTTTCATCCACTGAAATCATTTTCCTAAGTCACTTGATTATGCATCATACAATGATTAAAATAGGATAGATCTCGGGGCGCCTGGGTGGCTCAGTCGGTTAAGCGTCCGACTTCGGCTCAGGTCATGATCTCATGATCTCATGGGTTCCAGCCCCGCATCGGGCTCTGTGCTGACAGCTCAGAGCCTGGAGCCTGTTTCAGATTCTGTGTCTCCCTCTCTCTCTGCCCCTCCCCCACCTGCGCTCTGTCTCTCTCTGTCTCAAAAATAAACAAACATTAAAAAAAATTTTTTTTAATAAATAAATAAATAATAGGATAGATCCGGTTCCACAGTTCTTTTTATCTCCCACTTTCTGCTACCATGTCAGAGAACCACATAATTTTATACCTAGAAAGAAATCTTCGAAATTTTTTAATTCAACATTCTCATTCAAATGCAAAAACTAAGGCATCCAACTTTCCCCTCAGATGATAAATCAACTTGAATATATAAAGCTTGGTGCCAGAACTTTCAAATTTTATTTAAGGAATAATCCTCACCTTGCATTATTTTTAAAAACTCTTTAAGACTCCTGACATTGATCCAGCTCAGTTGGACAATAATGCATCTTACTACACCAGAATTTCCGAATCAGTCAATTACTGATGGCTTCTAACTCTCAACAAAACATAGTTATGTTATACTTCTGAGAGGCACACAAAAACTCAGCCGTGTTCCATCTCCACTCTGCTCTATGGAAATGTTAGTAAGTATCCAGAAAAAGGGGGGGGGGGGGTTGTCATACTGCAAATCCATCTGGATTCTACCCCGTACCACCAATGAAGCCGCTTCCTCGCAGGAAGTGTGCCTCCAACAAGGAGTCCCATCATCTCGACGTTGAAGGAGGCTATACTGAGAGTTTGCTTACTAACCAGAAATGTCTCACCTTCTGATCTTATTACCGTCGGATGCAGAAAAGTGGTGTCCACAGCTGGTAACACTCTAAAGATGAATTTCCCACTCTTCCCAAAAGGAAACTATGCTAGGATTTTAACGTGAGTACTGAAGAAGTATGTTCTGAATGTCTACATAATTTACCTTCTAGTCGCCAACAAAGGATAAGCGAGCGGGGAGAAAGAAAGCGTGCATCAGCCACCGCTGACAAGTCCTCCGCCAACATGCAAGAGTGCGCAGGAAAACCACGGTCACAGCACACGACAACGGGAAGGCGAAGCACAGGCTGCTGCCACATGTTGCAAGAACACGCGGTGTTCTTCCAAAGCAAAATTCAATGTATCTCAGGCACTTGGTATTCAATTTAAAAAAAAAAAACAAAACTTTGAAAATGTTTCTAGGCAAAAATTTAATAAACCTTAAGAAGGGTCCTCTGTCAAAAGTAAAATGCCAGGGGAGGCCATAACTGTATGACCAGGTTCCTCGCCTTCCACTTCAGACGAGTTTCACTGACATCCACGGGGATTCCAAAAACAGACAAATGCTCGCCGGCAGTTAAATTTAAGTGAGAAAGGCTGGTCACCTCTAGCTGATCAATCATCCAACCATTCACTCATCAAACATTTACTGGCTAGTAGCTAGTAGGCACTGGGTGTCAAAAAGACCCTCTTTGACGAAAAGGCGGCTGAAGGAGTAAAGGGACTGGGGAATAAACCTTGGGCGAAGCGAGGAGGAATGTAACATTTGGCACTTCACCACCTCTGCCTCTCCTCATCCTCAAACTCCTGACCAATCGCAATAACAATTGCCAGAACGCCGAGATCGAGGTAGTGCTCCTGTTCGTGGTTCTATCCCAGAGGACGCTCTACCGAAGGAAGAGAAGGCCCATCTCTACTCCCTCTGCAGGGAATAAGCACAGATGCACAGGTGGGGAAAGGCTGCCAAGCTGCAGATTAACTGTTGACCCTAAGAAGCTGACTGATACCATCAAGAGTGAATAAGTAAGCCAGTGCCTGTGTCTCTCTCCCAGCAAAAGAACTGCTGAAATTCAGGTTATTGAACAAAAAACAAAAACAAAAACAAAAACAAAAAAAAACAGGCAATACTACAAAATGAATGAAATGCAAGCTAACAGAAAGCAATAAAGAGAATTTTATCAGACTTCCAACCCACCGTCAAGGCTCTTTTGTGAACAAAAGCAGAAGTATAGACTAGCAGTTTTCAAGGTGTGGTACAAAGATCCAAGGGTCCTGAGACCCTTTCAGAGGTCGTCTGTTTTCCAAATACGTATCTGCATAGCTGTATAATGGCAGATTGTCCTCATATATTTCAACCAAAATAACATATCACAACAGATTGAATACAGAAATAGGCATGAAAATCCGCTTATTATAAGCCGAACAATGAGATAAGAAAAAATGTAAAACAAGACCACTCTTCACACTAAATTTTGTTTTAAAAAATATTAGTAATTTTTATAAAAGCATTTAGGCCAATATGTAACAGGTTTATAATTGGTATTTTTAAATGCACTAAGAAATGTTTTCATTTCCTAGTCTGAATTTCTAATACAGCGAATATCGTTACACGTAACCCACATAAACAAAAGCTCTTTGGCATCCTCAGTAAGTTTTAACAGTGTAAAGAGGTTCCCGAGATGAAGAAGTTTGAAAACCACTTGTCTAGAGCTTATGTAAAAGAGAAGAATACTACCACCCAGTGGTATGACCCAGATAGTACAACACATATACAAATTGGGGCCTCCAGAAATGTAAGATCACCTTTGCAATGGAAATCTACTCTTTAAGCCACTTTCCAAAATACATAACAAGGTTCGCTCTATAGACGGACCATGCCCTGACTTTGAAAAATTTTTTTAATTTTACAGATCTATCCAAATGTTCATGCAATCCTTACATCAACCATGCAACTTATCTATACCTTGACAACACCAGGCTAATCTTGAAAAATGTAACTAAAGACAAGTAAAATTAATTAAATCAAAAGTATGATTGACAGTCAGGGGTACTGTAACAGCACTGTGTGAGAACAGATGGGGAGCTACACTTGTGAGCACAGCATAATGTATAGTTTTGTCCAATCATTAGGTCATACATCTGAAACTGATGTAATATTGTGCGTCAACTACACTCAGATAAAAAAGAAGGAATGAAAATACGATTCTGTAGCAAAGAAATGTGTTCCCGATGCTTTCCAGTAACAGTGACATTGCCAGGGACAGAAGTGCAAGATGACAAGACTATGGAAATATAAGGATGCACAGCTACTGTTGTAGAAATATATCAAGTACCATGAATATATGGCTATTAAATAAACCACCTATAATGAATGAAAATCTAATTCCATTTAAAATAATAAATTTTTCCGCCAGGTATACATTTAGTGCCAAAATAGGTACATATTACTTATCGAACATGACAGATTTAAACTCTACTTTGATTCATACTTTTTTGCCTGAGAAACATGGAATTTTCTTGATAAAGCTTTTTCTAAGTACCCATGATAAGAAAAAAAAATCAGCCCTTACCCCAGTCCTGTTCATACAAGGCTTGGGAAAGGCACCATGATTCACTTATTGGCATGTGTGGATGCACAAAAATAAGATGTTTTGTGAGACTTAAGACTCCAAGAAAACTGTGTTACATAAATTATCAGCAACTAACAAAGCACTTAAATACACATGTGATTTTCGCTTATTATATAAATATGAATAAATCTTACATATGATTGAAATACATGAACTCTATTAAGAGGGTCCTTCGAATGTCAAATAAATATATTCCACTGAATATCTGACACCAGGCCTATACCACACAAATGAATAAAAAACTTATTTCCTGCACAAACACAACATGGCAATAAAAAAGCAAAGAATGTTATGAGTTAATCTAAGTGTTTAAATGCAGCCAATCATATAAAACACATGACTTAGGCAAAGACGGGGTAAATGAAAGGGAAACAAGGTTTACAAAAGATATTCTGGAAAGCACTCTGGAAACTTTCCTAATCCAAACAGAATATTTTATTCATTTTACGTAACTATAGGCAAGAACATTTTAAGGGGGAGGGGGAGGGGGGCAGTTAACACTGTGGTGTGGATTTTTTGTAGTGGCTATATTTAAATCCATAAAGGTAACTTACAAAAAAGACTAGAAGTCTATGGGTAAGAATTTATCCTGAGAAAAAATTCAAAGATGGAATAAGCTGTATCACAGAGTTGTTACAGTATTATTCATAACAGCAAAAATATAAAATAACTCAGATGTTGATCAAGAGAGAAATGGTTAAGTAAATGACGTACATGCATTCTGACACAGCCATTAAAATATGTTAGTATTTTAGCAACACGTAAGAGTACTCCTAATATAATGCTAAATGGAAAAAAGGGAGCATATAAAATTATATGTATAATATGATTACAATAATATAAAAATAAGGATTGGAGAAAAGACTAAATGGAAGTGTATTGAAACAACAGCGACGTGCTTACATTTTCTCTATTTTCCAATGTTTTTGTAACACACTGTATTAATAACTAGCCAGCTACCTCCCCCCACCCCGCCCACACTTAAAACATACACATGCACACATACAGAACAGCCAAAACCTAGTGTGAACTTAAGCAGCAGTAACATTCTGCACTGGTGTTGCGCTGAATCGATAATATTCTAGCAATTAGTGATAAGACCTAGCATCTAAAATACGGCATTATGCAACTAAAGCTCAATCACCAGACTTCTCTAAGTTTAAAACCTGGTTACTTGAAGATACAGCCATCTGTTCTTAAGTTACAGCTAGAAAGGAACAGTATCAACAATTGTAGCAAAATGCTTCTAACAAATAGATTTGGCTTTGGTTTTCTTTATCCACTAAAATAAATAATTTTAACAAAACAAGAGTGCTATAGTACCATACGTCAAAAACCATGCCCAGCTTCCTCTCCCCTAGGGAGGACAGTAAGTAATACAGGTTGATACAGCATATACTGTAAAGGAGACAGATCACCACATTCACATAGTTTCAGCCTTTTAGGATAGAACTGTTCTTTTTAAAATCAAAGCCATGCCGATTTCCTTGTCCTCTAACATATGGGAGGCATCACAGCTCATTTAGAAAAACTATTAGAACTCGTGCAATAGATTGTTTTCCAAGAAAAGTAGCGGGAAATGCACTTGAGCTGATTCTTAACTCCAAAATAAGTGAGCCAAAAAAATAAACTATTGTCTCCTGATGGCCACATGCCAAGAATTACTAAATACAGTTAAATTTTTTACGGTTAAAAATGCATTAGGAGAGTTTATATTCTCTTATAATTGTTTTATGTAGACGAATTTACTTCTAAAAATCTTTAACAACTACAAGCTTTAACGATGTTAATTAATGCCGTTAATGCTTCTTTCCCATGGCCAGCTTTTATGTGTTTAGCCTTTGAATTTTAAATTCAAGAAAGAGAAAGACAAATATTTCACAGAGGAAGAGACTTCTCCAAGTGCCAGATAATGTTCACAGACCATATGGAACCTCTACTTCCTTTACAAACACCTTTTCCTACTCTCAGCACTAAACTGGAATTCTTCTGTCAATTGGCAGAGGCATTTTATATTTGAACTAAACACTGTTTTACATTTCAACAGTTCTGTTCAGACTCAAGATCAGTAGATGAAAGGCACTTGTGCAAAACCAGCTTTCATTATAGATTGAAAAGGCAGTATCTTCGATGCAGAATGAGTCTGTTACAACTTTCTGTCACAGTCCAATAATTGGGACTACAAATATAATTTTTAAAATATCTATAAAAACACTTACAACAAAGTGATCCAAAGACTTTCCAAAGTTAATGTCTCTATTAAATAACTTTAAATCATAATTCCCTCTTTAAGCACTTATTAAGTTTTGATATTTTTACAGTAACAGAAACAGAAAAGTTTCTCAACCTATAAGCTATGAAATATTTACACAAAATACAGTTTTATGAAAATGCCATTTAAAGACAAAATACAACCATGTTCTGAAGAAGCAAGAAAAGGAAGGCTATGCTAACTGATGAACTGACTGGAATAGGAGCCTGCGAAATGTTAGCCCTACAGGTGAATTAACTATATATTTTGTCTACCTTTCTGTCACGCACCTCTTTCAACTTGATACTGGGTCATGGGTTTCTACCTCCTCCCAAGATACACTCCAATTTAAAAAAAAAAAATAATAACCCCCTAAACAGTATTATTTTCTCTTGACTGGTTACATTAGTCAACAAAAGCAGTCCTGAAAATGGTAAGGCTTGCTATGAGAAACTGAGACCATACATTTGGTTTTTTATTCACTGAAAGCAAACCTGTTTAACAATGTCTCACAACCCTCAAACTGCTTCCGGTAATTTTTCAGAGATTGTATTCTGACAGTTGCTGTCAATTAATGCTCTCTGAAGGGATATTTTCTTGGGTTTACTGGGAACAAATTCATTAACTAAATTCCCCAGATACTTACCAATAAAACACTTCAAAGAGATATTTATGAGCACATCTGGTGTCAACCAAATAGCTCTCTCATCCAATTCATTTCCCTCCTTAAATTTTATAACCTGGTTTCTAAAATCATTTTTGAAACTGCATCCTGGGAGTCAAATCCTCACCAAAGTTGGAGACCTTTCTTAAAATCTTCAACCCACCTCTCTCTCACTTCTGCAAATGGTTTTTATATTCCCCCAAAAGCACAACTATCCACAATTCCTGTGACTTCTTGTGTAACTTTTTTCCCTCTCGCTTATTTCTCTCTGCCAGACTCTAGATTTCTACGGTTCAGAGCACAGACTCTGGACTCAAAACGAGTGGATTCAAAACCTACTACACACTCACTCTCTCGTGCGTGAATGTAGGCAAACTACTTAACTTCCGCGATCGTGGGTTTTCCTATTTGTAATAATAGTACCTACTTCAAAGAAACTGAGGGGATTGAATGCATGTACACACCCGAGAAAATACAAGCCAAGCATTTATAAGAGCCTTGCCTAAGAAAAACTAAATGTTGGCCAACAGTCATAGTAGCAGCCACGGCTGTGCTAACACACATCAACCCCACTGCTCGTACCGCGGCAAAACTCAACCCTTCGGAGAGACCAGCCTCTCTCTCCCACAGACTTCACCACAGGCTTCAACCTTAGGCTACGGACTCCTGAAAAATGCCCTAGTGTCTTTTTCCAAATTCCTGTAAGTCACTTTCATTTGGAAAGCTCATGGCTGAGAAAATTCAAAGTATCCAAGCAAACCCCTCCTTTTACTCCATTCCTCAAATTCCCCGGTTAGATTTCCTATTCTGACTTCTCACTTTTCATTCAGTCTCCCCAGCTTCAAACCTTGGAGTCATCTTAGATTTCTGCTGTTTTGCTGCCCCTGAAAGTCGATCACACACCAGATTTGGCAGGTTCTACTCTTCCTCTCTCTTTCAGACCCATCCCAGCCAAGGTGGCCCAAGTTCTCAGTCCTTCACGCCCAGATTTCTGCCTTTGCTTTTTTAAGTCTGACTTCCCACCTCATTTCTTTTCAGTATAAAACACTAGCTTCCATCACAGTATGCTTTCCCACGACCGGTTTCTTGTTGCCTTGTGCACCACAGTCTACGCTGAGCTACTCACCTTTCAAGATTTTAACAGTCCGTTCTTTCACAATCCAACTTCGTTTCCCACTCGAGCAAGAACTGTTTGCCGCCGATTCACACACCCACTCGACTCACCGTGCCTGCCGCTGACCTTGTAGTAACTGAAATGTGTGCTGCCCCCACCTCTCCGCCTAGGCCCCTTCTATTCATTCCTGGAGGCCCAACTCAACACTCACACCCTCACGAACCCGAAGTGCTCGTTCACTCTGCTCTCTCCTCTCTTTCTTCACGTGACTCAGCATCGCACCTTGTGGAATACTATGCTGGTCTCTACACTTTCACGGCCTCCGTTTGTTGTGACAAAACTAACTCTGCTATGTGTAGAGGCTTATCTTAGACTTTTTTCTATACTCTATCTTAAGCTCTTTGTTTACCCTAGAGCATCTGTAGGGCAGCAATTGTTTGCTGTGTACCGCTGTGCCTACTTGGGGAGTTCCAAAATTGTCAACCTGAAGTTTGATACGCCGAGGCAGGAGCCAGCAAACGTTTCTATAAAAGGGCCAAACGATAACCATTTTAGGCTTGGCGGGCCACGCGTGGTGTCTGTCACATATTCTTCCTTTTTCTAACTATAGAAAAATGTAGAAAGCATTCTAAGCTTGAGAGTCCTACAAATGGGCCATCCGTGGGCTGGATTCCACCCACAGGCTGCAGTCCACCAGCCCCTCCCTCCTCTAAGGAACAGTTCGGTATCTATACAGAATCTCTGTATCAATATCAAAAGTTAACTAGTTTCTCTCAATGTTGTTTGGTCGATCACTTTACATGACTTTTGAGTTCTAACGTCAAACAAATAACCCCTGAGTTCTTACCAGCTCTTTCGGACTTTTCTTTCTGTTCCCGTAACTCCTCTCCCTGGGTAGTCATCTGTTTGATGCGACTACGAAGTTGAGCAATTTCTTCTTCTTTCATTTCCAGGGTTTCGTGCATCTGACGTTTCGTCTCTGCTATTACCATTCCCTAAACAGAAGTGCAGACACTGAAGTGTTTGCCTAACAAAGCTGCATCATCGATAGCACATATCAAACTCACTTAAAAGGCAGAAAACCTAGTATTTCGTACTAAGTAGAGCATAAGAACGATTTTAGTATTTCACAAACTGAAGTGTGTGCTCTGTGCTCTATACTACACTATATACTATAACAACTCTGGTTACCTGGCAGATCAGGGTATTTGTTAATATGAAAAATTATTTTAATAGTAAGTTCAAACTTTTGAGTGTTAAAAACACATTTTAGTTAAAAGATTTATAATCTTCCTATAAGTGTTTGCGCCAATGTTCCCTATCTCAGTAACTAGTTTATAATGAACACAATACAGCCTTTTGTACTTGGCTCAGGGCTACCATGAACTACGGTTATCGATCTGTGCTGGAACACGGGGAGAGCCTCAGAGGCCACTGAAGGCGGAAGGTTACTGCTGCCACAATGATGGGCCAAGACTGTGGTAGTCTGCCTGCTTTTTCTCTTTTCTCTTGTGCCAATCTCTGGTGCCACCCCAACTCCTCCAATTTGCTAACTGCTACTGTCCTCCCGCTCTCTGGATAATCTACACATGAAATGAAGGTCACTAAGGGGAAAAGGGATATTATGTATTATACATTATATATTATACACTGAATCAGTCATTTGCGGCTAACAAAAAACAGGGTGGTTCAACTTGTCTCCTGAAAAATAAGATCTGGGGACAGCTATTTCATGATCTTAAGATTATGACTTTACTTGTGGGGTTTGTCAAACCTCGGTTTACGCTGTGACTCTTCCGGATGGCTGATATTAATGGACAGATACAAACCAGGTGAATGGGGATTATACAAAATTTCAAAACAAGATCGTCAACCTTCAGTTTCTTCAAAAACCAAATCACAATGGAGAAAAAGAGACACGGGGCGGGAGGGACGGGCAATGGAACCTACTGATTAAAAGAAGTCTTAAGAGTCACATGTCAACCAACTGCAATGAAAGAAACTTACTTAGATCTTGACTCACAGAGAAGGGGGAAAAAGTATGAGACAAAAGGCAAAATCTGAAACCAGATAGGTGGTGGTATTAAGGAATTATTACATTTTTAGACGGTAAACATGAAAATGTAGTTATATTTTTATAGAAATAAAAAGAGTCTTTTGTTTTAAAAATACATCAAAATACTTAGGGAAGAAATTACGAGACTTCTTGGATTTGCTGTACAACAAAGTAAATTCTGGGTTGAGGATAATAAGGGCTAGACATGTGCAGGCAAAACAAGATGAGCCCAGAGATGTCAACTGTTGAAGCTGGGTGGTGGGTTCGCTTTTTTTAAGGTGGGCCTTCATGAAGTGGACAGAGTTGAATCTAGCAAAGTGACATCGGAGAATGAAAAGATTGCTAACACGTTTCAAAAGTAAACAGCTCTGACATGTTCTTAATTGCCTGGTCACCTTAAATACTATAGCTATAATGTAGCATATTAAAGAAAATGGTGGACAACGTGAACCAACTGGGAGCTGCTTTAGAAAAAGAAACCAAGAACTTGGGGCTGAAAGACCTGGGGGGAAAGGATTCACCCATGAATTTTCAGTTGTCTTTGCTGCCATGGCCACAGCTGCTACTCCCTCTGTAAACTGCCAATCTCACCTGTACATCCTAAAATTTGTTGGCCCAAACTTCCGTTCATACTAATACACACACTACCACTTCTTTACTTAAGGCAATTTATCTGAGAGATTAATCTGTTTCCGTTATATTTGAAGACAATACTTAACATCATTCACTTTCAGTAATGTCTTACCTATAAAAAAAATTCAACGTTTCTCTGAAAAGTACTTAGGTACTATAACTAGATTTATTTTGCAATAGTTACGCTAATCTATAAATCAAAACGCTTACCGGAATCAAAAAATGACAGAGAATCGGCTTCACATGATATACAACTAATGCTAACAGTTATTTAAATTTCAAAATTACAACAAAAAGATGTTTCAGGGAAGCAGCTGTAATAACTTTGGAAAGCATATGCCTGAATGCTTCTACCTGCTTCCAAAGTGAATTCTGGGGCCCCCTGAAAACTTTTAGTATCATAAGGTTTATTGGTTTACCTTATCTTGTTCAAGCTGTTCAATTAAGTTCTTTGCATCACGCAACTGAGTGATAAGTTTAGTCTTCTCAGCCATATGAAGCTCCTAAAAAAATTTTAAAAATTCATTTCCATCTCTAAGAAAGCTTCTCCTCACATGAGAACTCTACACATTCTGTCTAATTTGGATACTTGTCAGCCCAGTAAGAGCAACGGCGCACAGGACGTCGGGAAAGGACGGTCAATGCTACAAATCCCAGGGCAACTGGGAGTCCTCTCTGTACTGTGCACGGAAGAAGGGAAGGGCTTTGCAGGAGAGGGCGATGCGGGCCACGCTGGGGCCGGTGGATCTAGCTTTACAGGGTTACATCAAGCCAAACTCATTTGAGCTTTTACCTTCATCTTTTCTAGTTCTTGAAGCCTCTCATCTAGCTGTTCTTGCAGAGCGTCTTTCTCACTGGTTAGCAGTGCGCATTGTTCCTTATGCGACTGAATTGTTGCCTTACAACGCTGCAGGAGATTCTCTTGCCGCTTAACTCTCTGCTGAAGTACTTGCAGGCTTTTAGCAGAAGCTCCATCTACGGCGATCAATAAAGCAGCACGGGCAGGGGCAGTCAGTAAGGAACAGAAGGGCTCTCTGGGAACAGTTCCTCTGTTAGTACACAGGGGTGCACTCTCACCCTACGCTCTGCTGTCCTCTGAGCCGGACGGAGAAGAGAGGCCTACTACCCCTCGCAGCCTCTGCTCAGTCACTATTTGTACGGCCTGTATCTGAAGAAGCAGGGCAGTGCATTCACCGGACCTATGGTACAACCCCACCCCAAAGGGCACAAAACACCCAGTAGTTAACTAACTTGCCAGAGTCCACCCTCCTTGAAAGACAGTTGGATGACCGTCTTTTGTTATTCAAAAGTGCCCTCTGTGTCCTGGCTCCCATCCCAAGGGGATTTTTTTTTTTTTTTTTTTTAATATATGAAATTTACTGTCAAATTGGTTTCCATACAACACCCAGTGCTCATCCCAAAAGGTGCCCTCCTCAATACCCATCACCCACCCTGCCCTCCCTCCCACCCTGCCCTCCCTCCCACCCCCCATCAACCCTCAGTTTGTTCTGTTTTTAACAGTCTCTAATGCTTTGGCTCTCTCCCACTCTAACCTCTTTTTTTTTTTTTTTCCTTCCCCTCCCCCATGGGTTTCTGTTATGTTTCTCAGGATCCACATAAGAGTGAAACCATATGGTATCTGTCTTTCTCTGTATGGCTTATTTCACTTAGCATCACACTCTCCAGTTCCATCCATGTTGCTACAAAAGGCCATATTTCATTTTTTCTCATTGCCACGTAGTATTCCATTGTGTACATAAACCACAATTTCTTTATCCATTCATCAGTTGATGGACATTTAGGCTCTTTCCATAATTTGGCTATTGTTGAGAGTGCCGCTATAAACATTGGGGTACAGGTGCCCCTATGCATCCATACTCCTGTATCCCCCATCCCAAGGGGATTAATAAGAAATTTTTCTAATGTATCCTCATCTGTTCCTGAGAGGAGTTCTGGTAAGTACAGCTTTCTACATTCCCCATACGTTTATGAGTAAAGTTTTCATACTCACAGGGGAATTTCAGGACCCTTTATAGGCTGGTTGCTCACACAGATGGCTGTTCAGCACCTAACTCTGGCCCTGCCCGGACTAACGATTTGTCATAAGCATCTTTGGGAGAAAGACCTACTAAATAAAAAGTGGGGATTTTGCTGACTATGTACCTTAAAGCCTCAAAGAGTATGGAGGGCAACAACTGGATTGTGAGACAAAATTTACTATTCTTTCTTTTCTTTTTTTAATGTTTATTTATTTTTGAGAGAGAGAGAGAAAGACACAGAATGAGAGGGAAAGGGGCAGAGAGAAGAGGAGACACGGGCAGGCCCCAGGCTCCGAGCTGTCAGCACAGAGCCTGACACGGGGCTCGAACTCAAGGACTGTGAGATCATGACCTGAGCTGAAGTTGGACGCTTAACTGCCTGAGCCACCCAGTGCCCCTATGCCCTCTTTTCTAATTAGAAAGCAAATACAGATATCTTTGAATGCAGAAATATTTAAGCAGTATTACTTAAAAAATGAAATAGCCAGTGACAAGAACAAATTCACTTATCTTAAACAGGATAGATCTGTTTTTACGAAATCTAGCTACCACTATCAATAAAACAGTGTAACATCATGAATTTTAGTGTATGTGCTGCTGAAGTGAGCGCTAGAGTGAATTTTAATTACAACGAAAACGTGGTGCTACTCACGGGCTTTCAAGTCTTAAAACAATGACTTAGCTCCGTTCTCCTAAATAACCACAACAAACAAAGAACCAAAGTAACAAACACTCGTGCATCTTTCTGGAAATCGTAGGAGGACACTTTTCTATCTCAGCCCACATCATGCCCCGGAAACTCTCAACATCCTCCCCTAGCTTCTAAACTAACTTTTTCACAAGATGAAGCTTACCTACTGGCTCTATATCACTCTCCGTGTTCTCTTTAGCGGCACCTTCAGCCTGTGGTTCCATCTGAGGACACGGTTTCGGTAAATCAACATTCATGGGCCCATTTCGTAACCGCTGTTTCAGCAGAGAAACCTAAAAAAGAAATGTGCATTAGAAAATAAGATGATAGGGGCGCCTGGGTGGCTCAGTCGGTTAAGCATCCAACTTCAGCTCAGGTCATGAGTTCGAGACCCACATGGGGTCAGTGCTGTCCGTGCAGAGCCCACTTTGGATTCTGCGTCTCCCTCTCTCTGTGCCCTCCCTCGCTCATGCTCACTCGCTCACTCTCTCTCAAAAATTTAAAAAAAAAAAAAAAAAAAATAGGCCATTTTGGGGCACCTGGTGGCTGAGCTCAGGTCATGATCTCATGGTCCTGGGATCGACCCCATGTCAGGCTCTGTGCTGAGCATGGAGCCTGCTTGGGATTCTCTCCCCCACTGCCCCTCTCTGGCTCACACATGTGCACCCCCCACACACACACATACACACTCTCCACTCTCTCTCTCTCTCTCTCTCTCTCTCTCTCTCTCTCGCTCTCAAAAAAAAAGAAAAAAAGGCCATTTTGTAACATCTAGAGCCTCAAAACTCCCTTCATTTTTCTCTATCCAAACGCCACACACTTTTTCTTGTAATCTTTTACCTGAGTCTGGAGAACACTGATGTGCTGATCTTTTTCCTCTAAAGATGCATCAAACTCCTCCTGCAGACGTTTTTTCGCTTGTTGATCCATCTGCAGCTCCTAGAACACAAAGAGCTTTAAAGTAGTTTTCGGTAAAAAACAAAAAAAATACAAACTTGAGGTTTTCAAAGCTCAAAAACATAATCCAGATTTGCGTTTCTCTGAAGGTAAAGTATCAGCAACAATAATTAGAGAAGAATCAGCGCCTAAAACGTTAGCATTTCTCCCAGCAGATAATTTTGTTCCTTCAAAACCACGAAGGTCCAAGAAGAAAGTGTATTTGTAGAGCTGGAATGACTGCTCTATGATGTTAATAGTGTGGAGAGGACAAATAATTATTTAAGCTAAAAAATCTTTATCCGACTTTAAGACATCTTACTCCTTGTGCTCTCTGGATGCACTTGACCTAAAACTACATTGTTTTCTACCAAACAGAGAGCCAATACAACCTTCCTCCTCCCAATACCCAGAAGCAAGAGACAGCCAAAGTCAGAAGCTTCCTCATCTGTGAAACAAAAAGGCTGAACTAGCCCATCACCAAACTGAAAAATTTCAAGTTCCTGAAATTACTTAAAATGCTCCTTTCTCTGGGTCATCAGGGAGCCTTCCCAACTAAATCCAATGGTCTTTACCTCTCTATTATAGCAGTCACCAATAGTTCCCTTCTCAGATGAGGCACCTGCTCTCTGGGGCTTTAGGCTCCTGTCTACACTCCTGTCTCTTATTTTGCCCCACCCGCCTCACAGATTCTATTGGCATCGATCCCCCTTCAGTCCTGTGCCTTCGGTGCTTCTGACACTTATTCCGTTAGAATGCTAGAGATTACAGTCTGGAGCATATGAAATATCCCATCAAAACCCATCTATTTTTCTAGGATGCCTCCTTTTCTAGTTCCCTGAGCTCAGAACGTTCACAGTCACATTTTGCCTCCCTTTGTCAATCCCTGCGTATGAGCAGATTCTTTTACTGCTGTTACAATATTTGAGCGCTCTCGTTTTCCACATCCGTAACTATAGTCCAGATCTCTATCATTTCAATGACTAAGTTCCTTCAGTAGCCTTCTAGAGAGAATTCTCACCTCAAGTCTTCCTCTGGTTTAATCCATCCCTTGCACACACATTTGCTAGGAAATTTTCCCCAAACAACATTTGCAAGGACTTAGCAAGCAACGCCCTCTTTCTACAATGTTTCAAATTTATTAGCTCTGAAAAAACACTGAAGCACTAACTGTTCTCTATTCTCCCCCACACCTACACCGCCCCAAGATCCCACTGGCACTGCTCCTCTCACTAAAACTCCTGGCTTGGCTCCTCCCACGGAACGAGTCTCCAAATGCCAGTCTTTGAGTCAGGACAGGTCCACAATGAAGTCTTGACGGATCCGTGGTGAAATAACAAACACAAAGCCGGTGGAGACAGTTTTTCCTTCATTTAAACAACTGTCCTTTACTCTGAGAATATGTCTTTCCTACTCTTTTTTGTGATTAAAAAAAAAAACCTTTTCAGGGCACCTGGCTGGCTCAGTTGGAAGAGCAGGCAGCAGCTGATCCCAGGGTTGTGACATGGGTATAGAAATTACTTAAAAATTAAAAAAAAAAAAAAAATCTTTCACAAAATAATGACAATAAAAGAATCTGGTTCCTTATTCAATGTCCTACTGGAAAAAGTAAAAGTCTGCAGCTCCCTGACAATTCTCCTTTCCCCTCTATCTGGAAGGAACTAGAAGGTAATTTTTCAGTCCATGAAAGCCAAACAGTCTGGAAAGCACTGCCGTCCATGACTCCGCACAGGCCAATTCTTTATGATCCTTTACCCTCTTTAAAATTCATTTCTTCCAAATAATTTTCTACATCCTACCATACTAGACTCTGTTATATGCCATCTCTAACAGCCAACAAAAATTCCTCAATTTTTTTTTGAGAGAGAGCACGTGCACGCACACACACACGCACACACACGCACACAGACACGTGCATGGGGGAGGGGAAAAGGGGGAGAGGGAGAAAGAATCGTAAGCAGGCTTCATGGTCAGTGCAGAGTCTGACACAGGGCTCGATCCCATGACCATGAGATCATGACCTGAGCTGAAATCAAGAGTCAGACGTTTAACCAACCTAGCCACCCAGGTGTCCCCAAATTCCTCAATATATATGATGATTTTCAGGTTTTTAATGTTTTAACCTCTCTGTGTAGACAAGAAATCCCTGGATACAACAGCAGCATCTTTTAATCATACACTCCACTCCCTCCACTTGTCACTTTACCCTATCCTACTAAGTACTCCATAAACAATACAGACTACAGTTAAAAAGGAACTTAAGAACTGTCTACTTATATCCTGACGACGGCCCACAGGCTGGCTAGCCAATTGTCCAATATTTCCTTGATAGGGATCTCACTACCTCTAGAACTGGACCCTAGTATCTGGGGTCATTTCTTACTTTAAAAATTTCTTCTAGAGCACCTGGGTGGCTCAGTTGGTTAAGTATCTGACTTCGGCTCAGGTCATGATCTCATGGCTGGTGAATTCGAGCCCCACATCAGGCTGTGTCCTGCCAGCTCAGTCTCCATCTCTCTCTCTGCCCCTTCCCCATTCATGCTCTGTCTCTCTCGCTCTCTCAAAAATTAAATAAAACATTAAAAAAAATTTCTTTTGGGGTGCCTGAGTGGCTCGGTCAGTTAAGCGTCCGACTTCAGCTCAGGTCATGATCTCACGGTTTGTGAGTTTGAGCCCCACGTCGGGCTCTGTGCTGACAGCTCAGAGCCTGGAGCCTGCTTCGGATTCTGTGTCTCCCTCTCTCTCTCTGCCCCTCCCCCACTCATGCTCTGTCTCTCTCACTCTCTCAAAAGTAAGTAAACATTAAAAAAATTTATTTTAATTTATTTTTGATTAAACCTTCAGGGTATATTTAATACTATTTGAACTTTTTAGCCAAATAATAATAAATGGCTCTATAATATTACTAAATATAACAAACTAATTCAATAATGTTCCCATTTTTGGCCATTCAGACCGTTTACAAATTTTGGCAAATCTTGAAATTAACATTTTTATGCATATGATTTGAAAGGTCTTTCTGATTATACCCTTAGAGAGAAATCCTGATGAGTAGAATGTATCAAATACATTAACTATTTCACTATTTTTTATCTTTGCCCTATGCTACCCATTATGTTCAGATGTGATTTCAAGCTGCAAAAAATGAACCCTCCTCCCTAAAGTTAGCTTTGAGAACAGCAATTGCTTATAATGAACTGCATCTAGGTGGGCCTAGAAAAAGTACATGCCATGCACGGACAGAAGGACAGAGAAAGGAGGAAATATCTAGGATAGTGTCTTCATTTACTCCCCATTTATCTGGCCTTAAAAGGGAATCAGAACCCTATCTACTTGGATGAGCTCATAATATTCATAGTTCTATTAACTTTCTCATAATATGATATTCCTATTTAATATCTGTGGATGTTATAAGATTCAAGATCAGGCAAAGAAAATTACATGCTATCTGTTGGAAATGGTTTTGCTTACCCTTCTACTTATCTGATTCATTAACAAATGCCTAATATGCTAAAAATCAGCGTAAGAATAAAATATACATACATATATGTATATGTATATATAGGACTGCTGTTTTGTTTTGTCATCCATCCAAAAAATATTAGAGGAGAGATGTTCATGGATTCTACTCACGTGTATATGCATGAGGAAGAAATAAAATACTAAGCAAGCAATGTTTTCTGAATATCTTTTTTTATTACAGTTATTTGTTAGCTGCTTGTTTATCAAAAGAAACTATGCCATAACCGAGTATTCATGTTCCATAATTGAGGAACACAGATCAGTGACAAAATTCCATGGGACTCAACCCAAAGAAATTCTTTACATTCCAAAATCCTTTTAGCCCCTGAAAGATACCAGCTTTCCTCATCTCTTCAAAATCTTTCATAGAATCTTAATTTCCATAGAAATCTGCATATGCCTTCTTTCTTGGTTCAGCCACAGCAAACTTACAGAAAGCTGCAACCCCCCAGGGATACAGTGAATATGCCAACAATAAGAAACCGCAGACGCTTAGCCAGAAGGCCTTGCATCTGAGGTTTCGTCAAAGCACTGGAAGTCATGGTAGTTCTCAATGCTAGCCTCAAACCCGACATCCTTCCTGAATATCTTCATATAACAAAATAAAGAAAATTATACTCTTTTTCCTGGTCTAAATCAATAAAGTACTAATGAACCTGTGTGTAACTTCCCTTCAGACTTTAATTCCAAAGAAACGAAATACTTTATGACTTACAGCACTTTGAATGTTTAATTAAATACTAATCATGATTTTATGGATTATACTATTTAGCTGAAGGAAATTTTCTGTTCTTTGTGAACAAAATTTAAAATATCCAGACCCTCACTTATCCATTTAGTATCTACACATAAATTACAGAATAAATCTCTCTTCATGTAACTGGAACCAGAGTTATAGTTCAGAAATAGACCTTAGCTACTAAAAAAATAGTGTAGATCTGTACCAAACAACTATTTATTCTATGGCCTCTAGACCCCTTGTTCCTCCTCTCTTCCCTTGGCCCAGCTGTCCCCTGGCCATTCCATTGATTACAGTCTTGACTAAAGACAATGTGGTAGGCAGAATACGGCCCCACAGATCCCAAGTCCTAATTCCTGAACCTGGAATATATCAGGAGAAGGTGCAGATGTGAGTAAGTCAAGAGCCCCGAAATAGGAGATTATCCTGGATTATCTGGGTGGGCCCAATCTAATCTCATGGGTTCTTAAAATCAGAACCTTTCCCAATTGAGTTCAAAGAGAAGGGGAGAAGTGATTATGGTCGAATGGGCAGAGATGCAACATTGACAGCTTTGAAGATGAAGGAAAAAGGCTTTGCCACGTCCAAGGACCAGAGGACATGGCAGCCTCAACAGCTGGAAATGGCAAAGAAACAGATTGTCCCCTAGAACCTTCATTAAGGAACAGTCCAACCGACACCTTGATTTCAGCTGCGTAAGACTTGTGTCAAATTTCTGAGATTTGTGTTGTCTTAAGCCACTAAGGTTGTGGTATTTGTTGCAGCAGCAACGAAAAACTAACACAGGTAGGCAGATACTAAAAATAACTAAAACTTGTCAATCTGTGTCTCTGACAAGTATTTCCTAACAGGGTTTTCATTTTCACAAGGGTTAAAAGGAAAAGAATACATATGTAATGGCTTATGACCTAACAGTATACATATGGAAAAAGATCTTTAAATGGTGGAAAAACTGGAATAGTATATAAAAATTTATTTAACTAATTTCATGAATCATAATTGATGGTGGTAGTATTAGAATTGTTATTCTAAGACTGTTGTGTTTATAATGCTGGAATAAGGCCAATAAGTGATTTTGGGTCTTTTATCATCAGGTTCTTCCACACATGAACTGTAAGGAAAAGAAAGGGATCCAGGGGGATGTGTAGATTCAAGGAGACTTTTCAAGATCTACCAAAACAATTTTTACACAGGCAAGACTATTATGTCTAGAGGTGCACACTTAGGTGATAAAACCTTAGGGGTACCTGGGTGGCTCAATCAGTTAAGCGTTGGACTCTTCATTTGGGCTCAGGTCATGATCTCACGGTTCATGGGTTCGAGCCCTGTCTCAGACTCCATGCTGCCAGTGTGGAGCCTGCTTGGAATTCTCTCTCTCTCTCTCTCTCTCTCTCTCTCTCTCAAAATAAAGAAACTTAAAAAAAAAAAAAAAAAAGCTTAAAGAGACACAAGGAAGTACAACACAAGTCAGTAGTTATTTTTGGAGAAAGGGACGGGACTATGACTTGGTTGGGAAACACACAGGGGCTCTTGGGATGACAAGGAACATTCTATTTCTTGACCGTGGTGGTGGTTATGATGTGTTCACCATACACAGATAAGCCATATATTTTTGTGCATGATTTTCTATATTTGTTATACTTTACAATTAAAATATTTTCACAATCAAAATATTTTTAAAATTTTACCTTAAGCGATACAGGAGCGATATAGAATCCTATCCTCTAACCAATACAAGTCAATACTATCTGTTCTTCTCAAGACAGGACAGGAGCAGAAATGAGCAAAGTATGATTCCAAATGATAAATATCTGCCTGGATTCTAATACTTCATTGTAAAAGTTATCCCCCAAAATTATAATGAACATAATTTTTATCTAATTTTACCAAGATTATTGGTTAGGAAAAACAAAAAACAAGCCTGAAATACCTAATAGAGGAGACAGGTTAGCCTTGGAAGTTGCCACTGACTGTTCAAGCTGGCAAATGATATTCTACTGCTAAACATGATATTCTTTTTCTCTTAAGTTTATTTATTCATTTTGAGAGAGAGGGTGTGTGTGTCTGTGTGCACATGCACAGGGGAGACACAGAGAGGGAGGGAGGGGGAAAATCCCAGGCAGGCTCCTCACGTCGTCAGCACGGAGCCGGACTCGTTAGAGCGGGGCTCCAACCCATGAACTGTGAGATCCCGACCTAAGCCCAAACCAAGAGTCGGATGCTTAACCAACTGAGCCACCTAGGTGCCCCTAAGTAAGATCCTCTTATGTCATTAATTCCACCAACAGTACATACCTTAGGAAAACGACACAAATAAAAACTGTAAAAACTGATCGCTGATCTTATAAGCTGGGCTGTTTAGTTTCTACTCTAACTACCGAAGTGTATATGAAACTCTCCCAACAAGTACAAGAGTTCTGATAAATGTAAGAGATTTAATTACTATTCTCAAAGTACTAATCACAACTTACCTCTCTTAACTCTCCAATTCTCCGAAGTGCTTTATCCTGACTCTGACTTAATATACCCTTCAATTTAAAAAGAAAAAAAAAAAAAAGTTGGTTCAAACAACTGCATGACATACTAATGAAAAGCAAGTAGAAAAAGAGCACAAATCATTGAACTTTATCTTTAACATCCTTTACACTGGGACTATGCAACCACAGTTCTCTACCGCCACTTAGTGGTAGAATTACATACATCTAGAAATAAAAATCCATAGACAAGTCATAGATACACAAGCAAGGTACCCACAGACTGTAGGAATAAGATGAACTTTTGAATATGAATTTATGAAATATTAATAATACAATGGATTAAAACAGAGCTACCTCATGTCAAAAGACCCCATGTTCAAGAAAACATTAACTAAAAACTCTATTTGTAATATCCTGATTTCCACATTTGTTACGGACAATGAGAACACTGAATCAGCAATAAATAACTGGTATGATCATTCTGAACTGATTATACTCCAGATCAAAGCCAGAAAATTTAATATTGTACTTAATGAAGATTATTATTTATAGCAGATTAAATATTTTACAATAATGCACATGGGGAAATTAATTAGTGTCTTTAGATGGGACAAAATGCTAAACTGTTAATAAAATAACTTTTACTGTAAAAAATAAGACTATATTTTTGGTGCATGACTTTCTACATCTGTTATGTTTTACCATTAAAAGACATTAAAATGTTTATCGTGATACAGCAGAGATAAAAAATGCTATCCCCTAACAAAAATAAGCCTATATTCTCCATCTTTCTCAAGACAGGACAGAAACAGAAATTAATACAGCATGATTCCAAGTGATAAATATGTATACATCTTATCACAGCAAACTGATGGTACCGTTTGAAGTGGAATGGATACTTCCCCTTAGCTCTGACCTGTGAATTATCACCTGGGATACCTGGTGGGAAATGTCTAGCCACAGAACAGGGTGACACAGTGGGGCTGAGGTGCGCCACCCAGAAGAGCTTCCTCTCTCCACATACTTAACCAAGAGCTTTACAAGCAGCAGCCTCAGGAAAAAACAGAGAAGATGCTTGTGTTTGGACCTTGATATAATGCTAAGGAACAGAGACGTCTGCAGATATTTCAAAAATAGAAGGGAAAGCTTAGAAGGCTGTATGTCTCGTCTCTACCACTAAAAACCAAGACGTGACTTGCAAACTGAGACACCAGAAAGCATGTTTGAAAGAGGCAAACACGCCTTAAATCCGAACCTCTTACACACCGCAGGGGATCCACAATTCAAAAAAGCCCATCCCGACCAGAGGTAAAAATCTCTGGAATTTCTCATTCACTCCCTTTATTAAAACAACGGGGTGCCTGGGTGGCTCAGCTGGTTAAGCGTGACTCTTGGTTTCAGCTCAGGTCATGATCTCAGGTCAGTTAGTGAGTTCGAACCCTGGAGAGTGATTCTCTCTCCCTCCCTCTGCCCCTCTTGTGCTCTCCTTCTCTTTCAAAATAAATAAAGAAACTTAAAAAAAAATACTTGGGTCACATGGAGAATTATTAAAAGTGAGGGTCAGAACTATCTTACTGTAAGACTCTAATTTTTAAATAATGTATGAATCAATATCACAGCCAAGATATCACTTACTTGGAGCTTCTTCTTCTCTCTCTGAAGAGTCTGATAAGCTATGACAAACTAAAATAAAGAAAAAGTCACCAATAATATCAGTCATTCCTAAATAAATGAGTTATTTTATTTTATTTTTTTTATTTTTTTATTTTTTAATAAATGAGTTATTTTAAATACTGCTAACGCATCTCTTTATGAAAGTCACAAATACACAAATCAGGAGAATCCTTTTATAGATAATTCAACCTCATTAGATGCATATAGCGTACAGTCAAAATTAACAAATGAAATGTATTTCTAAAAAATAAAATATAACTTGACTGTATAAAGATGTTAAGTCTGGACTCGATTCCACCTCAGACACATACATCTTTAAATCTCAGTACCCAATTATGATCAGAGCCAACTTGCCTAAAGGCACGAGGCTGCTCAAACTGCGGCCACAAACCAGTACCATCAGCGACAGCATCCCCTGGGAGCTGGCTTAGGAGGAGAAAGTCTTGGGTCCCACGCCAAACTAACGGAATGAGGCTGGAGTTGGGGGTGAGGGGAGGGATATGTGTTTATTTAGCAAGCTCACCGGGCGGTTTTGTTGCTTTGGGCTATTATAGACCATGTAATTCATCTCTAAAAGACTCTGATTATAGGAACTGTGATGAGGGCTGGGTAAAAATCTGAAGAAAGGGACTCGTAACCAATAGATGAAAACTGGTAATGTAGGTTCTGAAGAGATGTTTAACCATTTAACCTAATTAAATAGGATATTTAAACATTCTACACAACCTGATGAAATTATACACTAACAAATCTCTTAAACCTAGAGATTCCATAGCCCTATTCATCTGAAAAATAAGCACATGGCTCCAATGGATTATTTGGACTCTACTTCAGAAGTACAACAGGGCTCTGAAGAGACAGGCTGCAGCTTGAAGAGGAAGCGCTCCCCTACTCCGCACCCTGCCATTCTCCTTGGAAGGTTGCTGTGTGCCCCTCAACGCATCTACTGATGCCTTGAGTTAATGGGGCAGGCAGTCATGGAAGGGGAGTCCATGCAATAAAGAATTAAAAAAAAAAAAATCTGCCTGAGACCACAATCATCCTCCTCTTACTACCTTAAAATAGCTATTCTTATTCCCGGATAGGAAAACGGTGCTCAACAAGCGGGGAGTAGGACAGGTGGGAAGAGTAAGCCAACAATGAGATGTCACTTACAGCACGATCTTATCCTGGTCACCTACAATGGCAAGGAAAGACAGACATGAAGACTATGTGCTCTTTTCATCCCTAAGAAGCTGCATGACTCTACTTGAGGTGGCACAGAAGGGTGGAAACAACCAGAAAGACCTGAGGTCTGTCAGCTGCTACCTGTGTGACTTTAAGCACATTTTCTTAATCTCTGTGATTAAGTCTCCACGAGCCTCTCAACCCCATTCTACTAAATGAAGCTCATTAATATCTACTTCACAGAGAAGGTGCAAAATTCAATGGCACCGCAAACTTAAAATGCATAGTGTCTTGCATACTTTCATACTACTTACACTGCTGCCCCAGCTTCAAACTTAGAAGCAACAGGCAAGTTAGTAAAAATAACATAAGTCTAAGCAACAAATAATCCAGGACGATTACTGACTCGGACAGAAATGAATAACAATAAATTTACGGGAAAAAGCTGCCTGATTCCACGAGTACCTCATGAGAGAGATGGCTTTAATGCTATTTACATGTCTAGCTTCCAGCGAGCTGAGAGAGTTTAGCCTAATAATTCCTTCCTATTTTGTCAGCACTTTGTAGTTTTAAAAAGATATTTTACATATTTCGTCTAGGGGTTTCTGTTTTTATGTTTGGCTGCAGGGGTAAAACTAAGCATACTACAGCCATAATCGAAAATGGCAGTTATGGCTAACATTATATACGGACCTTGAACCTTATTATTCATCAATTAAAGTTAACTATAATGCTGAGTTAACTGGTAAGGCAATAAAACATTATGCACTGTCTAAGGAAAAAAATTCCACGGGCAACTCGCCCCAGAAAGGCTTTCCTAAGGAAGAAGAGTTTTCACTGCACAGGACAGGGAGGGAAACTAATGCAACCCAGCCCAAAAGGAAGAGCGGAAAAAAGATGGAACGGGACTGCTGCCTTCCTCTCTTAGACCACACAGACAGTGCCATCCTCAAGGGATTTAGCAATTAAAGATTCATCTGAGGTGAAGTTTAGATGCAGGTATAATGAGAGTGAACCAAATGTGTCAGAAAATCGGACCACCTAAAACATAATTAGGGTAAGCAGCGATGGAAGTCTGGTCGGCAGAAGAGGTCACTTCGGAAGCACAGCAGTTAGAAGATGAACAAAAAAAGGGGATGTGAGGAGGAAAGATGATGCGCTCTGCACGGCGGGGGGGGGGGGGGGGCGGGGGCGGGTGTGTGTGTGCAAGCAATGTTGGGGAGAGGGGCTGGGGGAGAAGAGGGGCACGGAAGGTGCAAACCGGAAGGCTACAGAAATGATCTTCTCCAAAATTTGACTAACAGTCTTGCCAAAGGGGTTCTGTACACCTGAAAATCTTTAGATAATGCCAGAGACTAGCCATAATAATCAGCGGATATGGGGAATCAATGGTTTAGCCAACCACAAGAGTAAAAGCCATACAGTAGTATGAACTAGACAGAGAACAAGAGGGAAATTTTTCGTATTGGCAAAAAAAAAAAAAAAAAAAATCATGCTCCTACCTCGGAACATTTTCCTTTGTAGCTATTCAACCTTCGTTCCATTTTTCGCAAGCATTGAATCAACTGTTCTTTGTTGAGACTGTCTAAATTAGGGAGTGAGTCTTCTGGTTCACTCTCCATATCAGAGGATGGATCAAAGGTGGCCGCAGAAAAGTCCAGGTCAAATCGATTCAGGGACTCTCTGGAAGACGTTCGTACCAAAGACTCTTTAGAAGAAGATCTGAACAGAGACTCCTTTAGTGGACTTCGAAACAAAGACTCCACTGAAGGTACCCGGAGCTGGAGCTTCTGTGCAAAAGACTGCGTGTCACCTGACTGCAACCAAAACCCGACAAAATATGTGGTTAAAATGCACATTTAGACTTCTAGTATTCCCTATCACCACCAACACCAGTAATCTATTAAAAGCTCTAACAAATGCAATTTACATTCCTGACATTTTGCATAACACACTGTTTTCTGGAAAACAAGAGACACCCGGCTGTTTCTGAAAAAGCACTGGACATGGAGTCAGAGGGCTGGGATACAGGTCCCAGGTCCGTCACCAAGCAGTGGAACGACCTTCACTAAGTCACTTCCCTTCAGTTTGCACATCTGTAATAAAGGAGGATGCCATGCTTCCCAGCCGACCTCACCGGTGTGCCGTGAACATCTGTCCACTCAACTAGAAGATCCTCGGAAGCAGTGATGTCTGTATCACCAGTATACACACCCAGTGCCTAAAATGGGGGTATATATGTTGTGAAGTGTGTGGCTAGAATCAAGTGGGCTTTACCCTGAGTCTCCATGAGGTGCTGATTCCTGATTGCCCTCTTTAACACAAGAAGGGAAGGGGGGAAGGGGGAGGGGAATGCTTAGTGAGCCCACTCTGTTCACTAAGAGAATGCCAGGCAGGGTTGACTAGTGACATCCAGCTCGGTGTAATTACCGTTCTGTCTACTGAGAATAAAAATGAGCATTAAAAAGTCACGGAGGACGACTCAAAAATCTGAGCTAGAATCCCTCCGCACAAATCAGTAAGTCTGATGTCAGAAACAGTAATAAGCAAGAGCTGTTCTCTTAATTTGAATGATGTGTTAATTTGAATAGTAACAACGACGGGGCGCCTGGGTGGCGCAGTCGGTTAAGCGGTTAAGCGCCCGACTTCAGCCAGGTCACGATCTCGCGGTCCGTGAGTTCGAGCCCCGCGTCAGGCTCTGGGCTGATGGCTCGGAGCCTGGAGCCTGTTTCCGATTCTGTGTCTCCCTCTCTCTCTGCCCCTCCCCCGTTCGTGCTCTGTCTCTCTCTGTCCCAAAAATAAATGTCCCAAAAATAAATTAAAAAACGTTGAAAAAAAAAAAAATTGAATAGTAACAACGAAAAATAACATAATTCAACAAAATGCTCCAAACTGCATTGTTTTGTTCAGGGGACAGCAGTATTTAACAGGTGTTTCCTAGGAACTCATTCTCATTAGTGTGCCACAGGGTCACCTGCTAGATCTCAGCAGTGCCAGGAATGAATGCCCACGAAAGACAGAGGCCATGTGTGGGCAAAAATTACAGGAAAATAAAAATATTCTCTTTAGTATACAATTTAAAAAAGCGAACCAGGAAAACTTGACTCATGGATGCTAGAGACTTAGTATCAGTATTGGGCAAGGTGGGAGTGAGGGGAGATAACATGCCCCCCCCTTCACATGCACAGAGATTTCTCACAGGTGATTTATAATAGTAAAAACCGGAAACCCAAATGTACACCCACTAGAGGATACGTCATGTACATTACAGTACATGAAAAGAGGTTCAAGACATACTATTAAATGGAAAAACACCAAGTTAGAAAATAATACACATACTGTGAACTCATTTTGATTTAAAGCAATTACAGGTACTTTTCCATGTGCAGTATATGTATTTACACAAACACCCTTCTATCATAATGTGCAAGTTTACCTTTATGGGGGGTGGAGGATGGAGAAAGTCTTAAGGGAGAGGAGGGACCCTCATGCTCAAAACCTTTTAAGAACTGCTTTACTGATACTCCACGACCAGCCACTTCTGACCTATGCAAAAAGTGCTTTTCACTTCACACAGACGGTGAGTTGCCCTGGGACAAACAAGTGAAGCAAGTTCGAATTACACTACAAACAGTGTTGTCTTAGGGTCAGCCAGAAGCTAAAGAACAATGTCAAAGACACGTCTTCGAAGAAGCTGATAAACCTGGTAACAGCCACCCCCGTACATTTGGAAGTGACACGTTTGAGTGTAGTGATTCGGCCTGTGGACTATCGAATTAGGGTGCCTAAGTTCAAATCCTGGTTCCCCCAGTATGTTCGACATGACCTTGACCAAATTACTTAACTTCACTAGTCTTCTTTCTTCCTCTTTAAAATGGGGATGATAAAAATAATTATATGACGATGATGATAACACTACCCACCTCAGATGGATGCCACAAGCACTGAGTTAATACATGCAAAGTGCTTACAATGTAGCAAATACTCAATATACATTAATAATCATTACAATCATTAGAGAAAGGAGACTAAAATAAAAGACAAACTTACAAATGAGAATGTCGTACACAAGCTTCTGTGGCAGACCCTTTCATATGATGCAGTAGCTAAGAGCGTAGGCTATGAAACCAGACCTCTTGGGCCCAAGTCTTAGCTCTGCCATTACTGGCAATATGACCTTGGGCAAGTTACCTGACCTTTGGTGCTTCTGCTTCCTCATATGTAAAAGGCACTCATCGCACAGGGTAGTCGTGAAGGGTAATAAGTCAATACACGCACAGTACTTCAAGGTAAGACTGGCTTAAGGTAAACAATAAATACTGGCTACCACCTGATATCTAATCTTCCTGTTTTTCTTTTTACCAGGACCCAGTTTTGTTCAGAGTAAGTAATACTCACCTTCCCAAGCACAAATTAAAGCCACATGAGACACCACCACCCATCCACCAGAATGGCTAAAACTAAAACTATGGAAAATACCAAGTATTGGTAAGGATATGGAATAGTCCACTTTGGAAAACTACTTGTCGGTATTTACTAAAACCAAATACAAGTACACAACCTGAATCAGCAATTTCATTACTAAGTATGGACTCAGTGGAAATGTGTATGTATGTTCAGCAAAAGATAAACTAGTAAGTTTACAGCAATCTTATTCAAAATAGCCCCAGGGGCACCTGGGTGACTCAGTCGGTTAAGCATCCGACTTCGGCTCACGTCATGATCTCAGGGTTTGTGGATTCGAGCCCCGCATCGGGCTCTGTGCTGACAGCTCGGAGCCTGGAGCCTGCTTCGGATTCTGTGTCTCCTTCTATCTCTGCCCCTCCCCAACTTGTGTTCTGTCTCTGTCTCTCAGAAATAAATAAATGTAAAAAAAAAAAAAATAGTCCCAAACCTGAAGCTACTGTTGATGCCTATCAATAACCGAATGGATAAATTGCAGTCTGTTCACCAACGGAATACTAGACAGCAGTGAGAATGACTTACAGCCACAACAATATAGACGAATCTCATAAAGCATTGAGCAAAAGAAGACAGACGAAAGAATACTCATTTTTATTCCACTTACATAAAGTTCAAAAACAGAAAATTAACCTAGACGTCAGGATAGTAGTTATCCTTGGGAGTCAGAGCAGGGAATGGAAGCGACACTGGTAATTTCTGTGTCTTGATTTGGAGCATTGGCTACAAAGGTGTACTTGATGTGTAAGCACTCAGAAAGCTGTATAAGGTGTATATCATACTTTTCTGTATACATTATATTGTGATATATTTCAATTAAAGGGGTTTCTCTAATTAGCTTTTCCCAGACCCTGTTTCATCTAGGAGGGGGCCAGGTGACTGAGTTCAGCCAATAAGGCACGATACATGGAAATCTATACAATGGAACCTTCTAGGAGACAGATTATTTTCTTCATAAAAAGGAATATGCCTTTTGTCTTTGCCTCCTGTCTTGAGTCTTTCCTTCTGTCTAGAATGAAGATGCAACTCTTGGAGGGCAACTTGTAGTTGTGAGGGTGAAAGGCAGTGGTAAAGGATATGGGGGGACAAGAAGCTAACTGGAGAAGGGCCCTTAAAGACTGTTTATCCTCAAGCTTTCTGATATGTGAAAAAATACACTCCCACTGGTGCCAAATGTTGTCAGGTTTCTGATATCAAAGACATTCACGGATTTAGAATTCATTTTTGAAAAAACTGATGGGGGGGGTAGGGAAGGAGAAATGTATACGCCAAAATAAGCGAACATATCAGAGTTACTTTTAATTCCTTTCTGTCTCCCCCATTTGACCCCGTTTTCAATCCCTCCTTTTTATTCTCCCAACACTATTCTTATTCAGAACCTTATCCTCTATAAGCTGGATACCAGCAGCAGTCTTCCGTTCCCCTGCCTCTTAATCTCTTACCCTAATCTGCCCTGTCACACTGTCGCCAGAATTGTCTTCCTAAAACATCATTTAGATCATTTCGTTCCAATTCTTAAACTGGATTCCCATTTAATATAAGGTTCAAGATCCTGAGTTTACATTCAAGGTTCCCATCTCCCAAGACCCATTTCTCTATAAACTCACCCCTCCATGTACCAAAAACCTGAGTCACAACAGGCAACTTCCCGCCCCCTTAACAAATGCATCAATGTGTACCTCTGTACCGCTGCCCGTAGTTTCCCTGCATGTGAAAATCCAGACATCCTTCAAAACTCAGCTCAAATGTCCGCTTTTCCAGGAAACCTCAGGTCTCACTCATCAGAAACAACCTTTCTCTAAGGCCTAAGCTTTTACCAGAACCATTCCTGGAGCACTGACTGCATTCTGACTCACCCTTAGTTAGTTACATACCGGTGTAACAACCAGCTGAGTTGTTTATGCCCCAAAATAACGACGGTCACTTACAGCACGGTGACTAAGAACACAGACTCTGAACCGAATTCCCTGATTCGAATCCCAGTTTCACCACTCACTAGTTTTAAGACCTCTATGTTTTAATTTTCTCATGTGTAAAATGGAAATAACAACAGTCCTGCCCAGTAGGATTGTTATGAGAATTAAATCAATGAAAACATTTCAAATGGTGTGCTATATGCAGTAAGCACTAAGTAAGTTTTCCTGCCATTATATCTGCTACACACATACCCTCACCTCTAAATATGTTCATTTTTTAAAAAAATTTTTTTCTACATTTATTTATTTTTGAGAGACAGAGAGAGAGAGCATGAGCAGGGGAGGGGCGGAGAGAGACGGAGACACAGAATCAGAAGAAGGCTCCAGGCTCCGAGCTGTCAGCACAGAGCCCGACGTGGGGCTCAAACCCACGAACCGTGAGATCATGACCTGAGCCGAAGTCGGGACGCTTAACCGACTGAGCCACCCAGGCGCCCCTAAATATGCTCATTTAGAAAAGAATCCATATTCTCTATCTCTGTCTCCTTGCCACAATGCTTTCCATAAAGTAGGTACTTAGTACACATTTGTTCAGTTAGGCCTTAATCTGGCAATATGATAATGATGATCCAATAAGAGATATTTAAACATCCCATGCTTGGTCAAAAGGATATATAACAAATACATCATTTTACATATACAGTGTATGTTATTCTAGAAATCATCAAAACATATTAGTACACAATCAATAACAGTCAAAAAGAAAAAGAAAGAAAAACATACATCCACAAAAAGATTTCTACAATAATGCTCGTAGTAGTTCTATTCATAATAGTTGAAAACTGGAAACGGCCCAGGGGTCCATTAACAGGTAATAAACTGTTCAAAGGGATTCTACACAGCAATAAAAAGGGACAAACTACTGATAACATGATCCACAACAACATGGATGAAATTCCAAAAACACTGCGGTGAGTGAAAGAAGCATTCTACAAAAGACTATGTACTACATACATGAGGCCACTATATAAAGTCCTAAAACAAGCAAAACTAGTCCCCCGCGGTATGGTGGGAAAAAATGTCAAGAGATTGCCTTTAGGAGGAAGAAGAACCATAAAGGAACTTTCTGGGGTCTTGATAATGTTCTGTAATCTCTGTATGGGACTAACATATGGCTTCAGCATACACATTTGTTAAAACTCGGGTCGATGCACACTTGAGGTCTGTACATTTCACTTTATGTAAAATTTACCTCAAAAAAGAAAACACAACTCCTAGAAGAAAAAGGCAGTAAGTTCTTTGATATCAGTCTTAGCAGTACTTTTTTTGGACCAGTCTCATTAGGCAAGGATAACAAAAGCTAAAATAAACAAATGGGATTACATCGAACTAAAAGGCTTTTTGCACAGTGAAGGAAACCACCAACAAAATGAAACGGCAACCTACTGAATGGGAAAAGGTATCTGCAAATCATACATTTGATAAGGGACTAACATCCAAAATATATAAAGAACTTACACAATATAAAAAAAAAATTTTTAATGGGCACAGGACTTGAATAGACATTTTTCCAAAGGAGACAAGCAGATGGCCAACGGGCCTGGGAAAAGAACATCACTAACCATCAAGGAATTGCAAACCAAAACCACAGTGAGATAGCACCTCACAGGGGTCAGATCGGCTATTATCAAAAAGACAAAAAACAGCAAGTGTTGGTGAGGATGTAGGGAAAGGGAACCCTTGTACACTGCTGGTGGGAATGTAAACTGGTGTGGCCACGATGGAAAACAGTATGGAGGTTCATCAAAAAATTAAAAATAGAGCTACCATACGACCCAGCAATTCCCCTTCTGGGGACTGATGTGCAAAAAAGAATGGAAACACAAACTCCGGGAAAAGTATGCATCCTCACGTTCACTGCATTATCTACACAAGCCAAGATATGGAAGCAACCCAAGTGTCCTTCAACAGCTGAATGGATAAAGAAAATGTGATATATAGACAGAACAGACACAGACACAGACATAGAGACAGAGATTATAAGAATATTATAGGAACACATATATAAAAATATTACTTGGGGCACCTGGGTGGCTCAGTCAGCGAAGCGTCAGACTCTTGATTTCCGCTCAGGTCATGATCTCAAGATTCGTGAGAGAGAGCCCCACATTGGGCTCTGCGCCATCAGCACAGAGCCCGCTTGGGATTCTCTCTCTTCCTCTCTCTCTCTGTCCCTCCCCACTGGCGTGCACAAGCATGTGCAGTCACTCTCAAAATAGATACATTTTTTTAAAAAAGAATATTACTTAGCCATGTAAAAAGAGTGAAATCTTGCCATTTGTGACATGGATGGACCTAGAGGGTACTATTCTAAGTGAGATAAGTCAAAGAAAGTCAAATGCCATATGATTTCACTGATATATAAAATTTAAAAAAATAAAACAAACAAAACAATACAGTTTCATAGATACAGGAAACAAACTATTGGTTACATGAAGAGGGAGGTGTTTGGGGAGGAAGGAAAAATAGGTGAAGAGAATTAATAAGTACAAACTTCCAGTTGTAAAAGAAAGAAGTCAGAGGGATGTAATGTACAGCATAGGGAACCCAGTCATTAATACTGTAATAATTCTGCATGGCGACAGATTCTGGTAACTAAACTAATCATGGGGATCATTTCCTAATGTACAAAAATATCAAATCACTATGATGTATACCTGAAACTAAGGGGGTATCATATGTCAATTATACTTCAATCTAAAAAAAAAAAAAAATCTAGGGAGATAACTACCTTTTAACCAAATTAACTAAAAAATTAGTAAAGTAAATTTTCATCATGATTCATTACTACAGAACCTCTAGGCTGTGTGTCCTTAGTAGCTATATATGTAATTATACCACTAATTAAACCTCTGAAACTAGTCAGTTTCATAGTAAGGTCCTTTAAAATTTGATTTAACTTGTATTTTTAAGAATTCTTACATGTGGTATTTCCATTCCTCTCTCCTCAAAGTAATTAAAGTATTAATACTTAAAAAAAATACAAGTAATGAACTCTGGTTAATGATATACATGCTAAAACATTAAAGGGAAGGATAACATGACCCACAACTTACTCTGAAATGCCATTAAGAAAGTAAAATTGGAGGGGTGCCTGAGTGGCTCAGTCGGTTGAGCGTCCCACTTTGGCTCAGGTCATGATCTCATGGCTCACGAGTTCGAGCCCCGCGTCGGGCTCTGTGCTGATCGCTCAGAGCCTGGAGCCTGCTTCAGATTCTGTGTCTCCCTCTCCCTCTGCCCCTCCCCTGCCTGCGCTTCTCTCTCTCTCTCTCAAAAAATAAATAAACGTTTAAAAAATTAAAAAATAAGTAAGTAATTTTTAAAAGTAAAAATGGATTGAGGGGCAGACAGAAGAATGTATACACAGACAGACTGGTGATAAAGCAAACACAGTAAAGTACCAATGACAGAATCTAGGTGGTAGGTATACAGATGCTCACTTGAAAGTTCTATTTCTCTGTATGTTTGAAGTTTTTCACAATATACTGTGTGGAAAAGAAAAAAGGAGCAAATACTTATTAAATCATTATACTGGGTGCCAAAACCAACTGATACGTAGGATGTTCAACGCAGTAACAAGGGCGGGTGGGGGGGTCACCGGCAGCTGTATGAACTCTCGGGCTTGCTTTATGCCGTCTCTTCTCCCTTGGCGTCAACTCTCTGATCTCCTGCTGCTGTCAAGATGCCCAATCACAGGAAGCATTCCACGCCCTTGGAGGATATGCATCATTCCCAATTTGCTAACAACAGCCAACAACCAACTAATCAGAAACGTGTTTAAAAATAAAGACTTCTGAGTAAGGGCATCTGCTTGTGATTAAGAATTCAATGAGATCATATATATAAAATGTTTAACGATGTCTGACACATAGTAAACACTCAATAACTACTACTTTATTATTTTTGAGAAAAATATTTGTATTTTTTTAAGAAAGTTCCAAGCCTTTGGTGGGCTGACTTCCTGAGTATCACCCATGTTCATTCTTCACCTTCATTAAAACTTAAATTTCTCCTGAATGTGTTAGAAAGCTGGTTCTCATTCATTCTAGTTTTTGCATTTACAACAGTATTTAGCCTTTTTGAACTATTCTGTAAGAGAGGAAAATAGGCATTCTAAATAATAGTTTTAAATAATATTCATTAAAGACCACTGGATCTGTCCAGTACCATTTAGACCAGTGCCTCCAAATATTTTACCCCTACTTCATGGCATTTCTAGATAATGATGTATTTGGAGAGGATTGGAATAGTTTAACTAGGGAGGCTGAGCAAAGCCAGAGCCAGAAGCCCAGGGACTTGGACTATGCCCAGAACCTGACCAGCTCCCCCCAAAAGGAACAAAGTTCTCAGCTCATAGAATCTGTTCACGGAGTTTGCGAAGCTATAATCTGTATCTGTGCTAGACAATACTTTAGAATGTTTAGTCTACACAATTTAGTTCATAAATCATCTAGCTCCTAAATTGTCTACATATATGCTCCAGGTTCACAGAGTAGAAATGTTTCTGCCCTACATTAGAGACTGCTAAGAATAGCCAGGTTAACGATAACATCATCACTAGAGCCAAAGTAAACGAATGTTCATGTCAGACCTTGCTGTCATAATGACGCTTTTAATGAATTTTTTTTCTTTCGTTTTCGGAAAGAATCAAAAGAATGTCACTTGTGCTGCACCCCCCAAGTAACTTTTTTAAATCAAGATAACACAAGTGCTCTAGTAGTAAAACACTCTGCATTAGAGCAAACTTTAAAAGAAATCCCATTCCGTCCATATCCCCCCCTTCCAAATTATGTAATTCAGTATGTCTTTCAATATAAACTATCCCTAATATTTTACAAGCATAAAGTCATATTCCTTTTTGTCAAAAAGTTTTCTCTTTACTGCCATTAATTTTTTAAATGAGTAACAACGTCGTATTACATGACTGCTGTATATACATGCACGATTTTTATTTAAAACTGTTTCCAAGAAAGCATCAACACACCTGGATTTACCATACATATACATATTATATCAAATGTCTGGACATCACTCTTTCAATAGGAAGTCAAATGCTAATAATATAGATTGACCAACACTCTGAAATGACTTGCTATTTTTTAAAAATAACAGTAGTAACAGACCTGAGGAGTGGTTGGTTCACTTCCATTAACACTGTCAGGAGATTTCGTGGCTTGGATAGATGCATTCTAAGAAAAACAAAGAAGTATCATAAAGAAAAGGAACAGAAAAAACTGTTAAGAACAAACGCCAAGCACCAAGACCCATTAGATACATTTATCAAACACAATTAGTTCATTTATTAGAATGTTTTCATGCAAGGCAAAACTAGTACGGTGAGTATTTAGAAAATTTATTTTGCTATAATATATGTAACTAAATAGCAAAGATTAGTACGTTGACAATTTCATTTTAAGCTAATCACATACCTCTCCCCATTATAAGGTCCCTAGCTTTTTCCCCCATGACAAAATTAACACGGGGATTCAATTAGCAAACCTCATTCAAATAGACAGCTATCCAGAAAAAGCAATGTCAAGTGTCCCCTACGATAAAATAATACTCAAAAGTTATTTGGGCTAAGACCTGAAAAACATCTTTGTTACAAGAGATGGAAATGCCTCATTCATCTGAAGCCAGCACTCTAAATGAAATTGTTATGGCAATTTTCAGAAAAACTTGTCATTAAAAATATCTTCTTCCACATACGAAAGCTTTTTGTTTTGTTCTGTTGCCATGACAAATGCTCCAAATTAAGCGACATTCTCCTGATTACATCAGCCTGGCATAGGTTCCATGATAACGAAGGAGATTCTCTGAGATTCAAAATTCTATACTGCATTCGTAATACACTGACCAAAATTAGAGCCTTAAAAGTGGCTCATGATAAAATAACTTCTAAGTTTTAAACAAAGCGTTAGAGCAAATCCTAGCCACTATGTTTCAGTAACTCGGTAGATTTTTAAATAAGACATTTCCTGTACATTTGTACAGCTGACCAAGGAAAGGTCAAATAACGAATATTCTTTTTTTAATGTTTATTTTTGAGGGTGGGTGCAGAGAGAGAGGACGAGAGAGAATCCCCCCGATGCAGGGCTCGATCCCTCGAGCCATGAGACCATGACCTGAGCCGAGATCAAGAGTCAGACGCCCAACCAACAGAGCCACCCAGGGACCCCTGAGTATTCTTGAGTATCAGTGGAGATGGCACTCAGCTTTGCAAGTGTTCTCAATTTTCTGCACTGTACTCCCATTAGGTATTTGATACTAAGAAACAACTGATTTTTAGGTGTGATAAATGCACTGTGTTATATATTTTTAGTCATTATCTTTCAGAAATATATACCAAAACATTTAGATGGAATAAGGTTTCTGAAATTCGCTTCAAGTAACCCAACAGGGATGGGGACGGGGAAGGGAGGTGTGCGTGTGTGGGAGGGTGGTTAGACAAGTGTGGGGGTATGATAATAAGAGAGCCATGAGCCATTCACTGATGCTACTGGGTACTGGGCATGTGGGGTGGGATTCTTTTGCCACCGTTACTACTATTTCCACTCTTGTCATACGTTTGGATTTTCCCCAAGAACAACTGATACACCTTCTCCCTCTAACATAAAAAGACTTATCAAATTTTATCAGTCCAAGACATCTCCCTTAGGGTTATATTAGGGAGAAAAGTTGGGGGAACGTAACTCTTATCTTCCTGTTCTCTGCCATTTCAAAGAATTACAAGCTGTATATATGGCTATATTTGTGTAGCGTGACCATTAATGCTTTCTGGCCCTAAAAATATACTACATTACACACTATAAAATAAAAAACCTACTTTATAGAGTTCAAGAAGTCTCTCAATCCCTATATTGAAAATTAGATCGTTAAATTGCAGAGAAAGGAAATGAAATGGTTCCGTAAAACATTTAAGTCAGGATGAAGAGTGGCAAGAGAGTCTATATTCTATTTTAAGGAAATTACTTGACACATGATTGTGGTCCATACAAAAAGCTATTCTATAACTGACCTATCACACTATCGGACAAACATTACCTAACGTTTAAAAACTTTCCCTCTCTGCAAATATGTTTCAATACGTGTATTACATCACATATTTAAATAGACACAGCTAAGGAAAGCATTGCCATGTTACCCCGTAAATTTAAATTAGGAATCTGTAGAAGCAAAATTAAAGATTTGTCACTACTTGTAACACCTTCACTTTTGCCCAGCAAACTCTCATTTACTTTTCGACTTTCAAATGCAGCTTCTTTTATGAAGTTTCATATGGCTTGCCTGGGCGCTAACACATTTCCTATCCCTGTTATTTTCTTCTAGGAAGGCTTGATTCCTTTGCATTCTAAGTGTTTGTCTCTAGACTAAACTATAAACGCTCGGAGGGCAGGAGCCCTGCGTGTCCATCTTGGTGCCCAGGACTAGTGGTAGAGGCTTAGTATATGCTTTTGCCTGACTGGTGGTAGAGGCTTAGTATATGCTTGTCAAATCCTTATGCAGTTACTTCCTTCAGTATAAAAAGGCTTCTGAAGTCCTCCTCCCAGAGAGAAGCCAAAAGAACTAGCTCAACGCTTGTCAATACTCAGCTGTCACCAGTACTTTCTCCCGGAGGCAATTCTTAGATAACAGAAAAATTCTTCTAATCTAAAGTGCATTTAATTTAAAAGCACACACAGGTTCCCTGCCAGATTTGTCTTCAATTATGTTTTGTTCTCTCTTTCAACAACTATTTTTTTGACTGCTGAGCACTAAGGATACAGTAATTTTTAGAATGTGGGGTCATTTTCAAAAATCTGAATGAGGGAAAAATCAATAGCTGGTGAACTCATAAGTAGACCCTCACTAAATGTGTGTTCCATTTGTATTTTGTTATAGGTTATGCCGTGATTTCCCGTTGTTGCATGGAGAGAAGTTTTTATCTGGACAACATTTAAATAAGATAAATGAAGACTTTTAGTCTACTCGAGGTATTTTTAAATAATTACAACTTTATTTTATAAACATGTAAAATACATACATTTCAAAGGCATCAGCATTTTTTACAATAGAATAGGTACTTAAATTACTTTTATGTATATGGAAGTAGGCCCAGGAGGGGATCTTCTTTTTTTTAAGTCTGTTACTATTACATAAAATATAAAGTAATATCATTTTATGTTTTTAAAGTAAATTAGTGGGGTGTCTGTTAAGTGTCTGACTCTTAGATCTCAGCTCAGGTCTTGATCTCAGCATCATGGGTTTGAGCCTCGCGTGGAGTCTACTTAAAGAAAACAAATTTTTTTAATAAAATAAATTGGTAGGTTAGCTTAGATTCCTGTCTGCCTCTCAAACCAGTTTTGAAAATAGCGAGGTATTACTTGTAGCCAGAACCAAGGAGAGACCCTTTGCCCTGAGATCCAAGCTAGGGCATCACTAGAACTCTCAGCTGCTTTCTTTTCTAAAACCAAGTTCAGAATGTGATTTAGGATTGCTACTGACCATACGCACACCAAGTCCTTCCTGGCTGCATGGATTAAGTACAGAAATGTTCTAGTTTCATCACCAGCTACTTAATAAATTAAACCCATTCTCCTCGTTTAAAAAAAGCCTAAATCCCTTAGGGCACCTGGGTGGCTCAGTCGGTAAAGCACCCGACTTTGATTTCAGCTCAGGTCATGATCTCATGGTTCGTGAGTTGGAGCCCCGCATCGGGCTCTGTGCTGACAGTGCGGAGTCTGCTTGGGATTCTCTGTCTCTGTCTCTCTCTCTCTACCCCCCCCCCCCCCCCGTTTGCTGGCTCTCTCTCTCTCTCTCAAAAATAAACACTAAAAAAAAAAAAAAAAAAAAAGGAAAACCTCAATCCCAATTAGTGTCCAATGCAACACAAAAAGCTTTCCTTACTGGGCAATCAAAGATCTCTAAGTTTTAATTTCCTAACTTAAGAATTTAAGATACGTATGAAAACAGTCCACTTTCTCAAAGTGAACTTATATGCAGGATTCAAAATTATATGAATTCAGTCAATTGAAACATAATGAGATTAATTACTTCCTTTCAGATGTTTTATCGAAAACTGGTACTCTCCCCAAATAAGATGCAATTATTTGTTACAGTAGAATCCACCCACCTACTCAATGTTGTTCAATTACGGATTTATGAACAATGCATTGTTTTTCTCAGTGAGTCATAGCTCAAAATATTCTTGGCCTCCTGCCAAAAGTAGAACAGAGATTTCTAGCAATGCATACCATTTTTAGTTAATGAGCAAACATTCCCCAGAGAGAAAACTTAGAGTTTAGGCCAAGTTGAAGGTAGCCTTCGCCACATTAATGAAAACAGTGTTATTTTGCTGCTGTTAAAAAGCTGCCAGAAAACACACCAGCCGTCAGAATTCAGCAGTTTACTCTGATTTTTTAGAGCAGGGTTAGCAAGAGGGCACTGAAGATGCTTGGAGGGACAGGGAGCGACAAGCAGCAGGAGATGTGCTTCTAGAATTACCAAATTCCTTTGCTTCCCCACAGGGGGGATGCAGAAAGCGGTGGAAGGACTCACCACACTGTCAGTCTGTGTTTTAGGCTGCTTGGAGGAATCCAAAGCAAAGATAGTATACTCAGAGAGAAAAGCAGGCTCTGCTATCATCCCGGCTAGCAGCTGTCTCATTCAGCGTAATAGCAGAGGCACAAAAACAAAACACATCGTGAAAAACGAATCATGAGGGCATGTCGCAAAGTGTCCTCGCCACGCCGCACGTGCACCACCACCACGGCTACCATCTCCCCGCCCGCAGAAATAGCAAGTTGCCAGAAAGCTCAGCAGTGGAGGGGACCTGAGCTCCCTGGAATCTCAACTTGCTTCCTGGCGCACAAACGGCATGGGCGACAGCCACCACAGCGCACATCGTGTCCGCCAACTCGGTGTAAGAGTCCATGCCGATAAGAACCACACACGGTAAAGAACACAAAGACTTCATAGAACAAATGTTGACCGTGGTCACGCATTCAACAAGAGAGCACGGAGATTGGGGGCAGGACAAAACACAGAAAATGTTAAATAATCGTTTATTTTGTGCTTAGAAACGAAAATATGTACAGAAGAAACTTTTGAAACTGACATTATATAATGAGTCTTCAGGACAAATCCTTTTATACTAATTCTTTTATTATACTAAGATCTACTTGATCTTAGCCAAAAGGCTGAGAAGCGATCATCATACGAATTCTTTTAATATATATTCTCTTCTGTCCTTCAGTTTCTTTCACAAGCTGTACACTATACACCAAAATATTAATAATCATGAATTAGATTAGAAGAAATTATAATTAAAATGAACTTTTAAATGTAAAACTGGTGAACTCTGAATAATCTCTGTGGATGCCACAGTTTACCAATGGCAATTCCCTCATTTTGCCGGTGTACCATAGTTATACAAGATGCTATCTTTGGGAGAAAATGGGTAAAGGGTACAACAGGGCCCCCCTAAAAAAAATTTTGTAACCTCCTGTGAATCTATGTTTATCTCAAAAACTAAATAAATTTTTAAAAACCCAAATCTTTTGCAACGTCAACTCAGCAGTTAATGTATATTATTATTATATATTATATATGATAAAGGAATTAACAGAAAATAAATGTCTGCACAGGCTTAAGAACTTAGACTTTTCATCTCAGTACTACAGCGTTATAGACACTGAGTAGAGCCTCCACTAACTCTCTTCATCTGGTCCTAAAAATTGAGTATTAGTGGTGTACTAAAATATACTAGATGCCTGTTTGGCTCTGGGTACTCATTCAAGTTTCTACTCTTGCTGAAAATCTGAATTCTCCTGGGAACTCAGAAAGGTCACCCTTGGAATGGATGTGATTTTAAGTTAAAGGCTATACAAATTCACTCTTCTTAGGCTCCCAAGATTAATGTTTGAAACGAAGTCACTCTGGCCCACACAACAAAATAACTTAAAATTTCAGGGGCGCCTGGTGGCTCAGTCGGTTAAGCGTCTGACTTCAGCTCAGGTCATGATCTCTCGGCCCGTGAGTTCGAGCCCCACATCGGGGTCTGTGCTGACAGCTCAGAGTCTGGAGCCTGCTTCAGACCCTACGTCTCCCTCTCTCTCTGCCCCACCCCTGCTCATGCTCTGTCTCTCTTCCTCTTTCAAAATTGAATAAATGTTAAAAAAAATTTTTTTTTATTATTTTTTCACAGTTAAGCAAGCCCTATCAAAATAACAACAGCATTCTTCACAGAACTAGGACAAACAATCCTAAAATATGTATGGAACCAGAAAAGACCCCGAATAGCCAAAGTAATCCTGAAAAAGAAAACCAAAGCTGGAGACATCACAGTCGTGGACTTCCAGACGCATTACAAAGCTATAATCATCAAGACAGTATGGTACTGGCACAAAAAACAGACACTCAGATCAACGGAACAGAAGAGAGAACCCGGAAATGGACCCACAAACGTATGGCCAACTAATGTTTGACAAAGCAGGAAAGAATAGCCAATGGAATAAAGACAGTCTCGTCAGCAAGTGGTGCTGGGAAAACTGGACAGTGACATGCAGAAGAATGAACCTGGACCACTTTCTTACACCATACGTAAAAATAAACTCAAAATGGATAAAAGACCTAAACGTAAGACAGGAAGCCATCAAAATCCTAGAGGAGAAAGCAAGCAAAAACCTCTTTGACCCTGGCCACAGCAAGTTATTCAACACATCTCTGGAGGCAAGAGAAACAAAAGTAAAACTGAACTACTGGGGCCTCATCAAGATAGAAAGCTTCTGCACAATGAAGGAAACAATCAGCAAAACTAAAAGGCAACTGACAGAATGGGAGAAGATACTTGCAAATGACATATCAGATAAAAGGTTAGTATTCAAAATCTATAAAGACCTTATCAAACTCAACACCCAAAAAACAAATAATCCAGTGAAGAAATGGGCAAAAGACATGAATAGACACTTTCCGAAAGAAGACATCCAGATGGCCAACAGGCACATGAAAAGATGCTCCGCATCACTCCTCATCAGGGAAGTACAAATCAAAACCACACTGATATATCATCTCACGCTGGTCAAAGTGGCTAAAATGAACAAATCAGGAGACTCTAGATGCTGGCGAGGATGTGGAGAAACAGGAACCCTCTCACACTGCTGGTGGGATTGCAAACTGGTGCAGCCACTCTGGAAAACAGTATGGAGGTTCCTCAAAAAATTAAAAATAGAATTACCCTATGACCCAGCAGTTGAACTACTAGGTATCTATCCAAAGGATACAGGTGTGCTGTTTTGAGGGGGCACATGCACCCCCATGTTTATAGCAGCACTTTCAATAATAGCCAAAGTATGGAAAGAGCCCAAATGGCCATCGAGGGATGAATGGTATATACACACAATGGAGTATTACTCAGCAATCAAAAAGAATGAAATCTTGCCATTTGCAACTACATGGATGGAACTAGAGGGTATTATGCTAAGCAAAATTAGTCAGTCAGAGAAAGACAAATATCACATGACTTCACTCATATGAGAAATTTAAGATACAAAACAGATGAACATAAGGGAAGGGAAGCAAAAATAATATAAACACAGGGAGGGGGACAAAACAGAAGAGACTCTTAAATACAGAGAACAAACAGAGGGTTGCTGGAGGGGTGGTGGGAGGGGGGATGGGCTACACGGGGAAGGGGCACTAAGGAATCTACTCCTGAAATCACTGTTGCACCATATGCTAACTGGGATGTAAATTAAACATTTAATTAATTAATTTAAAAAATAATTAATACATTTTTACAGTTGAGTGTATTTGAAATTCTAAGAGAAAAACACAAAAGCTGATGCTCAGTATGGAAGATCTTGTTGAGCAAATGTCTCAAAGGAAGGTCCTGTCAAGCAACAATCTATACCCCTGCCTGTTGCCCAAGTAGAAGCCAGGTGTGGCGCGCATCCGACCTTGAATTTCAGCTCAGGTCATGATCCCAGGGCTGTAGGATCAAGCCCCACATCAGGCTCTACGCTGAGCATGGAGCCTGCCTGAGATTCTTTCTCTCGCTCTCCCTCTCTCTCCCTCTCCCCTTCTCTCCTGCTCCTATACACTCTAAAAATAAAATAAGTCTTAAAGAAAACAAACGTTCCCATTGACACGACCTCAAAACCCAAAGGGCTTTTCCCCCCACTTGCTGTCCTCGTGCCTTCTTTCCTTCTTGTGCCTATGAAAATCTTCTACACATCGGTTCTCAAATATTCTCAATCAAATTCTGTCTCAATTCCGTGTCTCTCAAACTCTGTTCAAATTCTAATCCAAATCTGTTAAGAACTTAACTCACTTCTTGTGCAGTCCTTAGGTGAAGCCATCAGCTGCACTAACACTGATTGAAGTTCTGTGTCTAAACATTCACGAAGATACAGAAAACTCCAATTAGATATCTGTTGAAGGCGTTTATCTATCTTCCGGATCTTTTACGCTCATATACATATTTCTTTATCTCTGTGCGTTTTTGATAGAATTACTCAGTATTCTTTCAGAATACCCTAATTTCCCCATGAACTGGGACTTGTTTTATTCTGACTTACGTTTTTATATCAATTTTTTTTTCACTTCAAGGATTCCTAATCGGTTCTTTTTCAGACCTACCTAATCTACTTTTGTTTTTTCCCTGCAATTTTATCTTCTTTTTCAGAAAATTATTACTTCAGGTATCCTATTAAAGATACTTCTTTTAAAGTCTTTTTTGGGGCACCTGGGTGGCTCAGTCGGTTAAGTGTCCGACTTTGGCACAGGTCATGATCTCGCGGTTCGTGAGTTCAAGCCCCGCGTCGGGCTCTGTGCTGACAGCTCGGAGCCTGGAGCCTGTTTCGGATTCTGTGTCTCCCTCTCTCTCTCTGACCCTCCCCCATTCATGCTCTGTCTCTCTCTGTCTCAAAAATAAATAAACGTTAAAGTCTTTTTTAATTTCATCTAGGATAAATTCATATTCCAATTCCTGTTTTGTTTGCCTGCCTTTGTAGCATTTGTTTCAGAATTTTCATTTACAGGTTCATTTTGAGGAAGGCATTGTCTTTCTCCTTCCTTCTGTACTCATCTTTCCTTATCCAATCAATCTGATTCCCTGGGCCCCAGTTTGAGTTTCCTGCCTTATGGCAACACAGGGGTCATCACGGACTCAGTTGCAATAAGCCAACGTGAGGTTTGCTTCAGTTCTTGGTCACGAAGTCTCCCTAGAGATGGCCGCTTCTCATAATGGGCCACGGAGCGTTCTAGGCAGCAGTTTGCAAAAGCTTTTCTCAATCTCTTTCTGCCAATGCTGGGAGCTCCACTTTAGCTCCTGGCACCAAATCTAACTTTGGCAGTTAGATCTAACCCTCCCAGTCCTTCTGAACCAGAGTCCGAAGAGAAAATTAAGTCCTAATGCCTGCCCCAAGGCATCCAGTAGCACCTGCTGTATGTAACAAATAAGCTTATCTCCTATGAATTAATGTATCTCCTGTTAGAGGGAGGTCTCTAAAAAGTTTAGTATCTTAGGGAGTGTAAGTCTCTGTTTTGAAGACAGAAGTCCTGTTTCTACCTTCCTAGACACTATTATATACAAATGTCAGTTGCAATACTCACTATTAGGGTACATTAAACTCATTCTGTTTTTATTTCCAACAATGTGTACTTTAAGAAGTACCTGTGATAATATATTCTACTAAAGATATAAGATACTACGTCCCAGCGCACCTGAGACTTAAGAAAAATAAGTCATCAAAGATCAGCTCACCACTCTAATTCTGAAAATGCTCAGCACGCTCAACAAGAAAGTGGAACTGAAAGTTGGTTCTTCAAAAAGATACAAACAAATATTTAGCTTGACTGACAAAGAAAAATAGAAGACTCATATTACTAATATAAGGAATGAAAGGGGAAATTACTACAGCATTTATAGAAATAAAAAGGATTATAAGATAATGCTATGAACAACTGTATGCCAACAAATGAGACAACTTGGATGATAAAGACGAATTTCTAGAAGGATACAAATTACCGAAACTGACTCAGGAAGAAAGAGAAAAACTCAATGGAGCTACAAAAAGTAAAAAGATGGAATTTGTAATCAGACACTTCCCACAAAGAAAAGCCCAGGATCAGATGGCTTCACTGGTGAATTATACCAAACATTTGAAGAATTAATACTAATCTTCACAAATTCTTCCCAAAATATACAAACAGAGGGAATATTTCCCAACTCATTTGATGAGGCTAATATTATCCTGATACCAAATCCAGACATCACAAAAAAGAAAACCACAAGCCAACATCTTTTAGGAATAGAAACATAAAAATCCTCAACAATATACTAGCAAATCAAACCCAGCAATAAAAGATATACACCATGAACAAATGGGATATATCCAAGAATGCAAGGTTAGTTTAACATCCAAAAACCAATTACCATACCTCACCATGTCAAGAGAATAAAGGACAAAACCATATGCCCATCTCAATAAACACTAAGAAAGCATCTGACAACATTCAACACAGCTTCATAAGAACACTCAACAAATTATGAAAGTAAAGGAACTTTCTCAGCATTATAAGGGCAATCTCCTAACACCAACAGATAACATCATACTTAATGACAAAAGACTAAATGCTTTCCCCCTAAGATCAGGAATGATCTGTCTACTTTCACATCTGTTCAAATTGCACTGAAGCTCCTAGCCATAGCAATTAGGAAGAAAATGTTATAAAAGGCAGCCAGATTAAAAGAAGATATAAAACTACTTCCTTTTGCAGATGACATGATCTTGTACAATCCACTAAATAACTATTAGAATCTAATAAACAAGTTCAGCAAGGTTGCAGGATACAAGATCAATTGACAAAAATCAATTTTATCTCTATAAAGTAGCAATGAGAACACAAAAAAACCAAATTAGGAAAACAATTAAATTTATAGTAGCATCCAAAGAATAAAATACTTGTGAATAAATTTAACAAAAATAGTATAAACCTTATATTCTGAAAAGTGTAAATTTTTTTGAAAAAAAATAAAGAAGATCTAAATAAATGGAGAGGGGACAAAGGAAGGAGAGAAAAGAAAAGGTAGGAAGCTTCCCAACTAATTAAAATTGATAAAGATAACACAAACAGAAAAGTACAAACCACTCCCTTACAAATAGAATTGGGAGAGATGTAAATAAAGCAACTACCAAAGTGAATGCAGCAGGATATTAATAATGCACTCTGACACTACACTAGTAGAGTTGATTTACGGAATGAAAGATTGGCTTCATAGCGGGAAGCCTATTAATATAACTCATTTCCTATCATTAGATCAAAAGAAAAAAATATGAGAACTGAGTACATACCAAGGCAATTTGACAGGGATATTTTTTACTTTCATTAACTGACAGAGGCTAGGGGCAAGTAGCTTCTAATCTACTGTCTAACAGTAAAATCTCTGAAAGTCAATCTATTAGGGGCAAAATTAATTCCAAACTTAAGAAACATTTCTTGGGGCGCATCCAACTCTTGGTTTCGGCTCGGGTCACGATCTCACAATTCGTGTGTTCGAGCCCCATATCGGGCTCTGTGCTGACAGTCGGGAGCCTGCATGCAATTCTCTGTCTCCCTCTCTCTCTGCCCCTCACTCCCACCTCTCAAAATAAATAAACATTTAAAAAAAGAAGAATGGGTCATTTCTGACCCATTACTTTCAAGATACTTCTCAGAAATTCCTAAAGAACAATGCCTATAGCCCTGAAACAGAATAAATTTCTAAAAATGTGGTTAAGAATTATCAAAAGCTGAGGGGCACCTGACTGACTCAGTGGGTTAAGGGACCAACCTTCGGCTCAGGTCATGATCTCGCGGTCTGTGAGTTTGAGCCCCGCGGCAGGCTCTGTGCTGACAGCTCAGAGCCTGCAGCCTGCTTCTGATTCTATGTCTCCCTCTCTGTCCACCCTTCCTCCCTCCCCTGGTCTCAAAAATAAATAAACATTAAAAAAAATTTTTTTAATTGAATTCCCAAAAGCTGAGAGCGTCAAGAATCTCTGTTACAGATGATTTCACGGAACGGTGCAAACTGACCCAGAAGGACAGAGACAACTAGAGAGGCAGTATTTTATTTCTGAAAGATATCTCCAATTAAGAAGAATAAAAAAGAGGGGCGCTGGCTGACTCAGTTGGTGGGGCCTGCAACTCTTGATCTCGAGGTTGTAAGTTCAAGCCCTGTGGTGGGTGTAGAGATTGCTTGAAAATGAAATTTTAGGGGGAAAAAAAGGAAGAAAAATAAGTAAGAAAAGCAAAAAGTGACAAAAAAAAAAGACAAGAAAAAGTGACATTTTTCTTGAAGTTTGGGAAAGCATTCCAATCCAAAGCAGCCCAATGCTTCATTATTTTTCACTTGCAAATGTCGCGATTAACAAAAAATTGGTTATGTGCTATGCCATCCAAGAACTGACAGGCACAGCAAAAGCCTTTTTGTTTCCATATAATAATAATCTTCTGTATGTGATTCACAAATTATGAGTATTTTCATACTTCTGAATTCATTTGCTCGTCACAAGGACCCTAAGAAGGGGATCTGCATTTCACCACAATTTTAAGGCTCTCAGAAGTTAAAGGCAGTTTTGCCCAAAGCCACATGGCAGGTAAGGGATGAAATCCTGTGATCCCTCCACTATTCCAGGCTGTCTCTATGGGGAAGTGTGCCTGAAAAACAGCAAGTTAATGAGCAGGGTAAGTGAAGGTATCAATCCTTCCTTCCAAAGTTCAACAAGTAAAAAGACAGATAACATCCAGGACCAAAGTCCACATAATGGTCTGTCTGTTTCCCTCCCTCCATGTAGGGACCTGAGCAGAACAAGCACGGCAGGCCTTCCCATCTTCCATGGCTGCCCCCAGTAACAACTTCACGAGCACCTACTATGTGCAAAGCATCGCGAGAGGAGATTTACATGCCATGTTACTGGCAATGCCCACAGCTCCACGAGGCAAGTACTATTCTTTCCATTTGACAAAGAGAAAACCTGAGTCACTGAAAAGTTAACTTCCAAAGGTCCTCCAGCCAGCAAGCGGCAAAGCTAGGATATAAATCCAGGCTGATCCAGAAGACTCCAAAAACCATCCTCTTCTCACTAGTCTATACCAGGTCTCACTCCAAACTATATAAATAGATTATCATGCTCTTAGAAAAGTCATTAGATTCAGCCATAAAAAAGGAATGAAGTAATGAAACCTGTTACAACATAGATGAACCTTGAAAACATGCTAACTGAAAACAGCCCAGACACAAAGGGTCACAAATTGTATGGTTCCGTTTATACAACGTATCCTGAACAAGCACATCCACAGAGACAGCAAGCAGATTGGTGGTCACCAGGGACTGGGGGAGAGGGAGCGCAGGGAGTAAGTGCGTAATGAGTATGGGGTTTCTTTTTGGATTAACGAAAATGTCATGGAACTAGAGAGATACGATGAATACACGGTATCACTAAGGTACCATATGCCACTTTAAAATGGTAAATGTTATGTTACAGGAATTTAATCTCAATTTAAAAAAAAGTCATCAGAGTGGAACAGAGGGCAGGAGGCTATGGTCGCTTTATGTGGCCTAGTTAGCCTTTCACATGCTCTTACACTCTCAGCTGTTCTAAAGCACCCTGCCCTAGAGAGGCAAAAAAGATTCATCTCAAGCAACAAAAACGGAAGGAAGCTCTACGCTGATGTTAAAACAAGACTATGCCCAGGATCACAAGGGGAAAGCATATGGTCAACTGAACAGATCTGCCATTTACACAGGGTGAGAGAGTGTCAGAAATCTACAGACTTCAGAGTCAGTGCAAATTCAGTCTGCTCTCCTTTGCCTTCAACGCCTACAATCATATAGATGATTTTTTATATCCTTATAAGGAAGCTTGCAACCAAAGACCGACTTATTTAGATTTACATATAGTATTTACTGACACAAGAAAATAGACATATTAGGATTTTCTGCAATAGCTGAAAAAAGGTAAAACCTTTAATTGACCAAGAAATTAACTTAATGAAACCATCTACTTCCCAAGCATTCTGAATCACAAAGACTTTACTGTATCTACTGGAGAGGTGAACAGATATTTACATCGAGTTAAACTTCCACATTTTGCTAAAAGAAACCTTATAACATTGAAAACAATAAATCAGGGTCCTAACCCATGCGGAGTATCCGCCCTCTTAGAGGTTTAACAAAACCAAAACCCCAGGGAGTGGGAGGGCAAAGCAGATACACCCTTTTAATCAGTAACTTAATTATGAAATGAGAAAGTACTTCCTGTAAGATAAACTGAACTGGGGTTTAGTCTACATTGTACTTTGTGGTCGAAAATACCTTTTAGAATTGTCAAAAATGCTTTAAAAGCAAAGAGATGAAGGGTAATGCTACTCTTTCAATCAGAAACGACTTCTGAAGTTAAACCTCTGAAACACAGGATCTTTAGGATTGAAATTTGGGAGTTTGGGAAGAAATAAAAAGATAACCTTTACCTTACTTAGCCTATTGTAAAAGAATGTTCAAATCATCCCTTTCAAAAAGGATTGTTTTGGGGAAAAAATATTATTTTGTAAAGAAATATTCAATTAAAAATTTTTTTTAATTTTTGTTAATGTTTATTTTTGAGAGAGACAGAGACAGAGCACGAGCAGGGGAGGGGCAGAGAAAAGGAGAGACACAGAATCTGAAGCAGGCTCCAGGCTCCTAGCTTGTCAGCACAGAGCCTGACATGGGGTTTGAACCCACAAACCACGAGATCATGACCTGAGCCAAAGTTGGATGCTTAATCAACTGAGCCACCCAGGAGTCCCCCCCCCCAAAAAAAATCTTTTTAATGTTTATTTATTTTTGAGAAGGAGAGACAGAGCGTGAGCAGGGGAGGGGCAGAGAGAGAGGGAGACACAGAATCCAAAGCAGGCTCCAGGCTATGAGCTATCGGTACACAGCCCCACGCAGGGCTGGAACTCAGGCAGGGCTCGAACTCAGGAGCTGTGAGATCATGACCTGAGCCAAAGTCGGAGGCTTAACCAACTGACCCACACGGGTGTCCCTCAATTAAAATGTTTTAAGCATCCTGGATAAAATAAGCCTTTTTAAAAAGCAGTAGTAGCAATCGACTACTAAAAACAAGTTATTTTCAGGGTTTCAACTGTATTGTATAGAAACCAATATACTAGAATATCAACCAATGTACTGAGTATAGTCATGATGCTATCAACACTGACTGAGTATTACTCAGTACTGCAGATTTCAATCAAATTGGTTACATGTATAAACTAAGTTCAACAGCATTAAACTCGAAATCACAAAGTGAAAGAGATGCAATGCTGCAAGAAAATAAGATCCTAAAGAAAGTATGCATGTGCTTCATATGCTTATACAACTTGCGAGATCATTTAAATGTATTCACCAAGAGCACCGTATAATATGCCATTAACTTTGAATGCAATAATTGTACTATAAAGTGTTTATTTTGCTACCAACATCTACTATAAAAAGTCAAAATTTTTTTTGTTTTAATGTAACTTTCATCAAACCAACATCTATAAAAGCTAAAAAAAATTTTGTTTTAATGTAACTTTCATCAAATCGACATCTATAAAAAGTTAAAAAATTTTTGTTATAATGTAACTTTCATCAAAATGTTTAAATTTGCATCTATCCTAGAACCCAGCAGTCCCATTCCTAGGATTCTATCCTACAGAAAAAGAGCATTATAAGTGTTTATGTACATGTTCAGTACAGTACTGCTTGTAATACTGAAAAGATTATAACATTTGACTTATAATACTGAGACTTTCTCCAACCTAATCTATAGAATCGATACAATCCCAATCAAAACCTCTATAGGTTTGTTTTGTTGTTGTCACTGTTGGTGTTTTATTTTGTTGTGAGTTTGTTTTTGTGAGACTTGAAAATCTGATTCTAAAATTTATATGGAATTTATATGGAAAGGAATAAGAATAACAAGACATTCTAGAACAAGGTGGGAGTGCTGTCGTGTGTCCCCCAAAATTCACACGTTGAAGCCCCAGCCCTCAAAATGTGATGTTATTTGGAGACAGAGCCTTTGGGAGGTAATTAGCTAGATAAGGTCAAGAGGACGGGCCTTCATGATGGGATTAGTGCCCTTGTAAAAAGAGAAAGAGACAGGAGAGCTGTCTTTCCCCACTACTCCCACCCATCCCTCTCTACCTAGATGCATGTAGTAAGGAAGGCCCACGCTAAGACATAATGAGAACACAGCTATCTGCAAACCAGGAAGAGAGCCCTCACCAGACAGCCAATCTGCTAGCACCTTGATCTTAGATCGCCCAGTCTCTGGAAACATGAGAAACAAGTGTTTGTTGTTTAAGCCCTTGTCTATGAAATGTTGTTAAAGCACCCCAAATTGACTAAGACAGGAAAGACCTGCTGTACAGAGGGTAAGATTTAAAATAAAACATTAATTAAAGATTTAGTATAAAATATTAAGACAGTGTGGTATTGGATCACAGACAAAGCAAACAAGGGTACAGAATAGGGAGCACAGAAACAAATCCACTCAATATAGGCACTCAATTTCTGAAAAAAGGTAGCACAGTAGAGCAATGTGGAAAGAATGGGACAACTGGATAGCATTATGGGGGGGGGGGGGGATGTCCCAGGCTTGATCCCTACCTCACACCATATTGAAAAAAAAAAACCATTTCCCAAAGGAATGTAGATCCAAATGTGAAAAGTAAAACAGGAGGGGAATATTTGCAAAATGGGTGAAGGAGAGCAACAGGTACAAGCTTCTAGTTATGGAATGATTAAGTCACAGGAATAAAAAGGACAGCATAGAGGATGTAATCAATGATATTGTAATACCATTGTACGGCGACAGATGGCAGCCACACTTTGGGTGAGCCCAGCAGAACTTACAGACTTGTCAAATCACTATGTTGAACACCTGAAACTAATGCAACATTGTATGTCAAACATACTTCAATAAAAAAAAAAAAGTATTTTTTAAAAGTAAAACAGGAAAATACCCTCAGGGTAAGAAAAGAATTCTTTAATAAGAAAAAAAACACTAGCCAGAAAATATGAATACACCAGAGCTAAGAATTTAAATTAAATCTAAGAATTTCAATTCCTCAAAGGACACCATTAAGAGGGTAAAAGGGAAGCCACAGGGCAGAAGATACCTGCAAGGCATAAAGCCAATAAAAAACTCCTATCCACACTATATAAAAAAGAACTACAAATCAACAAAAGACAAACCAACAGAAAAGTGAGCACATCAACAAGCACTTCACAAAAAAAGATATCGAATGGCCAATACACAGATGAAAAATGCTCAATGTTAATAGTCATCAATTAAAACTACAATAAGAGAACACTATACACCCACCAGAATGGCTGAGATTTTAAAGACTAGCAAGGACGTAGAGCAACACTAACTTTCAGAAGCTCCTGGTGGAAAGGTAAAGTTCTACAACTATTTTGAAAAACAACAGGCATTGTCTTCTAGAGTGTCAAAACTATATACGCCTTTGGACCCAGTGTTCTACTCCTAGGTACACAGCAAATGACATGCTGTGTCGTTTGGTACACAGGTATGTGTGTACCAGAAGAAAGGTACAACAATGTTCACAGCAGCATAATTTATAATAACCAAAAACTGTTAACAACCCAAGTGTTTATAATATTTACAATAGAAAGCATACTTAAGTGGTACTATAAAGAAAAGGACAGAAACAAATACCAAAAGATCAGGATGAGGGCAATCTTTTTGGGGGGAGAAAACAGTGCCATAACGCTGGCAATGTGCCTTTTCTTGACTTCAGTGGTGGTTACATGGGGTTTACTTCATAATAAATGACTGACTCGTGCATTTCTGTTTTACTCTCTTCTGTATCTGTATCACAGTTCACAGAAAGACAGAAAGTTGAAAAAATCTAATCTGAACTATGTTGCTGGCTGCCAAGTCACATAGAATCAGTTGTTACTACACAGTTTCCAATCGATAGCTTGAAAAAATAGAACTTTTCCCTGTATGTTGCTATGTTGAACAAATTATTATCAAATTATTATAAATCTCAAATATTAAAGGCAGAGTATATTATCCTCTCAAATTAAGATGCTCAAAGAAAACATACTTTACAAAAGCATAATTACTATTTACCAAAAAAGAGTAATTGCTGCTAATAAAAATAATACCTAGCAATTAAATAATTGACCTGTCCAAGTAATGTAGTAGCCTACATTTTAGATTAATAAGCTTCTTGTAAGACGTTTATTTTAGAAGAAATTCCAAACTTACCTCTCTGTTGGGTGTACCTTCATCTAGTTGCTCTGTAAATGAAGATGCCCTGCTCCTGGTTCCTGTTGGTGTTGAAGAATTGGAGGGAGCCTAGATTAAAAGATTATTGCACGAATTAGAAAGACTTCATTGACTAGTGGGCTATGCACTGTGTAGTCCTTCTCTCAGTCCCCGCCCAAAGAACCCCAGGAAAGAAAGGAAAAAAACAAACACATGAAAAACAGAAAACGATACCTAAAACATAATTAACTAGAAGGCCTAGGCTGCCTACTCAGTCCTCGGTAGGACTCTGCCACCAACCAGAGCTATGATCTTAGCTATATTAACTTTTGGAGGGCTATGTGTCCTCACATATAAAATAAGGTTGTGAAGTTAACATAAGATGATAACATCAGGTGAAACTGAAACCAGCTGAGGAGTATATGAAACACTCTGTACTATTCAGGCAATTATCCTGTAAACCAAAATTATTCCAAAACTGAAAGTTCATTAAAAGCAATAAAGTTGCCAATTTAATCTTTAAAGTGATTTCCAGTTCTAATATTCAATACTGTGTAATGCACAGGAAAACATTTCTTTTTTTTAATGTTTCTTTCTTTGAGAGAGAGGGAGTGTGCATAAGCAGGGGAGGGGCAGAGTGATGGGGAGAGAATCCTCACGAGGCTCCCTGCTCAGCACACAGGCCAACACAGGGCTCGATCCCGCGACCCTGGGATCTTGACCTGAGCCGAAATCAAGAGTTGGACGTTTAACCAAAAGAGCCACCCAGGCGCCCCACAGGTAAACACTTATCTAGTCAAGGGCCTTGTTTTAAGTCTATCTTGCACACCACAGCTAGATCCTGAGATGCCAGTCCATTCAATTCTATAAAGGACAGCCTGGCTCCTATAATTCTCAGTACGAAAACCTTCAGGAGAAAGGGTCCAACCTTAAACTAGAAGGTTGAGGTCTATTCCAAGGTGAACTCAAAAGAGTCCTAAAAGTATAAAGCCGAAACCTTAAGACCCTCCCTTACCCATAATAAATAGATCTGAACTCATCTAACATAGAACATCTAACACAGAAATCAGTCTTGATGTCTTACCCTTTTGTAGTCTGCATATGCATAGCTTTCCATAAATAAAAGGCATTTAATAAGTATCTGTTAAATAAACGAGTGAATGAATGAACAAATGGAACCCTCATCTATCCTATAGGCACACACTGTTAGGGCCAGGCTGGAACAGAGAGGTCATTAGGGACAATGTTCACGCATACACATGCACGTATTTAGTTTACGATAAGTGTCACATTCAAATTAAGATAGATGTTCCATAAATAGTATTGAGACAAATGGCCATTCAGATGAGAGCAGAGACACCAATCAGATGTTTCCTTCATACTTACCTATATTGAAGGTATTTTTTCAGTTTTTATTTAAATTCCAGTTAGTTACATACAGTGTAATATTAGTTTCAGGTGTACAAGATAGTGATTCAGCACCTTCCATGTAACACCCTGTGCTCATCACAAGTGCCCTCCTTACTCCCCATCACCTATCTAACCCATGATTTTTTAAAAACTGCAATATAAAAGAAGAGAGGAGAGTCTATTTCTGCAATCACTGAATGGGAAAGAGTATTTTATGTCAAAAGCAGAAATCAAAAGGATAATTTTAATTGGGACCAGGGCGGGGGGGGGGGGGGGGGGATGTCAACAAAATAATGACAAAAATCTAATAACCTTTTTTTATTTCTAAACAGCTCTTGTAAGTTCATAACTTAGAACTCAAAGCTTACTAACCCAGGCTCCCTTTCACCTCGGGCAGGTGACCTGAGCTCCACCAATGAATACACCCATATGAAACTCTGAGTCATAAGTGAGGGATGTGAGGAAACAGGCATGCAAATTTAAAAGTTTATCGTCTGGTGAACGATGGAGACAAAGCTTCCTGCAGTTGTGCACAGGAGGGATTAATGCAGCTTCCCAGATGCCTGGCAAGGGCTCCCGCAGACAGTAACCATCCAATCACTTGAAAAGTACACCCCCGCACAGTAAAGGTTTACAATTGTCATCACGTCTTTATGCTTTGGCTTCATGTGAGCCTCATCAGTAACTGACAGCTGCATCAGCTCCGGATTAACTGGCAAAATCAAATGTTGGATTTACAAAGTTGAAGAACAGGTCATAAAACACACCGTCTTCAGAAAAGTTAGTACCGCTTGGCAGGCTTGGCCTGATGGCTGGTAGGTCTTCCCCTGGAGTTGCAAGAGTAAGGATCGCAGACATCACATAGGACTGTAAAATATAAAACATGCATAAAAACTAACTGTACTTGAGCATTTATCCGAAGGAAGGTCCTGGATCTTTAATGGGATATCCTCACTTCAAAACGTAAATGGGTTCAGGAATATCTGGGTGGCTCAGTCGGTTGAGTGCCTGACTCTCGACTTCGGCTCAGGTCACGATCTCACAGTTCACGAGTTTGAGACCCGCTTCAGGCTCTGCACGGACACTGCGGAGCCTGCTTGGGATTCTCTCTCACTCCCTCTCCCTCTCTTTCTACCCCTCCCCTGCTCGCTCGCTCTCTCTCAAAATAAATAAATAAACTAAAAAAAAAAAAAAATCAAAATATCAATGGATTTAGATTCCTTCAAACTAAACTCGGTCTAATTAATTCTCATAGCCATGAGAAATCTAGATAGGTTTCTAAGCTACTCGTCACAATTAATATCTTTATTGCCCACCAATGGATGATTAACTAACCATAGGCCTCAATTTCAGTAAGAAAAATCTTTCAGTCACTGTGGTAGGCAGAATTCTAAGATGACCCCAAATGACCCTCACCCTGTGAGTATGATGAGATCACTCCCCTGATTATCTCACATTACATAGTAAAAGGAACTCCTACAGGCATGTTTAAGGCTACTAATCAGTAGTTTTTGAGTCAATCACAAGATGAGCTGGATGGTCTAGCCTCATCACAGAAGCCCTTCAAAGAAGAGTCTAGAAGGCAGAGGCAGAAGGCAGAGAGATGCACTCCTGCTATCCTAAAAGAAAGCAAGTGCCTATGAGGGCCAAGTGACACGGGGCTCCAGGTAGCCTCTAGGGGCTGAGTGGCCCCCTTCAATAGCCAGGAAGAAGTAAGGACCTCAGTGCTACGACCACGGACGACTGACTTCTACTACGGGCACGTGAGCATGAAAGAACACTGCAAGCTCCAGAGGAGAACCCGGTCGGGTTGACACCCTGTGAGGCTCTTAGTAGAGAAGCCAGTCACCCATCCAGACTTCTGACCTGCAGACTATGAAGTAACAACTGGGTTATTAGGCGCTAAGATTGCAGTAATTTGTTATGCAACATTAGAAACATATGCAATCCCTTGTATAAGCCTTGGGAAGAATGAGCCTTAACTGGCTTGTCCCTATGCCGCGACTTTTCATTACCCATCAAGACTCTGCTCAGATGTCACCCTCTCTCCAGAAATGCCTTCCTATAGACACTACCGCTCTCCTAGGAGTACATGCCTCTCTACCTTATGGCACAGAGACTACATCTACCCTTCAAGGCAAATGCAACACTTGGCATAGCACCTAGAAGGCACTGTTAAATAAGTAAGTGCTCTGTAATTGTAAATCCTTTTTATTAAGGTAGGTTCCATGCCCAACGTGGGGCTTGAACTCACAACCCTCAGATCAAGAGTCACATGCTCTACCAACTGAGTCAACCAGGCACCCCAACAAATGCTTTTAAATACTTTGTCTCTTCTGATCCCCACAACCAATCTGAAACGTGAGCAGAGCAGATATTATCATCCCCAATTTCTCCTGTCTGATGAGAAAATAAGAAGCTCAGAATGCTTATGTAGCTTGCCCTGGCTGCATCTGGGTTCCGGGTTAGGACACAGGTCTTCTTTTTTTTTTTTTTTTTTTTTTTAACTACTTTTTTTCTTTTTAATTTTTTTTTTAACGTTTATTTATTTTTGAGACAGAGAGAGACAGAGCATGAACAGGGGAGGGGCAGAGAGAGAGAGGGAGACACAGAATCAGAAGCAGGCTCCAGGCCCCGAGCCATCAGCCCAGAGCCCGACACGGGGCTCGAACTCACAGACCGTGAGATCATGACCTGAGCTGAAGTCAGACGCTTAACCGACTGAGCCACCCAGGCGCCCCAGGACACAGGTCTTCTGATTCCCTCATCCACTTCCCTGGTATTCTTTAGATCACTGTTTCTCAGATTTTTCACTGGGACCCACAATGTAAAAACACAAAACAAAACACCCATTTTAGGGGCACCTGGGTGGCCCAGTCGGTGAAGCATCTGACTCTTGGTTTCAGCTCAGGTCATGATCTCACGGTTTTGTAAGTTCAAGCCCCACACTGGGCTCTGTGCTGGCAGCTGGGAGCCTGCTTGAGAGTCTCTCTCTCTCCCTCTCTCTCTTCCCTTCCCCCACTCGTGCTGTCTCTGTCTCTCTCAAAATAAATATATAAACTTAAAAAACAAAATTTAGGGGCACCTGGGTGGCTCAGTCGGTTAAGTGTCCGAGTTCGGCTCAGGTCACAATCTCACAGTTTGTGAGTTCAAGCCCTGCATTGGGCTCTGTGCTGACAGCTCAGAGCCTGGAGCCTGCTTCTGATTCTGTGTCTCCCTCTCTCTCTGCCCCTCCCCTGTTCACGCTCTGTCTCTCAATAATAAATAAACGTTAAAAAAAAATTTTTTTTAGTAAGAAAAACAAAAAAAAACAAAATTTAAAATTAAAAAAAAATTAAAACAAGATTTGCTCTCTCTCCCTCTCTCTCTTCTCTTCCCCCACTCATGCTGTCTCTCTCAAAATAAATGAACTTAAAAAACAAAAATTTTAAAAATTTTACACAGACACCTCAAAAACAAAAGTTTTATAGAACCTTTATCTTTTTGACATACGTGTCATATTTCCTGACCCAGCTGTTCTTTCATTTAAAAAAAAAATCTGCTCAATCCACCTTTCATTTAAAAAAAAAAAAAAAAACAGGGCACCTGGGTGGCTCAGTCAGTTAAGCATCCAACTTCGGCTCAGGTCATGATCTCGCGGTCTGTGAGTTCGAGCCCCACGTCGGGTCTGTGCTGACAGCTCAGAGCCTGGAGCCTGTTTCAGATTCTGTGTCTCCCTCTCTCTCAGCCCCTCCCCCACTCGTACTCCGTCTCTCTCTCTCTCTCTCTCAAAAGTAAATAAAACCTTAAAAAAAATTTTTTTAATAAAAAAAACTCTGCTCAATCCACTGATTCCACAACCCTCTTCAACTGCTTTTACCATACCATGCCACACTTTGTAAGAAGAATGTATATAAACACAGCCACTAACTCTTAAATCTAGAGTACATCAAATATACTTATGTATTTTAGCTGTCTTGAAAAATAAAAACTAAAAAGCATTAACTCTAGGTTGAACAATATAATCTAAACACGACAAAAACACAAATTTTGGCTATTCACATTACTGAGAAGTTCTACGTATTTTTTTAATTCTATTTATTTATTTTGAGAGACAGTGCGTACACGTGCACAAGAGAAAGAATCCCAAGCAGGCTCCCAGCTGCCGGGGCAGAGCCCAATGTGGGGCTTGAACTCACGAAACCGTGAGATCATGACCTGAGCCAAAGCCAAGACTCAGATGCTTAACGGATTGAACCACCCAGGTGCCCCTGAAAAGTTCTACATATAGTCAAAACTATGATAACCAAAGTTTACTCACTGGGGGCTCTATTATCTGGGAGTTTTCATGGAAAGAATTGAGACAGAATTGTTAGATTTAGAAAAATACAGATATAAACATAAGTATAGGTATAGATATCTATATAGAGTTATAGATCCAAAACAGTTAAACCTCATTGGTGCCTGAAAGGCTCTGGAGATACAATGAGGTTCAACCATTTTGAATGTATAACTTTTTGAAATCAATTAACAAACTGTAGCTTTTAAAGACAAAAAGAAACCGAACATAATTTAACATTTTCCAGGTCAGTTGTCACTCACACAACTTGTATAAGTCTTCTCTACTCATTTTAGCCTACTACTGGTTTAGAAACTGGATAATTACACTTATTGGAATTCTAGACAAAATAAGCATGAGGAGGGGGCACCTGGGTGGCTCAGTCGGATGAGCATCCGACTTCGGCTCGGGTCCTGATCTCGCGGTTCGTGAATTCAAGCCCCACATCGAGCTCTCTGCTGACAGCACGGAGCCTGCTTTGGATCCCCTGTCTCCCCCTCCCCACCCTTCCCTGGCTCCCATTCTCTCTCTTGAAAATAAACATTAAAAAAATAAGAATAAGGAAGCTTTAAATGAAGGTTTTTTTAAAGCTTCCTTATGAATAACTCAGATTCGCTATGGAATATGAGGTTGGTGACATTAAAATTTTGGCTGCCTTTTGACTTATTTCATGGTTTAAGTTATGCCCCAAAGAGATGAGATGTTATTCCTACACAGCATAACAAAATCTGGCTTCCCTGCTCCCTCCCGCACCCATGGATAATCAATCATGGCAAGGGCACCACCACAGAATCCTTAACACAGCCCTGGTGAAAGTCTCTTCCTAATCTATTTGATGTTCCAACTCTATTGGAACAGCCAAAGTAACTTGGGAGTTAATTCTTCATATAAACCTTTATATCCTACTTACCAAAATTATCAGGGCTTTCACGTGTCCTTAATAAAACACCTTCTGTATCCCAACATCTAAAACAGTAGTGCCATAAATGAATACTGCTGTTCATGTTATAAATGCTTACCTCTCAAAACAAGTCCTTTAATATAGTGAAACCCACTCACCCAAAAGTAATTTAAGGAAACTTGCAGTCAAACAAACAGATGGCAGATGGACTATATGCTCATACGTTCTCTACCTCTTTCTACTTTCTACCTCTACCTACTTTCTCTACCTTGAAATTAAAAATTGTCAGCCAAGTTTCAGAAGACTGGTATGAATGAAAGAACAGTAAAATATTTAACACAGATGAGGACACTATAACCCCAAGGACCTACAGATGGGAAAGTGATGAGAAGCAAGCCTGTTTTCATCCTCATGACCATGAAAAGACTTAGGACTTAAAACAAAAAGTATAAATGCAAGATGCAAAGTGAAGAGAGAGAATCAAAAACAAAGATTGGTTGAAAGATCCTCAGGTCCCCGTCCTACCTTACAGATCCTCTAAAGAACCTGAGGTTTATTTTCAGGAGCTAATGAGGCTCCAAACTGGGTGAAACCAGGCATAGTAAGATAGGAGTGAAGGGCAAAGTACTTTGGAGGGATTAAGTGATACTATCCACAGTGAATTAGCCCTACTTCAGAAAGTTGGCAGCTTGGCTTAAAACCCCTCACCCTTTCTCTAAAACACACCATGCTTCTCTGGAGAAACCAAATGACCTCTTTAGAAAGAACTCTGGTCACCAGCATGAAGATATTTCCCCCAACAGTAACCCAGCAGTGAGCCCCAGTGTCTCTATGCCATCACATGCCATTTCCAAAGAGTATCAGACTTTTAGTGCCTCACCCTTGATAGCCCAGAGCACTTAATAAAGTTCCCAAAGTAAAAAAGGGAGCCAAAAAAAAAAAAAAAACCTAGAAAAAACAAACAATAGAGATTAAAAGAAAACTTCAAAACAAAAAAATCACCATTATTCTGAGATATTAAAAATATTATATCTACATAACAAGAATAATGCTATGAAAAAGTAAAAGACAGCAAGAAACAACCCTTAGAAATTTTAAGATAGCCAAATTAGTTAAAAATTCAATTGAGTTTGAAAGTTGAAGCAATCTCCCAAAAGTAGAGCAAAACAAAACAAAAATCCAAACACACACACACACACACACACACACACACACAAAACAACAACAACAACAAAACCAAAAACGGAAAATAAAGGGCAAAAAAAGTGAAAGAATCTATCCTGAAGGCATAAAAGCTACCAAACTGCAGCTCAAGAGAAAAGACAAAAAACAAAGGAGAGGGAATTATCAAAGAAATTACATCTACAAGTTTCCAAGAAGGTGAGCACAGGAGTCACAAACAATGCCCACTGAGTGTCCAGAACAAAGCATATAGAAATCCATTCAAAGGCATATTTACCATGAAACTTGAGACAAAATATAAAAGGAAGATCCTAGAGTCTCCAGAAAGAAAAAAAACAGCACAATGACAATGGACTTCTCAATAGCAACACTGCAAACAGAAAACAATGGATCAATGCTCCCAAAATCATCGACCTTGGCGGGAAATCAGTAAATACAGTTTATAATGTACAAATCAACAAACCAGCAAAGCAACAAAATCTTTTTATTAGAAATATGAAGTTAAATATCTGGGCAAACAGAAAATATTGAGAACATGGAGAACAGGACTGCAGGGTTGGAGCAGACAATGGTTCTTTTATTGCATAATACCCTTTTAGCAGTACTTGACCTTTTAAAACTGTACATTATTTTTGATAAAAACAAAAGCAAATGTTTACTTTAAAATTTAAATTAAATATCATAGGTAACACGTTCAATACAAAATACCCAACAAAATTTAAAAGCATGACTAAGAGATGATCTATTTCTCATCTTAAATCTCATCCAATAGTTGATAAGAAATAATAAGTGGACTGATATTCTCAACCCTTCAGACACTAGCTATTGTTAACAGCATATCTGAAGGCCAGTCACATGGCACATGCTAACTGAACCCCAGTGATTCTATAAAATAAGACAGAAAAATCAGTAATACCTTCACAATCTAAGGAACATACACTTGTTGAGAATTTATAATTTAAAGTCAAATATTCCAGAATTCGAATTTATGTTTAAGTACATCATGGTGATTGGGTTTCTAGTATAAGAATGTAGACTGAATGCTATTGTTTACTTCCTCTCCCTCCCCAAAACTTACTGAAACAAAGGCTTAAAAAAAAAAATAGAAAAACAGATTAATGAAAACTCATGAACAAGACAGAGAACAGCAGTGAAAAGACAAAACAAAATTCTTAAGACTCGAAGGCAAAAGGATTCAAGTTGGTTGAGAAATCAGGGCAAAGGTAGCTACAGCTCCAAATTTGCACAGAAGGCTAAAGAAGAGGCAGCAGCAACTTTTTCCAATAGGAAAAAAAAAAAATCATGGGTTTAAAGTACTAGAACGGGAAATTATTGTTCTCATTATTGCTCTCAGGGATTAATTAAGGGTTTGTGTAACACACAGGTACTTGAGGTCAGCCTCCTCCAACCCAAACATTTACAGACCAAAGTAACTGCAAAATGTAAGAAGCAACCTACCTCGTAGGAGTCAGATCTTCAATAGTGGGGGCTGGTCCCACAAAGCAGCAGGGTAACAACATAGCCACGTTTGCCCAATGCAATCCCAGGCCCACCCAGTTCATGCCAGTTTATGTTCCAAGATCATTATTAGTAGCGTCCCCTTTCACTCTCAAGAATGTTAGCGGAATAAATTATACGGTCACCTTTCAAAGTAGGTAGACCCTCTTCGTTTAGGCTGGCACAGGAGGCATTGTCTTACTTCCACAAGCACTCTCCACACAGGACAGAAGCACGAAAGAGCAGAGAAAACCCATGTCATCTATCAAAATAAATCACCCTCCAGGACTTCATAAGTATAAATGAACAAACAATAATCACAAGGCATCTGTCTTTAAAAAAAAAAAAAAAAAAAAGCAAAACAAGATGATCAGTACAAATACAACAAGTGACCCAGAAAAATTAGATACATCAAGAAACAGAACTTAGGGGTGCCTGGGTGGCTCAGTCAGTTGAGCATCCAACTCTTAAATTTCAGCTCAGGTCTTGATCCCAGAGTTGCGAGTTCAAGCCCCGTGCTGGGCTCCGCGGTGGGTGTGGAACCTACTTAACCAAAAATAAATTAATTTTTAAAAAATAAAAATTTTTAACTTCATTTTTAATTGGTGATTAGGCTTCATCAGAGTTGATTAAATAATTACTTAAAATAATATCTGCAAGGAAGGATGCAAATACTCTTAGTACCAAGCAAACAGAAGCAACTGGGGAATATTAGAAGGCTATCCTGCTTTTATTAAATGTTTTCAAACTCTTAAGGGACCCTACACTATATCACTATTACTACTGCTGAAAAATTTTACAAATATTGTAAAGAAAATGGTTCACCTATCCCACAATTACCAACGCCTACTAGCTCAATCTACTGGAAACCTGCCTATCAGGCCACCTCACCTACGAAAAGCAAGCTGAGAACCAGGAAGTATGCACACAAAGGCCTCCAAAAACCTCAAAACAAATGTCTCAAAATTTGTGTTAATACACTAACGAATCCCTCAGGTACTTGCCCTTATTTAACGCAAAATTTTAGAAGCTTATGTGTCTTGATTCAAGCTGGAGACACTTGAAAAGCAGAAACAAGAAAGACACAAGGCAGACGGCAAGGAAGGTAACAAAATTACAAAAGGTAGACCAAGAGCAAACAAACCTCTTTTTTAGACCAAGAGCAAACAAACCTCTTTTTTTTTTAATTTCTTTTTAATTTTTTCAAATTTATTTTTGAGACAAAGAGAGACAGAGCATGAGCAGGGGAGGGGCAGAGAGAGAGGGAGACACAGAATCCGAAGCAGGCGCCAGGCTCCGAACTGTCAGTACAGAGCCTGACGCGGGGCTCGAACTCACGGAGCGTGAGATCATGACCTGAGCAGAAGTGGGAAGCTTACCCGACTGAGCCACCCAGGCGCCCCAAGAGCAAACAAAACCTCTTGAGTGAATAAAAAGGAAATGCCTTTCACACCCTGTTAAATTCTTAAGGGCACGGTGCCTTCAACACAAAATAATTTATACTCAAAAATGAAGAGGACGCCTGAGTGGCTCAGTTGGTTAAGCGTCAGACTTCAGCTGGGTCATGATCTCATGGTTCATTGGTTCAAGCCCCCACGTCGGGCTCTGTGCTAAAAGCTCAGAGCCTGGAGTCTGCTTTGGATTCTGTGTGTGTGTCTCTCTCTGTCCCTCCCCTCCCTGCTCTCTGTCTCTCAAAAGTAAATTAAAATGTTAAATTAAAAAAAGAATTTTTTAATGAAAAATGATAATATACAAATTCAAGATCCTTTGCTTAAGCAAACAAGTATACGTATAACCTACTGCAAAATGATTGTCATCAAAAAAGTTTTCTGTTTTTAATTTACCCTTAAAAAAAGAAACATTAGATCTGAAAGCAATAATCTAGAACTTCTCATCCTAAAGGGTTCTTAACAGCTGAAGATCTGAGACCAGAACAGAATCAAGTTTCTATCTGTAAATGATCACTAACAGCTTAACTCTTTCGTTCTTGAAAAATACATAGTATCAAAGAGGATTTTTAAAAATCTTGTCTACCCAAAGTGATTTTATTTGATCCAGATGTACTGTCTCACTTAATGTTAGCTTGTACCTAACTTTTTTACTATTCTAAAAACGACCTCTCAGTTAATGCACACAAGCAATGCATTTTCATGAAGAAAAACTAAACATTATCTATAAGAAAAATAATCTGGGGTACCCGGGTGGCTCGGCTGGCTGAGCACCTGACTCTTGGTTTCCACTCTGGTCATGACCCAAGGTTGTGGGATCGAGCCCTGCATCGGGCTCTGCATCCGGCTCTGTGGCCAGGCTCTGCACTGACTGTGGAGCCTGCTTAAGATTCTCTCTCTCCCTCTGCCCCTGCCCCCCTCACACTCTTGCTCTCCCTCTCTAAAATAAAAATAACAATAATAATATCTCATGCACGCTCTTGCTCTCCCTCTCTAACATAACAATATAATATCTCATGAGCACTTCCCTCTTAAACTATTCTCACTGCCTGCATATAAATATCCTTTGTATACATTTTCCCCCACAAAACTGGGATCACACTTTACATGCTGCTTCTTAATCTGTCCTTTAACACAAATACCTTTGCACGTTAACTATTACTTTTCTGTGGGCTCTAGCAATAGCTGTGTGACGTCAGGCAAGTTAGCCTCTCTGAACCCCACTCCATCTATAAGCCTACCTACCTCTTTGGTTTACGTAAGAATGAAATAAAAGAATCCACACAAAATACAAAGCAAAATGCCTCCCACATAGTAAGAACCCAGTGAATATTGGCTTTTGTTAAGGCTGCGTGATAGCCGACTACCGAACACAGCCTATTAACCAATTTTCTATGTCTAGCCAGTTTTTAACTACTAAAACAGCATTGCAATAAAAATCCATGAGGCCGAACCTTTTAATACATCCTAAACTTTCTCAGGATAAAGTCCCAGCGATGGAATCTTGGATCAATGATATTTTACGCATTCCCAAAGGTAAGTGCTTTACATCCACTAACCTGGTGCTTCCCCACGTTCCTCCTCCCTACCTCACTTTTAAGACTTTTGTTTCTTAAGAACCCTGTTTTGTAAAGTTAGAAAAGCTTGCAGTAAATGCCACGAACAGTAAGATACTTACTATTTGAATGTTATCACTATTTACATTTTACTCAGGAGAATGACCAAGCCTTCAGCGTCATGTTCCAATGTATTTCAGTTTTACTGTACATGAGCTTTAGCTTTTGAGAGGACAGCTTCGATTGACAGTTTCAGAATAAACCCCATGCAACAATCGATTTAATAATTGTTAATCAGTTGCTTCGCGGTTGTTAAAAAGCTGTGTAAGATAATTGCTATCTTTTTAAAACGTATTTTTAAATGTCTCCAAATGAATCAAAACTCAGCCTTTCTTACAGAAACTCTAAAATAGAGAGAGAGAGGGGCTCAGTCCGTTGAGGCTGAGAAAAGCCGGGAAGCAAGGCAGCAGAAGCCCTCATCTTTGCTCCAGAGACCGACTGCCGCAGGCACCAACACACACATCCTCAGCGGAGTCTAGGAGACTGTTTCTTTAACTTAACAATGCTAACACGCCCCCTTTTTCCTAGAAACTGTCACTTCCTGAAGCCACGGCATGCAAGAAAAAGGAACGGAGCCCGGCTCTCGGAGAAGCAGAACGCCCGGCTGGGGACAGGCGCAACCCTGGCCTGGCCTCGGGACGTCTGCCCCTCCGCCCGGCCCGGATCAACCAAGTTATGCGAAGTGACTAACTCGTGACAGCCTCGGGCTTTGGACGCGGGCCACACCGCCACCCCTTTCAGGTCCAACGCTCCAGCGAGCAGCCTGGCCCGGAACGGCCGGACCCTCAGCCCTCCCCTCCCCACGGTTTGGCACTACAGTCGCCTAACAGGTCAGGAGTCTTGCGGGATCCTGGCCCTGGCACGCTCAACCCCCGGGCGGTGACGGGAAGTCATCAGATACGACAAGGAACCCAAGTTTTCCCATCCTGCTCTCACGCCTGAGCTGGGGTCTCGGACGCGTGGGGGGAACCTTCGGTACGGGTCAAAGGTCATGCAAGATCGGAGCCCTCGTCACGTATTCTCAGGCGAGGGTAGTTGCGTTGGGGGAAAACCAGAGGTCAGACGTCCCGAAGGATCCAGCCACCCCACCCACTCTCCTGAACGGAGTTGGAGGATGGGGGGGAGAGGGGGGGGGGGGCGGGTCCCCGACACAGAAGACCCGGGCCGTCCTGGGCTCATTCCCAGTCCGGAGTTTGGGGACGATCCTCAAGTTCCAGGTCAAGGGTCACGAAAGAACCCTCCCGCGCCCTGGCCCCCGAGCCAGTATCGAGGGGGGTCGGGAACTAGAGAGCGGCGCCATAGTACCTGAGTCGAGGCCAGCGCCTGCTGGAGCTGCTCCTCCTCGATGATCTTCTGCTTCAGCTTCCTGAACATGGCGCAGCGCGGGGTCCCGAGTGTGAGACCGGAGGGGCGAGCGTCCACGGAGACCCGGCCGCGGCGGGGACGGCGGCTTCTCTACACCAGGGACCGCGGGGGCCGGGCCTCGCCGCCTCCTCCTCGGGCTCGCAGGCGGATCGGGACACTCGGCCTGCGGGTGTCGGCGTCGCCGCCGCCGCGTCTCTTTCTTCTGGGTGCCACTGGTTGGCCTATGCCCCCCATCCAGCCCCGGCGGCGGCGGCGGCGGCGGCGACAACGGCAGCAGGTGAACCGGGGGCCAAAGACGCCTGCGCGGCCTACGTGGAGCTCGCCGAGGGAGCTCTACGGAGCGCCGGAGGGGCCAAGCGCCGAGTCGCACCCGCACATGCGCGCTCTGGGCGTCGCTCTCGAACGCGGCGGCGGGGGGCCGGACGCCGCGCTCTGCGGTGCCGGAATTCGCGTCGTGCAGAGACGCCCTCGGGGCTGAGTCGGAGTGCTGCCCTGACGCGCTCCGGGGCTCCGCCACTGCAGAGCACAGCGGGGAGGGTGCCACCTCGGCGGAGGACGGCGGGCCGCACGGGCCCGCCGCGAAGAGCCGCGGGGGCGAGCGTCTGGGGTGGGAGAAAGGGGGTCGCCAGGGAACCCGCCTTGTGCTCCGAAGGACGGTGCGCTTTTGTTTAGTACTTGTGGTTAAGAGTCTGCATCTTCAGTGCCTGGGACCGCTGCTGCTCCGCAGAAGGGCCCTCTTTCCTTGCCTCGACTCGCCCCGCGGTCAAGAAGCACCTGACCCGAGCCTCCCAGGGTCCAAACGTCCCAGGCCGATATTGGAAAATCTCAGTCGTTTGGACATCTGCCCTGATTTTTTTTTATTTAACCGAAATTGTATACATTCACGTGTTCATTCAAAAATCTTTATCATTCTAAGTGCCAGGGTCTTCGGGGGTGCTAAAAGAATTCACATGGGGCGCCTGGGTGGCTCAGTCGGTTAAGCTTCCGACTTCAGCTCAGGTCGTGATCTCCCCGTTCGTGAGTTCGAGCCCCGTGTGGAGCTCTGTGCTGACAGCTCCGAGCCTGGAGCTGCCTCGGATTCTGTATCTCCCTCTCTCTCTGCCCCTCCCCTGCTCACACTCTGTCTCTCTCTCTCTCAAAAATAAATAATAAACATTTTTTTAAAAAATTTTTTTAAAGAATTCACAGCCGGTAGAATACACAAATTTTTAAAGGGTCCAAGTTCACCCCTAGTATCTGCAATCATCCTAAAAGAGTTTAATGTGTATGTGCCTAATTCTTCCAACACCCGGAACTTAGACCGTCTGTGAACTCTCAAATCCATCTCGGCAGCATGCTATACCAGATTGCTTCAGAACCTGAGAGGATATATGCCGATATTCACATTTTAGCCCATTTTATTTACTAACAAGTTCTTCGGTGAGATCCCATAGCACGATCCCTAAATGTGGGAGAGCCAGAGCAGGGTCTAGTGTGAGCACTGCATTGACAGCTGGGCTAAGTCCTCTCTTATCCCAGAGTGAACACCTATATATTTACCAAGAAAGTTGTATCACTGTGACCTTTGGGCGCATAGTACAAGGTCACATTCCTGAAGGGAGCAGAAAGGTCACGAGTGACACCCATGTGGTATAAGACAACGGAGAATGAGGGAAAGTGACAAACTAGATAGCGCAAGCCCATCCAGAGGCAATTTTAAATCCCTGCAGCACAACAGCTCTTAGAATAAAATTCAGCCCAAAGGCCAGATTGTGACCTCTGAGTCTCAACTCCCTGCCCCTCATTTTCCTCATCTGTAACCTTTTAACATTTCATGGGTATGTTGTCAAGCTTGAAGTGCATAGAGTATAGCTCACAGTAAACGATACTTAGAAGTTCTAGGAGTTTCATTCTCTTTTTACTTCTAATACTCTCCCTCTGTATGTCGAGAGCTCTAGTCCAGACCTCTCCCGTGAGCCCCAGATTATAGCATCTTCATTAGGCTGTCAGGTTTGAAAAGGCAAAAACCATGGCTGTCATACAACTCAGCTTGTGCCTGGTCCAGGGCCTGCCACTACATTTCTACAGAATTATGTAGAATACACCCAGCTGCCTATTGGACAACTTTTCTTAACGGTGCACGGTCACCTCGATTCAACATGTCTGAAATTGAAGCCATCCACTGTTGCACCCCTCCCGTCACCATCAGACTTGCCCCTTCTGTGTTTCCTCTCACCCTCCTGCATTTTCTCCTCCTCACAAGCTCGTTTTGCCGTCTGTATTTTATGCCTTGGCGGGTGTCACCGCCATCTGCCCAGTTCCCCAAGTGAAACCGCGGAAGTGAGTCAAAACGTGCCTCTCATTCTTCACCCAGATCTGGAGAATCCCCAAACCCTGTGTCTTTTACTCTGAAACACTTCTCAAATCCATTCTCTTTCCTATTCACCCTGCCACTAGTTAGTTTCGATTTCCATTGCATTCCACCACTTAAATGATCTCCCAGTTTCCGGACTGGCTGCTCTCCAATATATCTCCTACGTAGCTGATGTTACTCTCCTGCCGAAACCCCGTCAGTGGTGTTCCAGTCCTGCAGAACACTATTCAAATTCTCAGGCAGCACGAGAAACCCTTGGCGGCCTGGGTTCTGCTTTCCCTCCAGCTGCACCCTCTCCATACTTCACACATTAAACCTCTAGGAATTTCAAATTAACTTGTGGTTCTCTTGCACATCTGGCTTTTTAAAAAAGAAAAAAAAAATTTTTTTTTGAGGTGGGGAGGGACAGAGAGACTCTTAAGCAGGCTCCAAACTGTCAGCACAGAACCCGACATGGGGCTTGAGCCCACAAACCATGAGATCGTGACCTGAGACGACATCAAGAGTGAGACACTTAACCAACGGAGTCACCGAGGCACCCCCACATCCAGCTTCTGTACCTCCTTGCCTTTCTTTTTTTTAGTCCCCAAGCTATACGTAGTAGCTATACAAACATTAAGAAAATCTTCATGAATTCCGTATAATTATTTCCTCCACGACTTTGTACTTTTCTTCTTTTCCACCTTTCTCGTCTATCCGTGATAATCCTGCCTACATGTTCTCATCCCTTTCAAGTGTTTCCTAACACCACCACTAAACCCCTTCCCTACACACACACCGATGGGGCTAATCATCCTACCGTCTGAACAACCTCAGTCTTACATGCTGTTAATATATGTATCACACTGTATTTTTATTTTACTACATAGGTAATATATGCTCACTGTAACAAAAACAAAAGTACCGTTGACCGTTGAACGACACAGATTTGAACTGAACAGGTCTAGTTACACGTGGATTTTTTTTCAGTAACTACAGTAGAGCAGTGTAAATGTATTTTCCTTACAATTTTCTTAATAACACCTTCTTTTCTCTAGCTTGCTTTATTATAAGAATGCAGGATATAATACATAAAATATACAAAATATGTGTTCGTTGACTGTGTTATCGATAAGGCTTTTGGTCAACTGTATTTGTCGTCATCATAAGGCTTTTGTCATAAGCGCTCACATTTTGGAAGAGACAAAAGTTACAGATTTTTCGACAGTGCATGAGGTGGGTACCCCTGACCCCTGCATTGTTCAAGCGTCAATTTGTATAATCTTAGCCCCAAATAACTCCTATTCATAATTTAGTTTGTATTCCTTCCATTTTGTTTCTGTATTTATGAAAACATGTATTTATGTGTACATGTAATTGTATATATTTGTAGTTTTACAGAAACAGATCATACATATTCTACATCATGCCTTTCTCAATTAACATGCTACGAATATCATTTCTAATCAGTGCCTGTATTTCAGTTTCCTTAATGTCTACATAGTATTTTATACAATGGATGAAGTATAATTTATGATTAATGTAGTGATGCCCATGTATTAATGGATATTTTGCTTCTCTCCACTTTTTGCTATTAAAAAGACAATATTAAAGTGAACAATTTTACAAATATGTGCACTTGTGTGTATGTTTTTGTGGAAAATAGTGGATTTTTGGAAATGTAATTAAAGTATCCATTCATTATGTATGGTTAATGCCAACTTGATCTCCACAATGAATCCTAATTTATGTTTCTACCAACATATTTTTTTTAATGTTTTATTTATTTTTGATACAGAGAGAGCCAGAGCATGAGCAGGGGAGCGGCAGAGAGAGAGGGAGACACAGAATCCAAAGCAGGCTCCAGGCTCCGAGCTATCAGCACAGAGCCCGACGCAGGGCTCGAACTCACAAACTGTGAGATTATGACCTGAGCTGAAGTCGGACGCTTAACCGACTGAGCCACCCAGGCTCCCTCTACCAACGTATTTTTTTTAATGTTTTGACAATAAAAAGATGACAAATGGTATTTTACTGTTAATTTCCATTTATTTAATTGGAAGCAAAGTTAAAATTCAGTCACAAGTATACATGTTATTATAGATCTTTCAGATTATATTATAAAATTCATGTAACCCAGGTATTAGCATTTCCTTTTCCCCTAAGGGACAGCTCCCTCTAAGTAAATTTAGGGACATGGAGTGTTCCTTGATCTTCCAAGGTATGTGTTCTTCCTAAAGTCTCTCTACTAAATCCCATTCCACCTTGGGGAATGGTGGAACCAACCCTTCATTGGTTTTGTTCTCAGTCTGGAACTCATGACCGTAGTCTCCCTGGGTACCTTGATGCTGTACCTCTAAGGGACTTTGCAGGATGAGAATCGGCAGGAAGTAGAAAAGCAAGTTGCATTTGGGGGACATACCGAATGACCTAATGGACTCGCTCTCATTTCCTTCTGTTACAGCCCTGCTCAAGACATGTGGACTCATCAAATGTATTAGCAGACTGGAAAACACTAAAGGAATTATGCCATATTAAAGGAAGAAATTAAAACTATATGTTAAATCAGGGTTGGGGAGTTGGGCAAAATAAACAAGGGAAGTGGGAGATACAGGCATTCCCAGGAATGAGTAAGTCATGGGAATAAAAGGCACAGCATAAGGAATCCAGTCAATCTACTGTAATAACAATCTAACGGAACGGATGGCAACAAGTGCTGAACCTAACAAAATGTATAAATCTGTCAAATCACTAAGTGGTCCACCTGAGACGAATGTAACGTTGTGTGTCAACTATATTAAAAAACAATTACATGCTAAATACAACTTTTCCCATAATTGAAGGAAAAAACTCATCAGAAGTTTTATCTTTGGAGTGCCTGGTTGTCTCAGTAGGAAGAGTGTGTGACTCTGATCTCAGGGTCGTGAATTCCAGCCCCATGTTGAGTGTGGAGATTACTTAAAGAGAAAGAAAGAAAAGAAAGAAGGAAAGAAAGAAAGAAAGAAAGAAAGAAAGAAAGAAAGAAAGAAAGAAAAGAAAGAAAAGAAAGAAAGAAAGAAAAGAAAGAAAGAAAGAAAAGAAAGAAAGAAAAGAAAGAAAGAAAAGAAAGAAAGAAAAGAAAGAAAGAAAGAAAGAAAGAAAAGAAAGAAAGAAAGAAAAGAAAGAAAGAAAGAAAGAAAGAAAGAAAGAAAGAAAGAAAAGAAAGAAAGAAAGAAAGAAAAGAAAGAAAGAAAAGAAAGAAAGAAAAGAAAGAAAAGAAAGAAAAGAAAGAAAGAAAAGAAAGAAAGAAAGAAAGAAAAGAAAGAAAGAAAGAAAAGAAAGAAAGAAAAGAAAGAAAGAAAAGAAAGAAAGAAAAGAAAGAAAAGAAAGAAAGAAAAGAAAGAAAGAAAGAAAAGAAAGAAAGAAAAGAAAGAAAAGAAAGAAAGAAAAGAAAGAAAGAAAGAAAGAAAAGAAAGAAAAGAAGAAAGAAAGAAAGGTTTAAAAAAAGTTATGCCCTTAATATGATATATGTTACATATATTATATATTATAATATTCTTAATCCTATTAAGGATATAACTTAAAATTTTTTTTATGTTTGTTTTTGAGAGAGAGAGAGAGAGAGAGCGAGTAGGGGAGGGGTCAAGATAGAGGGAGACACAGAATCTGAAGCAGGCTCCAGGCTCTGAGCTGTCAGTGCAGGACCTGATGCGGGGCTCCAACCCATGAACCGAACTATGAGGTCATGAACAGAACTGTGAGATCATGACCGAGGTCGACAGCTCAACTGACTGAGCCACCCAGGTACCCTGAGGATATACCTTTAAATTATCCATTCCCAGACCTTCATCTTATTCCCTGTCTCTATCCATAAGCGTCCCTCAGCAAGTGCATTCTCTTCTAGCTTCTACGGCGCAAATCTCCACCAACCTTTACGAAAACTCTTACCTTTAACCACAGGAGTTGGCCCATGCTCCTTCTCCATCCAGGCAGTCTTGGAGACTCAGTATTTCTTTTTTTTATTATTATTAAATTTTTGTTAACGTTTATTTATTATTGAGAGACAGAAAGACACAGAGCATGAGCAGGGGAGGGGCCGAGAGATGGAGAGACACAGAATCCAAAGCAGGTTCCAGGCTCCGAGCTGTCAGCACAGAGCCCGACTCCAGGCTTGAACTCACAGACCGCGAGATCATGACCTGAGACGAAGTCGGCCGCTTAACCGACGGAGCCAGCCAGACGCCCCGGAGACTCAGTATTTCTTAATTTTACATTTATCATACTCTGAGCTATTCAGGCTAGAGTAACGCCACATGGGAAGGAAACTGAGTTCCCAGGAGTAGATTCCATGGTAGACTGTGGCCCTCCACACCTGTCCTCCTCAAAGTCTCCCTTGAGAATTGAAAGTATGCTACTTTACTCTTCCCCACAGCACGGATGATCTTAAAAAGCAGCCAAAGGAAAAAAGACATGTTATATACAGAAAAACAAAAGTGATGACTGCACAGAACAGCATCTTTAAAATGCTGAAGCAAACCAAAAAGTGCTGAGAAGTATTCATCTATAATGAAAGCCAAACAAAGGCATTTTCAGAAAAAGGAAAGCTGAGATAATTTTTTACCAGCAAACTTGTACTATAAAAGGTGCTCAAGGGGCGCCTGGGTGGCTCACTCGGTTGGGCGTCTGACTTCGGCTCAGGTCATGATCTCGCAGTTCGTGGGTTCGAGCCCCGCGTCGGGCTCTGTGCGGACAGCTCAGAGCCTGGAGCCTGTTTCGGATTCTGTGTCTCCCTCTCTCTCTGACCCTCCCCCGCTCGTGCTCTGTCTCTCTCCATCTCTGAAAAATGAATAAATGTTTTAAAAAAATTAAAAAGAAGTGCTCAAGAAATGATACCAGATGGATATATAAGAGGGAAGGAAGAGCTCCGAAAATAATAAATATGTAGAAAAATATGAAAGACTAGTTTTAATCCTTTCTTAATTTCTTTAAAGTCAAATTGTTTAAAACAAAAATAATGACCCTATATTCTGGGGTTTTCAACATACAAAGAAGTAAAATCTATGAAAACAGTAGCACAAAGGACAACACATAGTTAAATGGAAGCATACTGTCATAAGGTTCTTGCATTGTATGTGAAGTGGTATAACATTAAAAAAAATTTCTTTAATGTTTATTTATTTTTGAGAGAAAGAGACAGAGACAGAGTGTAAGCCAGGGAGGGGCAGAGAGAGAGGGAGACACAGAATCCAAAGCAGGCTCCAGGCTCCGAGCTGTCAGCACAGAGCCGGACATGGGGCTTGAACCCACAAACTGTGTGATCATGACCTGAGCTGAAGTCCGGCGCTTAACTGACTGAGCCACCCAGGCGCCCCTCTTTTAAGTTTTTTTAAAATGTATTTAAGCGATCTCCACCCCTGAGATCATGAGTCACACACTCTTCTCACTGAGCCAGCCAGTAGCCCCCTAAAATGCAATCCTAAAAACTCACGTAATCAAAAAGAAGGAAGCAGGGGTGCCTGGGTGGCTCAGTCCGTTAAGCGTCCGGCTTCGGCTCAGGTCATGATCTCATGGTTCATGAGTTTGAGCCCCCCATCAGGCTCTGCATTGACAGCTGGGAGCCTGGAGCCTGCTTCAGATTCTGTGTCTCCCTCTCTCTGTGCCCCTCCTCCACTCATGTTCTCTCTCTCTCTCTCTCTCTCTCTCTCTCTCTCTGTCTCTCAAAAAAATAAACATTAAAAAAATTTTTTTAAAGAAAGGAAGCAATGAAAAGAAAAGCGAACAAAGAAGTAATGTGACAAATACAAAACAAGGAGCAAGACGACAGACTTAAACCCAATCATATCAAAATTACATTAAACATGAATCGATTAAACACCTTGATGAAAAGGCAGAGATGGTCACGATGAATAGAAAAGCAAGATCCAACTCTCTGCTGTTTTTAAGAGATGCAATTTCAAGATACAGACACGGGTAAGCTAATAATAAAAACATGGAAAAGAATATACTATATACAAAGTTCCCCTTGTAACAGACTCTGAGATTTATTTAGAAGAGATTTGTTAGAAGTTGTTAGAGGGGAAAGAGAAGGACAATTCAGACAGGTGTGAGCCACCTGCAGCCACACTATTTGCTGCTGGGGAAATAAATGCCTCAGTCCCGACAGCACATCTGAACAACGCACTAGGGAATCCAGGATACTGTGCAAACCTGAACTGGAGGAAAACTGGTATGACTATATTAATACCAGATAAAGTAGACTTCAGGACAAGCAGTATTACCAAAAAAAAAAAGAGCATTTCAAAATAACAAAAAGGTCAACTCATCAAGAAGACATAATCCTAAATGTGCATCTACACAGTAACATAGTTTAAAAATCATGAAGCTGGAGGGACACCTGGGTGGCTCAGATGGTTAAGTGTCTGGCTCTCGGTTTTGGCTCAGGTCATGATCTCATGGGTTCATGAGATCAAGCCCCACATTGGGCTCTGCGCTGACAGAATGAAGCCCAGTTATGATTCTCTCTCTCTCCCTCCCTCTCTCTCTCTCTCTGCCCCTCCCCTGCTCGCACATATGCTCCCTCTCAAAATAAAGAAACATTTTTAAAAAATGAAGCAAAAACTAACTGAAATGAAAGGATGAATTTTTTTAAATCTATTTTTGAGAGAGAAAGAAAAAGAACACACGCGCACCAAGTGGGGGAGGGGCAGAGAAAGGGAGACAGAGGACCTGAAGCCGGCTCTGTGCTGACAGCAGAAAACCCGAGGCAGGTCTCAAACTCACGAACCATGAGATCATGACCTAAGCTGAAACCAAGAGTTGGACAGTCAACCAACTGAGCCACCCAGACACCCTTGAAGGGACAAATTTTTAAATCTCCAACTATAGTTAGAGATTTTAAGATACCTCTCTTAGTCCTTGATAAAACAAGTAGACAAAAAAAGTAGGTAAGGATACAGGGGATTTGGGTCAGCTAACTTTGCCTAATTGATCTTTTTGGAAAACTACAACCAACAGCTGTACTCTTTTCGAGTACACGTGGAACGGCAGGTTCACCAAGATAGACCATATGCTAATTCATAATACAAGTCTCAATAAATTTCAAAGGATTAATATCACACAGCATACTCTCCGACCACAAAGGAGTTAAATTAGAAATCAATAACAAAAACAAATCTAGGAAATCCCCCAAATGTTTTGAAATTAGGCAGCTGACTTCCAAATGAGTGATGGGTCAAAGAACAAAGCACAAGGGACATCGGAAAATGTTTCAAATGAACGGAAACAAAAATAGAACATATCTCAATTTGTGAGGTGCAGCTAAAACAGTGCTTAGAAGGAAACTTACAGTACTGCATGTCTATATTAGAAAAGAAAAAGGTTGGGACGCCTGGGTGGCTCCGTCAGGTAAGCATCCGACTCTTGACTTTGGCTCAGGTCATGATCTCACACTTGTGGGGCTGAGCCCCACGGTGGGGTCTGCACTGACAGAATGAAGCCCGCTTAGGATTCTCTCTCTCCCTCTCTCTCTGCCCCTCCCCTGCACGCTCTCTTTCTCTCAAAATAGACAAACATTAAAAAAAGAAAGAAACGAAAACCCTTGAAAATCAATCATCTAAGACTATGCCTTAAGAAGTTAGAAAAAAGACGAGAAAATTCAGGCCAAAGTAAGTAGAAGGCATTACACGATAAAGATAAGAGAGAAGAAAAATCAGTGAAATAGAAAACAGAGACACAACAGAGAAAAGCCAACAAAGCTAAAATTTAGTTCCTAGAGAAGATGAATAAAAGTGATGAGCCCCTAGTAAGATTCACTCAGAGAAAGAAAAACACTAGTTATCAATATCAGGAATTAAATTCTACAGATTGTATGAGGGAATATCACAGACAAGCTTAGGCCAACAAATTCAACAATGTAGAAAAAATGGACACATTCCTCGAAGACACAAATTATCAAAACCCAGATGCTTCTCAGCCAGTGAATGGGTAAACAACAAATTGTGGCACATCCATACCATGGAATAGTACCCTGGCATATAAAAAAAACAATTATTGGTACCCACAACGACCTGAATGGACCTCAAGTAAGTTTTGCTAAGTGAAAGAAGTCAGGCTCCAAAGATGCCATACACATATATGATTCCGTTTATATGACATTCTGGAAAAACAAAACTATAGGGAAAGAGAACAGATCGGTATTTGCTCGGAGTTGAGAAGGGGGAGGGGTGGTAGTAGGGAAAGGGAGGTATTAAAAGGGCATCGTGAGGGAATCTATGGGATGATGAAAGAGTCCTTATCGTAACTATGGCAGTCGATACACAGCTTTGCGCGCTCCTCGAAGACCCCCAAAACCTGTATACTCCAAACACTGAACTTCGCTACATGAAACCTTTAAAATAAAAATTAAGGGCAGCTGGGTGGCTCAGTCAGTTAAGTGTCTGACTCTTGGTTTCAGCTCAGGTCATGATCCGGGGATCATGGGATCCAGTCCCATGGAGCCTGCTTAAGAATCTCTCCTTCTGCCACTCTCCCCTGCTTGCTCTCTCTCTCTCTCAAAATAATAATTTAAAAAAATTTTTAAATAAAAAACCTAAGGCTCAGAGAGGTCAAGAATCTCACCCAAAGTAACACAGCCTGGACACAGTAGAGGCAGCATTTGAGCCCAGAGCTCTCATGGCTCTAAAGCTCACTAAAATAAATTTTCTCAGTTGTAAGAAGCGAAATATTTTATTTTATTATTTCTTAAAAGCTTATTTATTTATTTTGAGAGTTGGGGGGAGAGGGGCAGAGAGAGGGGGATGTCAGGGCTCAGTCCCATGAACCACGAGATCATGACTTAAGCAGAAATCAAGAGTCAGACACTTAACCGACCGAGCACCTAGGCGCCCCAAGAAATATTTTATTTGGTACATTCGGAGCACTATCCTCAAACGTGAAAGTGATGTTGTTCTCCACATACCAGATCTGTGTGGAGCAGGGGATACATATGTATATGTGTATGTACATTCACACCGTTTGGCTGTGGCAAGAAACAGATCTGAGCAGATTGCAAATTTTCATTACACTGTCTTTTGTTTGTTTGTTTGTTTGTTTTAAATGTTTATTTATTTATTGAGAGAGAGGGAGAACAAGGAGGGGAGGGGCAGAGAGAGAGGGAGAGAGAGAAAATCCCAAGCATGGGCTTGGTCCCATGGCCCTGGGATCATGACCTGAGCTGAAATCAAGAGTCAGCCCCCTAACCCACGAGCCACCCAGGCGCCCCCTCATTACACTGTTATAATACGCTTCTTGAGAACACTTGGAAACACGTTACATTTTTATTATTTACATCTGCAAAAGAACATTGTATATCTATGTAAATTACAGTTACAAAACAGTTGGAAAGCCTCCCGGGAAAGAAAGGTCTCCATAGCTTTGTCTAAACTTGGACTAGGACTCTCCCAGGACTTTAGCCTACTTTTCCACCTCTGGTCTTTTTTTCAAATAACTTTTTTTGGGGGGGGGGGGAGGGGGTACCCTTGTTTTTAATTTAATTCCTACTGTAGACAGAAAGGAAGTAAACTGGGGAAAAGTGAAGGGTTACGCCGTCATTGCTATTGCCCCCGTTTGACAAATAGACACAAAGAAAAGCACAAGTTACTCTGCTAAAGTCATATGATCTCAGTGACAGAACTGGAAAGTGACCTCAGGCCTTCTTGCCCTTTGTCCTGGTCTCCCGCTGGCCTATGTTTAACACTTCCTTCTCTTCTCTGAGACACACCCTGCTCAATTTTTCAAAGCAGTTCAATTTAATCTTCAACAGTCTTACGACCCTTTGCCCCACATGTCCTAGAACAGTTTACACAGCTGATGGCAACAATGTAATGAGAAGGATCTTTTGAAGGGAAAACCCAACACCCGGCTGAGAAAAAAAAAATCCAATTTGAAGAATGAGGCCTCTCGGTAACAAAGAGAAGGGTGGAGGGAATAAAGGTGAGAAGTGTCAAATTCTTTGCTCCTAAGTAACTGCTTGATAATCAGGCTCTTAAGTAAACAAAGTCACTCTTGGAAACATTTGCATGCCGTGTTTGTGTTACAGTGAAAAGAGGGAGAGCCCTTGCCCCATAGTCAAGATACTGTGTTGCTAGGTTCCTCCCACGTGGGAAGGCTGAGTAGATTAATGGACGAGCACACAGACATTAAACTCAACTGACTGGGTTCAAATCCCGGTTCTGCCACTTATTATTCTGTGATGGGGGCAAGTTACTTCACTTCTCTGTTTTAGTTTTTGCATCTGCAAAATGAAGACGTGTACGTATAGCCACCATAAATTTCCTATGAGGATTAAAGAAGCATTTTGTGGGGCGCCTGGGTGGCTCAGTCAGTTAGGCGGCCGACTTCGGCTCAGGTCATGATCTCTCAGTCCGTGAGTTCGAGCCCCGCGTCGGGCTCTGTGCTGACAGCTCAGAGCCTGGAGCCTGTTTCGGATTCTGTGTCTCCCTCTCTCTGACCCTCCCCTGTTCGTGCTCTGTCTTTCCCTGTCTCAAAAATAAATAAAACGTTAAAAAAAATATTTTTTTTTAAATAAAAAAAAAAAGAAGCATTTTGTCGGTGTCTTTTTTTAGGTTTATTTATTTTGAGACACACACACACGCAGAATTCAAGGGAGGGACAGAGAAAGAGGGAGAGAGAGAATCCCTAGCAGGCTCTGCACCATCAGCACGGAGCCAGATGTGGGGCTCGATCTCACAAACCGTAAGACCACGACCTGAAGCGGAAATCAAGAATCAGATGCTTAACCCACTGAGCCACTCGGTCACCCCCAGTAAGTTAGCACCTGAAGCAAAAAAAAAAGTTGGCCTTATTCCTCAAACCTGAAAAATGAAATTATTAAAGCACAAGAAGAAAATGTGGGAGGGTTTATTTTATAATCTTGGAGTGGTAAAGGCCTTTCTAAGTATAATACAAACCCATAAACCATTGTAATAAACAACGTTGAATTTATCAATCTATGTAAAAATTTTTCCTTAATACTGCATGTCAAAAAATGCTATAATAAATATAATGAAATATTGTGCAATGCATTGCTCGGGAGTAATCACATGAATCTTACGTAATGTTGAGTAAAAGAAGACAAACCAAAGAATGTATGCTACGTGAGTTCATGGAGGCAAAACTAAACTATGGCATTGAAGGTCAAGGAGAATATTGTCTTGGGTGTAGGAAAGACATTGCAACAAGGAGAGGAAGTTTGAGTGGAGATCCTAGGGTACCTTCAGGTAGTATTCTGTGTTTGCTGTTGGCAGTAACTACATGGATATGCTTGAAATATTTGTTTTCTGATGGAGTCTGTTTGCGAAGTGCAAAATCAAAGTGCACTGCAGTGTATACGGCATGCTGCCTTTAGTGTGATTAAAAATCGTATTCATAGGGGCACCTGGGCGGCTCAGTCGGTTAAGGGTCCTACTCTTGGTTTCGGCTCAGGTCATGATCTCATGGTGTGTGAGTTCGAGCCCCGTGTCGGGCTCTGTGCTGACAGCTCAGAGCCTGGAGCCTGCGTCGGGTTCTGTGTCTCCCTCTGCCCCTCCCCTGCTCATGCTCTCTCTCTCTCTCTCTCTCTCTCTCTCTCTCAAAAATAAATAAACATTAAGAAAATTGTATTCCTGTATACATACATGTTATGTTGAATCTTATGAAATTGCTGATTTTTTAACCCCCAAAATGGTAATCTCCTCTGGTTCAACATGATGTGCATATATATTTGTAAATACATAGGTATTCCAAAATACTCCTCAGAAGACACATTAAAAAAATACAAAAAAACCCCAAACCAATGACAGTGATTATTACCCACGAAGGCAACTAGGCAGCTGCCAAGTATCGAGGCCTCTAGTCTCAGCCAAAAGCTCTGCCCACCCCCACCTTCGGGCCACGCTGTGTCTTTAGCTTCCAAAAGTAAAGAGACATTTCTTCCCACAGAGTGCTCTCACCTCAGACCACGCACCTGTTCAGCGGCTCCCCCAAGGGGTGTGCCCAAAGACTGGCATGGCAGTTCGGGGCGGCTGGTGGCTCAGTCAGTTAAGCTTCCGACTTCGGCTCGGGTCATGATCTCATGGTTTGTGAGTTCGAGCCCCACACGGGGCTCAGTGCTGACACCTCAGAGCCTGGAACCTGCTTCTGATTTTCTGTGTCTCCCTCTCTCTCGGCCCCTCACCAGCTCACACTCTGTCTCTGTCTCTCTCGCCCTGAAATAAATAAGCATTAAAAAAAAAAAAAACTAAAAAAAACCCCACAAAACACCTGGCAGTTCTTGGTTCAACCTCCAGAAGAACATCACCTTGGTGATGAGTGTCCTTATGTGTGCCCTGTACCCTCAGCCTTGGCTCTGTCTATATTCCCAGGCACAGTATAATTGTCACCTTGATCATGGGGCACTTGAAGGATGATAACATACATATACAAACATGCAATATTCTGAATATACACACTGTATTTATTTCAGACTTGGAGGCTTACGTTTCATTACAGAATCTTCTTGCAGAAATCATACTCAGCAAACTGCCATCTCTAACTGTCCCAGGAGTATGTGATTCTAGAATTCTATTCTTCCCCTTTTGAAAGGGCATTATTCAGAGTCCACTGGCTTTCTACTTGAACAGTCTTTGGGAGAAAAAGACAGTCTCTGTTGTATCTATCCCCACTACGTATGAAAGAATTGCCTGTCCTCCAGGGCCACGGGGCGGATGCCAGGGTGAGCTGTAGCTCAGCAATGTGGGATGACTGTGAAAATATTGACACTTGACAATAGGCCCCAACCACCAACTGTGACAACTCAGCAGCTGGCCCAACCCGGACAGGTGACGCACGCAGCCAAAGGCAGTTGCCGCCAACCTGCTCCAAGATGAAGTTTCTGTTGCCGGACAACTCCTCTGACCTCCACCCCAGCCAACTAACAGCAACAGTGATTTATCTGGGACTTACAACCAGAGTCACTCTTGGGGAGGCCGGTGGGTTGTCCTCCGTAACCTGCCCTTTTCCCTATACATAAAACTTCCCCACAACCTCTAGATGGAAGACATTAGCTTTCAAGGAAGGTGCTATTGGAGGGACACTAGGTAAGAGCTTGTGACACAAATATGCTGTCATTGCCTCCTGGTCTCCATTACTTGTCCTGGTGTGCCTGGACTTCAGGGTTGCCTATCGAGTCAAGTAGAATTTGCCTGTTTCTCAAACGTTTTGCCCCCATGCCCATTCTCTGATACTTCCGTGTATCAGTCAGGGTCCACTCAGGAAAGCATAGCCCATATCGGGTGTGGGAAACTAGTTATATAAGTGTCGAAAAAAATCAAAAAGCCAGAGAACAGACAGGCAGCAGAGAGATCAGCAAGGACAGGAGGCGGTGTTAAGAGAGTCCAGGAGCGGGACCGGAACCGCAAAAGTGGTGTCGCCTCGATGGAGACACTCCTCCCCTCCCACCCTCAATCTGCCACCACTGCCTCCCAGCCTGGGAACTATCATTCCAGGGTCAGCCCTTTGCAATATCAAGAGTGCAGAGCAGCGCTGAGAACAAACTGGAGAAGGACTGGTACGCTCCGAGAATGCCATTTCTGGGGCACCTGGGTGGCTCAGTTGGTTAAGCACCCGACTCTTGATGTCGGGTCAAGTGGTGATCTCCTGGGTCATGAGAGCAAGCCCCAGGTTGGGCTCTATGCTGACAGCACAGAACCTGCTTGGGTTCTCTCACATAGTGCACATTCACAGGGCAAGGGAGTCAGGTGCTGTCACAAAGGCGGGACCAATGACCGCCCGGTGTTCACCAGAGAGGGTCTTTGGCAAACACATTTTAGGAAACCGGCAGTTGTGGAAGGGAAGGAGAATAGGAGAGAAGAGAGTCCAGGAGCAGGGTGTTTTGGGTGGAGATTAGATAAGATGGGATTCGCATTTTTACCAGACAAACTTGGTTGTGGTTTAGAGCATGCTGATGTGCACACAGATCTCTTGGGGATTTTGTTAAACCGCAGACAATCAGCAGGCTGGGGTGGAGCTTGAGATTCCGCGTTTGTAGCAGACTCCTAGGTGATGTTGACCACATGGGAAAAAAGCAAGGATCTAGGCTCTTGAGTTTGTGTAAATGCTGATGGCAAGGATCCAGGAGGGAGAAGGTGTCGATCCAGAAAGAGATAAGGGGATAGAAAAGGTAGTACAACCTGGGGGTCCCCCAGATCTCTCTCTTGCTTCAAGTCTTTGGATGGGACCCAGGGACACGCCTTCTTCCAACCTCCAACCACCCTCCAGCCTCTCTTCCGGCCGTGCCGTTGTCTCAGCCACACTTTAACTCCAGGATCAGCAGACACCGTTGTGTGCGTGTGTGTGCGTGTGTGTGCGCGTGCACACACACGCATAGACTTATTGCCAATCAACCATCAACCCCCGGATTTGCCAGAATTATTCCACCAAGTTGGAGGCCACTGTCAACTGTCTAGTCAACACGCATCTGTGGCCTCCCCCGTATTTACCTCTCTCTCTCCGAGCTTCTATTTTGACCCAATGAGGTGGTTTTGGAATGCATGGGCAGCTTATTCCTGGAGTCGGCCACCAAGAGGCACAAGTGCAGGGACTCTGCCCTCTTCCAGGATATGTGGAAGCTGTCCCAGGATGAGCAGGGGTAAAACCCTGGTTGCCAGGGAAGCCACCATGGTCCTGGAGGAGAAACTGAATCAGGCCCTTTTGGATCTGCATGCCCTGGGTTCTGCCCTTGCAGACCCCCCCCATCTCTGTGACTTCCCAGAGAACGACTTCCTAGATGAAGAGGTGAAACTCATCAAGAAGATGGTCAACCACTTAACTCACCTCCACAGGGTGGCCAGCCCCCAGGCTGGGCTGCGCGAATATCTCTTCTATAAGGCTCACTTGCAAACACAACTAGGAGCTTAGAGGGCTCAATGGCCCTTAAAGGGCCCCTTTGGCATTCTCCCTGGTGTCAGGACTTCTGCCTGAGCCTCTCTCCGCAGCTACAGAGAAGATTTTTAACCACCCTGGAGCCCTCTCCCAAGCCCTGGACCAAATGGAAACAATAAAGGTTTTCTTGCAGCAAAAAAGTAAGATTCCTGAGATGGGGGGCGGGAGGAGATAAGATGCTAGGCATAGATAAAGGGATAGGTTTTATGTAAGAGATCATTTGTGAAAACAGAACAGAGCAAGAGAAAATGGATGCAGAAGTAGGAGGTTTAGCATCCAATAATTTTGCAATATCCTTTTGATCAATGTTAAAAAGATCTCAGTTCATATAGGTTTCTTGAGTGTGGTTTCTTTCAGAACCTTTCGTGTACTATATTGATATGCTAATGTGAACATGCATTGTCAATCAGTCAGAGGTTTCCTAATCATAATCGACTACAAACCCCCTTTTCCTGGATATTCCAGGGACTCACATTCTGGAAAAGAAATCTTGGAAAACACTGACCTACCCAATATATGCCTGGACTTTTCTAGTTATGGAATGGAGACTATAGATCTTATCTGACAATGACTTCATAATGATATTGGGAAGGTAAGTTTGAAAACTATACGCTGTATCTCACAGTTAAGTCCTCAACGTAGAAGTTCAATCAGGGACAGGCATAAATTCCATCAACGGCAGCGTCCAGAGAGGTTCAATCAGGGACAGGCATAAATTCCATCAACGGCAGCGTCCAGGTCGTTATTTGAGAATGTAGAGCAGGTTGTTGTCCCGGAGACCTCCCGGGGTGACATTTACTTACCTTGCAAAACTCTCAGTCCTGCAGGCTCGGAGACTGTTTCCTCAACACATCCAGAGCAGACATCGTTCAGAAGCAAGTGCGTGAGCATAGCATCAGTATCTCAAGATAGAGACATAAACTAAAATGTATTAGTTTATAACAACGGGGCTATATCTGCCACATGGGCCATTATAACCTTGTTCATTCACTCAAGAATATTTATTGATTGCCTATTATATGCTGGGCTATGAAATGTTTGGCTGCAGAATGGATCAGTACCAGCCTGTTGCCTGAATCGTGGTTTCTCCTCTGGCCACAGCTGCAGCCCAGCTTCCCGCCCCCACGCCCAATCATAGCCTGATAGAGGAGGCATCTGACTCGTTCTGGCCCCATAAGTTAGGCATCAAGACGGGTGATGTCACTTCACTCTGGCTGCAGTGATACAGTTCTGATAAGTGAGCTCTGGTCTCATCAGTAGGATCACATCCCCGGCACCCGCAAGCGTTCTGATTATTTGGCATTTGCCTCGTCCCTGGTCCTCAATTCTGATTCCGGTATGCCGCCTACTACCTCATTCTGCCTCCTCTGTGGACTGTCGATTTGCTCCTCCCCTCAGGCCAGCGGCCAGCATCCAGCCACCCTCTGACCCGTCTACCTGGATGTTGCTCATCCTGGCTTGCTATCTTTCTACCGGGCTTATTGCAACACCTTCGGGAGACTCGATTAATAAACCTCCTACTCTCCTTTCAAGTTCTGAGCCAACTGAGAGATCAACAACAGGACTTGGGGAACAAAGCATCAGCCATATAATTGATAAGAGTAAGAGGGAGCCAGTGGCACATCGTATGCCTCATACACTTGTTAATAACCTTTGCTGCAGAATTAAACTATTCGGCAGAGCTGGAGGCAAGGCATTCTACTCTAGCCTCCGAGCCCTGATGATGGTCCCAGGGCTCCGGTCGGGCAGCCGTCCCCAGTGACAACCGGGAGGGTAGACTGTACCTAGGATCTTCATGCCCTCCCCCACCCCAGAAGCAGATGCTGAGACCGCGACTCAAGTGCAAGTAGTTCATTTGGAACCTAAAAAAACACCAGTAAGAGAGGAAGTGAGACAGTATCGGAAAGACAGCCAAAGGGGAGCTTGGACATCATCAAGCCACCTACCATGGGGACAACTGGAGCTCAATCACGATGGGGCACCAGGAGCCAGGGTACACCCGTGCTCGGGTATCTCACCCAAGGGATGAGGAGCTTTGGTATTTACACACTAACTTCCACTAATCATTGGTTGAAGGCCGGTGGGGGGTAGGGGTGGGGTGAGGGGAGGGATAGTAATTCCTGGACACCCAGAGCCTACTCAGGTGAGCCAAATGGGCTTCGGTGGCCAGAGAACAGCCCTCAGACAGAGTTGCAGTGCCCACAGTTGGAAGTTGGGCTGGTGTGCACTGAGGGGCCATACGAAGAACACTGCCAGGATCTTCTAGCCTTGGGATTCTGTCTTTGACCCAAGGAGAAGAATCTGAATGAGAAGCTCCTTAGTTTCCTGCTCAGGGGTGACTATGACTTAGGCTCACACCACCTCCTCTTGCACCAACGCCCACCACGGCCACTCTGCCCCGGGGACCAAACCAGTGATGGAACAGGTCCTCGGGGCCGTGGAGACCTGACCTGAGCTAGACCAGCCACTTTGGCAGCAGCTGTCGGGAAGTCAAGGAGAGTGAAATCACATGCTTGTGTTATCTGAGGACTTTCCCCCCAGACGAGAATTAACCCCTGATCAAGGAACTGAGGAGGAAGGTAGAGATGTGTCACTTTCCATCACAAACTGTGGGGATAAAAGAAATGTTTCTAAAGCAGCAGTAATAATATATGAAAAAAACCCAAAACCTTTTGATACACCATGCAAGAGGAGACTGAATCATATTCTAGTCTCTTTCTGGAGGGCGGCATTACAAACTTGGCATCGTAGGAAGAGGCAGCCAAAGAGTAGATGGACGTAAAACACAGGAAAGCGTGTTATAGGAGCCTAATGAGCACTTGACAAGAATTTACACCCTCACTTTCTTTCTACTAGGGCACAGAGGCCACATGAGACAGTTCTGGCACAGCTCCATGTTCTGTGCAGAGTCACCAGGCCTCTTGGACATTCGGGCACTTTATTTAGGCCTTACTCTCTGGGCTATGTGCCTTTCTCCCTCAGAGGCTGCTGTCTGAGCCTTCATTGTCTCCCCCGCCCCCGACCCGTGAAACTGAACATCTCCGGAGTTGGTACACAGCCGAGCCGGGGATGGGTAGGGACCAAAGTTGTTCCCTAGCAGCAATCCCAGAAGACCACGAATTCCCAGACTCTGGATCAGCAGGGGGAGGGGTGGGGCCTAATGACTGTGCCAAAAACTTTGCTTCCCAGCTCATACCTGCTTGCCACCAGGGTAGTTGTCACTGTAGGCAGTTCGGTTAGGCCCCTTTATTTAGTGGCCAGTCTGGAGCTGCTGTGGGTGCTGGGACTTTCCGTGCTCTGTCTTGGGGAATTGCCCTCGGCCGATAGGAGCCACCTCCCTGGATCTCCCTGGAAGGATTTGGCCGCCACTCCCCGTAGGCCGGCAACGATCGACCTGCAGTGCAAAACATCAAGGCAACACTGCAGTGCAAAACATCAAGGCAGGGCAACTGTGTGTTGTGTTATAACTTACTCTTCACAGAGCCATCCAGCGGAATTTTCTGTGATGATGGAAATGCCTCTCTCTGCTCTGTTAATATGGGAGGCACTAGCTCCCACGTGGTTACTGAGCACTTGGCATGAGACAAAGGAACTTAATTTCTTTTGTTTTCTAATATTTTATTTAAAAAAAAATTTTTTTTTAACATTTATTTATTTTTGAGACAGAGAGAGACAGAGCATGAACGGGGGAGGGGCAGAGAGAGAGGGAGACAGAATCGGATGCAGGCTCCAGGCCGTCAGCCCAGAACCCGACGCGGGGCTCGAACTCACGGACTGCGAGATCGTGACCTGAGTCGAAGTTGGCCGCTTAACCGACTGAGCCACCCAGGCGCCCCACTAATATTTTATTTTTAAGTAATCTCTACACTCAACATGGGACTCGAACTTACAACCCTGAGATCAAGAGTCCCATGTGCCGCCTGACTGAGCCAGCCAAGTACCCCGAGACTAAGGAACTTAAGTTTAAATTTTAATCCCTTTTAATTAACTTAAGTGTAAATGGCTGCACAGAGGTGGTAGTTACCTTATAAGATTATGCAGACCTAGGGCCTCCCATGGATCAGGCCAAGACTTTACCCGAGACCACATCCTTCCTTGCCTCTTCCCTTTTCCTATCCAATCTCACTCCCTCCTTTACTGGCTTGTCCTGAGATCACAACCTCAATAAATCACGTACCCTTGAACTCCTATCTCAGAATCTGCTTCTAGGGAACCCACTGAGACCTTATGTTACAATTACCCAAGAGTAGATCACAGAAAGCTTAAACCCTGCATCAAAAGTGCACATATGAAGTCAGTACCAGTCAGAACGTTTTTAGCAGAAAATAGAAAAGAATCTCTAACTCATCTGGCTAAACAGCAAGGAGACACCTGGGAAGTCCAAGGATAAGACATCTCCGGACAATTCCGTGACTAAATGGCATCTTGCTGCACTGTCACCCTGGTGGGCAGCCCTCACCTTTGGACTAGCCTCCCTCTCGTTGTCACAAGGTGGCTATCCCACTGGCAGCCTCCACATCTGGATACAGCCACATCCAGAAAACGAAATACATCTTCCCCAGTGTCTTTTTTTTTTTTTATGTTTATTTATTTTTGAGAGAGAGAGAGAGAGAGAGAGAGAGAGAGAGAGAGAGAGAGACCACGAGTGGGGGAGGGGCCGAGAGAGAAGGAGACACGGAATCCAAAGCAGGCTCCAGGCTCTGAGCTGTCAGCACAGAGCCCGATGGGGGGCTCGAACCCACGAGCCATGAGATCATGACCTGAACTGAAGTCGGAGGCTTAATCCACGGAGCCACCAAGGGCCCCTCCAGCACATCTCTTATTAGGAGCAAGACATTCTTTCCCACAAACCTCCTGCAGCTTTCTCCTTAATTTTTATTGGTCGGAACTGTATCACACGGCCATGTCTAAACCAATCCCTGAGAAGGGGAATGGGAAACCCATGACTGCTAGACCAGTCAGGACCAGCCTGTGGGTCTGTGGCCAGCCTCTCCTGAAGCACATGGCTGAGCAGAGAAGGGTGGGCGCCAAACACAAGACAGCATCTGTGTGTACGGGCTGGGGACTGGATAAAATGGATGTTAGTGAGACAACCACAGTATCGGTTACAGGTTTCTTTAGGCCAACTTCTCCTTCAATGTGTTCTGTGAACCACCTATGTGGAGATCATTTAGAGGGCTTGATAACATGCAGATTCCCAGGCCTAAGGTATTGTGTGATCCACCAGGAGGAAAGGGAGGGTGAGAAAGAGACCTACTGAGTTACGGTCACCCTCGGATGGTTTTCCTGCTCATTAATGCCGAAGAACCACTCACTTAAGCTGAAAACCAAAGATCCGCCTCTGGTCCCTTTGTTACCAGTCTCCCCAGAAGGGCTGTTGCACATGACCAGGCATGGATGCCTCCTTGGTCTAACACTCTGAGTGACGTTCAGATGACAAGAGTGCCTATCAGTTGTACTTAACATGCATTATTAATATGACTTTCAGCTTCACTTGCTGAGTCCACGATTCCTGTTACGACACTTCATGAAAAATGAATGTGATAATGGCTTCCCCTTTATGGGCTAATATATTGAAACACATCTAAGAAGACATAAGTATGAAGTTTATGGAAAGCAGCATCTGGGACCGGTTTTTTAATGCGGTGAAAGGTCTCAGGGGTGATTCTGAGGTCGGAGAACAGCTGCCACCGAAAGCAAAGGCTAGCTGTTTAAGTTCTGGATACCGCTAAACGGTGTCTGATATAATGTTCAGTCTCCAGTTAACTGACATCAGTCGCCAGGGGAAGAAAGCCTGGGCAGTGACCGGCCTTATGTCAGAGGCAGGACTTGTTGCCTGAGCCACTAGACGGGGATCTGCTCCGAATTACCGATTTCGAATAATTTGCCTCTTTTCGCCAGGTGCCTGCTTGAATTTTTCACTGGATGTCTAAAAATCACTTCGGACTCAATATATCCAAAATCAAACTCTTGATTACACCTGCACTGCGGATGTTCTTATCTTAGTTTTCCTCCCTTCCTGTTTGCCTCTGCTCCTTCCCTCTGCTGCAACCCATCACCTCCCTAATTCAGTGCTTTGCCTAAGTCCTAGCTTCAGTCTCTGCTTCTGAGGAAACCCCAGCTAAGACGGGTGACAGGAAAGGAACAAAGATGTCGTAAGATATTACTAGAACATTATTTCAAAGAATTATGAACATAGGATGTAGACAGCACAATTAATATATACTTAAAAGGAAAGCCATGATTAAAGACGCCCAGGAAACTGGCAACAACATTTACATCTGGAAAAAGGAAGGGAACCAAGGGAAGGATTGAGAAGAGAACTTAGTCTTCACTGTGGCCTTTTCTAATTTGAATGCTTTGGTTAAAAATATAATTACCTATTGTATGTATGTATGTATTTTAGAGAGAAAGCATGCATGAGCAGGGGATGGAGGGTAGAGGGAGAGGGAGAGAGAGAGAGAGAGAGAGAGAGAATCTCAGGAAGGGTCCATGCCCAGCCCAGCATGGAGCCAGTCGTGGGGCTCGATCCCATGACTGCGAGATCATGACCCGAGCCGAAAACAAGAGTTGGGCACTTAACTGACTGGGCCACCCAGGCGCCCCAATAATTACCTATTTATTTTAATGTTTATTTATTTTTGAGCGAGAGAGAGACAGAGACAGAGTATGAGCGGGGGAGGGGCAGAGAGAGAGGGAGACACAGAATCCGAAGCGGGCTCCAGGCTCTGAGCTGTCAGCACAGAGCCCGACAAGGGGCTCAAACTCACGGACCGTGAGATCATGACCTGAGCTGAAGTCAGACGCTCAACCAACTGAGCCACACAAGTGTCCCTTTTTTATTTTTTTATTTCATTTTTTTAATAATTACCTATTTTATTTTATTTTTATTTTATTTTTTTTTAATTTTTTTAACGTTTATTTATTTTTGAGACAGAGAGAGACAGAGCATGAATGGTGGAGGGTCACAGAGAGAGGGAGACACAGAATCTGAAACAGGCTCCAGGCTCTGAGCTGTCAGCACAGAGCCTGACGCGGGGCTCAAACTCACGGACCGCGAGATCATGACCTGAGCCGAAGTCGGACGCTTAACCGACCGAGCCACCCAGGCGCCCCAATAATTACCTGTTTTAAATGTAGATAGACATAGTGACTCTGAGATCAAACACCTGGATTGGACCATCCCACTATGGGATTTGCCTTATATCTGCATTTGGGGGAGTGTATTCCTTATTCCTAGAATCTCCGCTTGACGTGATAGACACAATCGGTTTAAGTTGCTTTGTAAAGAGAGCCCAAGTATGCACAGACTTACTGGATTTGGTGAACAGAGTAGCAAATAAGAGAGGATTTGTCATAGGTAAAGCTCCCTGGCTCCAAGGGGACAAAAGGGGGTATTTCACAACCCGAAGGCAATGAATACAATGTTTCTGCTGTGGTTTTCACTGTGCAGTCTTATCATCCCTAAGGGTTTCAGGTCTTTGATCTGGAAGTGATGGAGGGCTTGGAGGATGGAATTACCAAGGAATAATTAGACCATTCTCCACAATATATGCTGCAAGTTACTGTTTCCCAAAGGGTGGATAGGACACACAAGTCTCTAGGGTACAGGAGGTGATTTTAGGTGGCCCCGCACCTTTCCTAACTGGTCTGCCTTTCATGATGACTCATTTCATGCGTGCCCTTTGGGGGGAAGGATTTTCTAGTTCTGGACAAGGCTGGCAGAGACAAACATGGCAGCAGGACTACTGACAGTGGTTGTTCCTTCTGCTGATACAGGCCTGGGGAGAGGAGGCTGTGACCCACACCTCAGTCAGGGTCAGAGATGAGCGTGACCTCCCCATCCCAGCGCACGGATAGATGGGGGTGGGGGCGGGCAGGGGAGAAAGCAGCATGCTGCCTACATTCTCTGGGTGTGTCGCTTAGTTGGATACACAGAAAACATTGTCCTAGACGATGAAGGAGGCCAGTTATCAAGGATAATTCTCTATATGTTATAAGACTCAAGGCAATCATACACCACTCCACAACGCATTTAAGTAAGTTTAGTATTAGCTGAATATTGGGGAGCCCAGTGGCTCAGCCAGTTGAGCGTCTGACTCTTGATCGTGGCCCATGTCATGATCTCGAGGATCATGGGATTGAGCTCCATGTTGGGCTCTGTGCGGACAGCATGGAGCCTGCTTGGGATTCTCTCTCGCCCTCTCTCTCTCTCTCTCTGCCCCTCACCCCCCTCTCTCATTCTCTCTGAATAAATAAATGCACTTTAAAACATATCTTAGCTGAACACATTCCCTAAAATTATCCTCAGGCACCTCCCCACCTCCTGTCAAGCTACCCAAAAGGCCCAGGGCTGCTGTACTGGTTTCCCCGTATTCCAGTGTTAGTCAGTATGGCCTCCATACCTAGCTGGGTTTCTGGCTGTTGCGTATCTCAAACTGGGGTTTCTGTTCAACCTTGGCGGACTCTCTTGAGCCCTGGCCTCAGGCCTGCTCCTGTCCATTTTTAGCCAAAGTTAAGCGGGGATGGTGAATGGGCTGCAGCAACAGAACAGGAATGGTGAGGCAGGGGCAATGAGTGAGGCCTCGGAAGAGCCAGATATTAAGAGGTGACCAGCCATTGGGTGACAAGAACAGCAAGATGGCTGAAAGTAACCAAGCAGACTTGATGCATTTATCGAGTCTGCAGCTAACAGCAGGCGGTTCTGGGTTAGGCAACAAAGCCTAGACTCCGAAAGAAGTCAGTTGGCTAGAATGTGAACTTAAAACATCAACATCCTGTCTTAAAGTCATAAAAGTGCTTTTGGTTTTGGTACCACCATGCCATGAGCACTGATAGAAACCCCTTGGCTTGGGAACAATTGTAAGTGAAAAACATCTTAGGGGTTAGATTATCACAGCCCCAGGGTGAGCCTAGACTACGGATCCTGGGCTAAGGAGATGGGATGTAATGGTCCCCTCAAATTCTACAGGTCAGACCGCATCTGGAAAATGGGGGTTCTGGTCTGGGTCTTACAACTAAGACAGGATCTTAGCAGAAGGGAGACAGATCCCCTTTTCCTGGGTACCCATTGCCCACATGCTGTGACTGCTGGCTGCCACTCCCTGCTCCTAAGAACCACTTCACTCAGGAATGTCGCTCCTGGCTCTCTGCACCCCTGGAGCCGACGACTGAGTGGCACAGAACGCAAAAGTCTGAACCACTCATCTCGTGGTGAGATCTCTGTGGTGCTACTGATGCCCCAGAGCTACCCGGGGTATCAACCTGAGCCTCGTCGCCAGCTGAGACCACATACTTGCTCAGCGCCGTCCCCTGCCCCATCCCATACCCCTCATGCCCCTACAGGTGTACCCTGAGGAAACACCTAGGGTAAATCACTTGGACCAGAATCCCTGCCTCAGACTCTGCTCCTAGATCACCTGACCTGAGAGAGAAGCACAGGACGGTGAGGGTTCTGCAAACCATATCATGAGGACGGAGGAAGGAGATGAAATAGTTAGTCCAGGAACAAAGAGGGTTGGAAATATGATAAGCAACTGTCTTCAAATATGAAAAAAAAATGAGACAATAGCAAAAGGACAGATTGCATGGAAATTAGACCAAGGCACAATTTGGCTCAGTATCACAAAGAACTTTCTAATACTCAAATATGTACAACATAGGTATAGGCTGCCTTGCAAATCAGTAACCTGCGTAGAAAACGCTCACTCAGAATCCAGAGGACCGTTGGGTAGGGTGCAGGAGGAGGAACTCTGGGCATTGTCTGATGGGTGATCCCTAAGACCAAAGGCCAACAGTCTAGTTGTTATTATTTGAAGTGGCCACAAGATGGCAGCAGCAGAGAGTTCCCCAAAAGACGATTAAATAAGAAATTGTCGTTGCCGCAAATTTGATTCAGATCTTCAGACGTTACAGGAGGTGTCGTATATGCCGTCATAAGCCCTTAGAGATTTATGACACACAAAATTGCAAAGGAAAAACGTTTTCCCCAAACTGCATATTTTACTATTGGAAAAAACAAAATCTCAGAGGTCTAAAGAGGTAAACCCTAATCGTTAAGGTCACAGGGAATCAGGATAAGCACACGTCTTACTTTCTGATAATGACGCTACTTCTATCTTGTCACACGGGTTTCTAGGTCCAGTTATATTGTATCTTCCAGGGGAGGAGTCTGTGTTTGAAACAGGCTCTGGGGCGCCTGGGTGGCGCAGTCGGTTAAGCGTCCGACTTCAGCCAGGTCACGATCTCGCGGTCCGTGAGTTCGAGCCCCGCGTCAGGCTCTGGGCTGATGGCTCGGAGCCTGGAGCCTGTTTCCGATTCTGTGTCTCCCTCTCTCTCTGCCCCTCCCCCGTTCATGCTCTGTCTCTCTCTGTCCCAAAAATAAATAAAAAATGTTGAAAAAAAAATTAAAAAAAAAAAAAAAAAAAAAAAAAAGAAACAGGCTCAACAACGGGGTATATGCAGGCCTCAGCCTGTCTTAGCCCACGGTCCTCACAGAAAGAATTCTCCACATTGCCAGGCCTCTTCTTGCGTCCACCTCAGTCTACTGGGGGCCTGACACAACTCCATCAGGGAACCCAAGTAAACCTGTGATTCCACGGAGCGAAGTTATATCAGAGTTTGTTTGCAACCCTGAGGCCAATTAACCTCACCAGGCCCCACAACCCTCCATGTCTGGTCTCCATCTGTGGCAGCTGGCCTCTACGATGGCCCGTGGTGGTTCTTTCCTCTTGGTTTCCGCGCTCCTGTATTGTTCCCATCCATGCTGCACGGTAGGTGGTCTGTGTAACCAATAGGAGACCGCAGACGTGATGATATATGTCTTCTGAGGCTAGAAGGTGAAAAATGTTGTATCTTCCACCATACTCTTTTTGGATCACCCACTCTGGAGGACACAGGCTGACATATTGTTAGGACATTCGAGCAGCCCAATGGAGAGTTCCTCGTGGGGAAGAACTGAGGCCTCCTGCCAACAGCCAGCACTGACTTGCCATCCACATGAGTAAGCCATCTTGGAAACAGGTCCTCTAGACCTAGATAAGCCTTCAGGTGACCACAGCCCCGGCCGACATCGTAACTGCAAACTCAGGAGAGGCTCTCGGTCTGAATTACCCAGCTATACTGCTTCCTGACCCACAGAAGCTTTGAGACTGTGTTTATTGTTGTTTCAGGCTAAGTTTTATAGTACTTTATTATGTAACAATAGATACCTAATACAACACTCTAAATGCCAGCTTCCCTGGCTACATACACTCTCTTTTCAAACATTTTCCTCTCTTTTCTCTGGCTGCTGTCCTCACCATTTTAGTTAAGTGTAACTAACTTTGAAATGCAACAGATGTTTTCCAATTCTTATGTTACGGAATCTCTTTGCTCCCAATGGGGAATCTTCTGGAGAATTCCTACTCTCTGGCTTCCATGACCCTAAACCACCCTGGCTCTACTGATTTTTCTCTTTCAAGTCTTCCTACCTCCTTCTCCTTCCTACCTCTTTTGTCACATGCCGTATGAATGTGGATGCTGCCTCCTCGGAGTCTATCCTTGTTCTCTTCTTTTGACCCTGAGCCAGCTCTGTGGGTCACTTTGCTGCTCCTTTGACCATCACTCTGCAGACGACCACCCAATCCATCGGTCCGGCCCACATCCCACTTGTGAGAATGGCGCCCTCTCATCCACCTGCCTGTAGGTAGCCTTATGCTGGAGCCCACTTACGGCAGCTCCTGAGAACCAACGGCACACTTCTCTTCCCGATCCCACGTTTAGCATTGTCACACTGGTAGCTTGAAATCGGCCACGGTGGGAGTATTTACACCATGGTTTTCAACAAATGCTACTAATCAGGGCTTTATCAAGAACCAGTGGGTAAACATTATCAGCACATCACTGTTCAACTAGATGCTTCTGCCTTCTGTGTCCCACAAACACCTCAATTCAACATGTCTCAAATGGAGTTTTATTTTTCCATTCATTTATTCAAAACTATTTTTTATTCAAAATATTGCTTGCAGTTTTCTCAGGTTCTGGTGAAGAAGAAACATTCTGTGGCTTCCGTAAACTTGCTCTCTGTTGGCGTAGACAGAAGGGTAAATGGGCAGTCTCACTGCCATGGTAAATGCTCCAGCTCCAGTAAGCACAGGGGGCTCAGGGGGCACAGAGCAGGGAAGACTTTAAAGAGGCTGTCTTGGGGCGCCTGGGTGGCTCAGTCTGTTAAGCGTCTGACTTCGGCTCAGGTCACGATCCCACAGTTTGTGAGTTCAAGCCTGGCGTCGGGCTCTGTGCTGACAGCTCAGACCCTGGAGCCTGCTTTGGATTCTGTGTCTCCCTCTCTCTCTTTGGCCCTCCCTGCTCATTCTCTCTCTCTCTCTCTCTCTCTCTCTCTCTCAAAGCTAATAAACATTAAAAATTAAAAAAAAAAAAATCAGTGTGAAGGCACAGCACCCCGTTTAGACAACAGCAAATGCTTCAGATAGGGATGGGCCCGGCATGAGGCAAGTAGGGGTCGGCCCATGAAAGCCTTTATAAGCCTGATAGTTGCCTTGGACTTTTCCTGAAGGCAGTGGGAAGTCGTTTAAGGGTTTTAAGCCTAATGCTGTGACTTGATTTGCTTTTCGGAACATTCACTGCCGTTACAGTCTTGGAAAGGGGCTAAATGGGACCTATTATCTCCTTTGAAAGTCTTTCTTCTCTTGGCTTCTAGGAAAACAGAGACTCTCCATTCTTTTGCTAATTTCTTGTCTTGTCCTTGACCTGTTGGTGAACCCAGAGGCTTCTCCCTGCCCTGTTCCCTGTGATCTACCCCCAATACAGCAGCCAGAGTTATTCTTTTAAAACATGAGTCAGATCACGTCATTCTCTTGCTTAGGACCCTCCAATGACTTCGTATTTCACACAAAGTAAAAATCAAACTCTTATGGGGGCCCATGAGGCCCGACATGGTCTGCCTTGCTTATCTCTCAAACCCTGTGTTTATTCTACTACAGCCACTCTGTCTGTCCTGCACACACTAGAAATGCTTCTGCCTCAGGCCCTTTGCAGGGGCTCTGCCATTTACCTGGAGTCCTCTTTGCCCATAGATCCCATAGTTCCGTCCGTGACCTTCTTCAAGTCTTTTCTCACAGGTCGCCTTCTCAGTGACACCCTCCCTAACTACTCCGGGGTGGCTCAGTTGGCGAAGTGTCCGACTTCAGCTCGGGTTATGATCTCGCCGTTTGTGGGTTCAAGCCCCGGGACGGGCCCTGTGCTGACAGCTCGGGGCCCGGAGCCTGCTTCGGATTCCGGGTCTCCCTCTCTCTTGGTGCCTCCCCCGTGTGCGCTTTGTCTCTCTCTGTCTTTCAAAAATGAATAAATGTTTAAAAAAATAAAAATAAATAAATAAAACTGCAACACTTCCTCTCATCCCGTTACCCGTTCCCCACTCCAGGAGGGGGATGAGGGTGCTCCAGACAGAGTGGGCCACGGTCACAAGTCCACAAAGGTGTGAGGAGCAGTGTGTGTGCCATGGTCTGGGACTACTTTTTTTTTTTAATTAAAAACATTTTTTTAATGTTTTATTTATTTTTGAGAAGGAGAGAGACCGAGAGTGAGTGGGGGAGGGGCAGAGAGAGAGGGAGACAGAATCCGAAGCAGGCTCCAGGCTCCGAGCTGTCAGCACAGGGCTCGACGCGGGGCTCGAACTTACTGAGATCACGACCTGAGCGGAAGTCGGATGCTTAACCGACTGAGCCACCCAGGCGCACCCCCCCGCCCCGCCTTTTTTTTCTTTATTTCTTTTTCTTTTTTTCATGGTATGGGAACTAATATGGGAAAGTCAGGCTTTAAGAGGATAAATCCTCTCGGATACAATAAGTCCTAACAGACTCTGTGGAATCCAGAACTTCTAACTCCCAGACCAGCATCTTCCCCATCATTCCCATCTTCTAGAACGGCGATACATAAGATTATTTTGTTTTATTTTATTTATTAATTTCTTGAGAGAGAGAGCATATTGGGGAATCATACAATTACATTTCGAGTCTAGTTCCTTAGGCTCACTGGGTACTTCCCAGACCAACATTCTCCTGTTGAAGCAGTATGGGCCGTACCTGTATCTAGTTTCCAAGGATCTTATCAGAAAGGGAAGTATTTTATGTCATTGTCCAAACTCTGCCAGTCACCTGGGTCCCTGCCTATTGCATAATGCTGTGTCTCAGACCACCATTTCCCTTTTAACACAATAGTAGAATTCTCGGCCTCTTGGATCTTTTCTTTTATGATATCTCATTGGCTTCATCTCAGGTATAATGTCTCTGGTGATGTTATAGGCTGGGCCTCAGGGGCATTTCTGAAATGTAACTGTGTTTTGGGTGTGGGTGGCTGTGCATTTAGGGACGATCTGTGGCTTTGAATCTGAAGTTTAATTTGTGATAATAATTGATAATCAACAATTTGGATTCATAGAATCAAATTTTATTGACAATAATAATAATAATGATAACCATCACTTACTGAAGGCTTGTTATTGGCCGGCCATTACATTAAATTGAAGTAGGGACTGCGTAAGGAATTCGCTCCCACAAAGTCACTGATGGAGCCAGGATTCAGACCCAGGCAGACTGACTCAGGAGTCCCTTCTATTCTTTGACAATCACCACCTCCTCATATTTGCACCTCCTCCATAGTTCTTGTTTCCCTTCATCAAGACTCCCAACTTTTTTGCTGCCTCAACTCACTAGACGGGTGATATTGCCTAGCAAGACCCACTCCCCTGGCCCATTCCCAATTTCACCCCCAGCCCAACTGTGCCGGCTGGCTCTCCCTCCGTGTGCAGCTCTCACGGATCATGGCCCAGCAGTGGATCCAACAGCATTGTGGGAACAGAAGAAAGATGAGTAGCAAAGGGCTTTCCCACGCCAGCCCCACCCCACGTCTCCCACTTGATTTCTCACACTCCCTCCCGTGACGTCTGCCTTGAACCAGGCCAAGCAGAGTTCTTGAGAGGCTTTGCTGATACTGTCCTCCTCACCTGGAGTCTGTCCCACATCCTTTGCGGCGGTACGCTGGGTCAGCTCACACCCCACATTTTCCAGGAAACTTTCTGTACAAGGCACGGTTCTTGGGTTGCCGGCAGCAGAAACTGACCCTAAAAGGCCTTACTGGAATGATATGGGAAAGCTCACAGAATTTACAGAATCTGAGCTGGCAGGCCCTTGAAAGAAGAGGAATTTGGGTACCTACGCAGTCCGCTCGCGGGAGTTAACCGATGGTCCTTTCAGGGAACTTCCCTCAGGCTAGATTTCCTACCCTTATGTTTCTGTGCTCAAGATTCAAATTCCTGGAAGAAAGAGGATGAATGGCCTGGTGGGTCACTTGGTCACACATACCCCTTGGCCACAATCCCACCAAGACTGTAGGCAATGGGTTGGGGCAGTTTTGGTTTTTTTTGGGGGGGTGGTGGTAAATCAAAGTGCCACAACCAGAAGAAGTGGGAAGGGAGGCTGAGCAGATCAGACATGAGGCCCACGACCTTTTCTTCATTCTCTCAAGCCTTAGACCCACATTGCTGTCTTCTGTCCCTCATGATGGCCTCTCGCCCACCTGTCTTACCTTTGGTTGTCATTTAAATTATGTGCAGCAGGGGCGCCTGGGTGGCGCAGTCGGTTGAGCGTCCGACTTCAGCCAGGTCACGATCTCGCGGTCCGTGAGTTCGAGCCCCGCGTCGGGCTCTGGGCTGATGGCTCGGAGCCTGGAGCCTGTTTCCGATTCTGTGTCTCCCTCTCTCTCTGCCCCTCCCCCGTTCATGCTCTGCCTCTCTCTGTCCCCAAAAATAAATAAAAAACGTTAAATTATGTGCAGCAAAATCACTCTCAAGGCCATCATCGGTCTTGTTTCAGAAGCATTGTTCTGTTGTCTTCCTCCAAAGTCTGTAGACAAGCCAAGAGCTGAGGCTCCTAATTCCGTACGTTTGCTCAGAGCCTCACCATCAGTCAGGTAACGGCTGGGTGACCTGGTGCACGTTGGGTGGAAGAACAGGGCACCGAGGAGCTGAGGGGCTCTAGGTAAGTAGGAAGCTTTCCCCGGGGAGCCCTTTAACCCCAATGCACCTATTCCGAGGTAAGAGCAACCGGTTCAAGAAGCTCTGGGGGAATTTCTGTAAACCACGTGCAGCTCAAGGCAGCCTCCATGAGGTCAGGCTCCTCTTGACACATGGTCATATGTGCTTCTGAAAGTGTCCCCGTCAATGAATCTTCCTTGATGCTTCTTTTTCTCAACTTAGTTGTTTTGTTTAAAGCCTTATGAAAACAACTGACTTTCCCTTTGCTAACCTACAGTTTGGGAACGAGCCTGGACAGAAATTCAGGACACGGGCATCAGGGGCCAGCTCCGCCCCTAACTGTTTAGTTTGGTGTTCATTCATTCATTCACTCAAGAAATAGGTATTTAGAACCTACTGTGTACCGGGCGATGCTGGGGACGTAGCAGTGACCAGAGAGACCAAGATCCTACCCGCTGGAGCTTATATCCCCCATCTGCGTCTCCATTTCCTGGAGGTGGGAGGCCTTCATCAGCCCTCGTGGCTTTTTCAGACCTGTCATTCTAGAAGTATGTGAAGGGAAGACAATTTTCTATAACTTGCTCAAGGCAAAGGGGTATTCAAGTTATCCCAAGGGGTGAAGCATGGTGATGGTATTTGGAAACAGTTCAGAATCTTGATGAAAAGATGGAGAGAGACAGACAGACAGACCGACAGAAACAGAGACAGAGAGAGACTACATTAAAAAAAAGCTCCACAGGGGTGCCTGGGTGGCTCAGTCGGTTAAGTGTCTGACTTCAGAATCACTTCTCGGCCTTTTGGCTAAGATCAAGTGTAGTGTCTGACTCCGGCTCAGGTCATAATCTCACAGTTTATGAGTTTGAGCCCCACGTCGGGCTGTGTGCTGACAGCTCAAAGCCTGAAGCCCCCTTTGGAGTCTGTGTCTCCCTCTCTCTCTGCCCCTGCCCTGCTCACGCTCTGTCTCTCTCTCTCTCTTTCTCAAAAATGAATAAACAATAAAAGAAATTAAAAAAGAAAAAATTTCCACAAAAGTTTGAGCAATGCCTTAATGGGGTTTTGACTAGGGGTTTGACCAGCCCCTAGAACAATGCCTGACACATAATGAATGTTTAATAAATATCTCTTCAGTGGATGAATCACATGGGAAAAACCAAATGGGTGGTTGGGAGAGAAAATTTCCTCACCATGACCTCAGGTCTTTACGTACACCTTTTTCCCGTCTTAGGCACACCGTTCCTCCAAAGTAGCCTTTTCTGTAACTTCCCCACCTCCTCAGACATTTGGACTCAAGCAGGGCGCCGAAGTGAATTGTGGAATCTGCTTCTTCTCACTCTCCATGGTGCTAAGAGACTCTGGCTCATTTTGTCTAGAATCCGGGGCCTTCCCTCTTCTGACAGGAAGCCTCCTTCTCCTAATCTTCCTGCTCCTTCCTCAGAGAGGAGAAGGTTTGCTTCCTGGGCACTGAACACGATCTTCCCTAATGGGTTTAGGCCTCAGGTCACGGATTCCAGTGCCCACACAAATAAGCCAGGCAGGCAATGTCGACGGTGATAGACGATAGGGAGAGTTGAGAGCTGTGACAAACTGTGGAGCTGGGAGCCCTGTGTGGCCCAAATCATACTTTGACAAGGTACTGTGTGGACCCAAAACACCTTCCCTGTAGACACTCCGAGTCCAGGGCACCATTGGTTTATGGCATCTACCGGTCACTGGGAGCAAGCTAGAAAGACTTACCAGCTTTTCACTCGACCCTCTGCAGGGTCTCACCTGGGACCACGGGAATGTGTGCTGGCATGGAGGGAGGGGAGAGGACGACGCGCCCGCTGGAAAACAGAATGTACGTTGGTATCTTAAAATACCATCCTGCCAGGTCCACGCTTGGCCCGGGGAGCAACTCGTCTTGGGCTGAACTGCATAGAATTGCCGTAGAGACACAATTACTGGCTCCCACAAGGCCTTTGACCCTTAAGAGGGGAGAGTCGGAGTCTGGGGCAGAAGGATCCATTTTCTGATGAATCAGTGAACAATTCCGAGCGGAACTAATCAGGCTTGTATCGTGTCACCCTTCCTTTACAACCCATAGTTCAGTGATTTGAACTCTTACTGCCGGCCTGTGACTCCCCCCACCCCCCGCCTTCCTAACATGTACGCAAACGAACCGCATAGGCACACACACGTGTACGCGCAGACAGCAGGGGGGTGTAGGAGAGTTCGGTTTAGGGATACGAAGTCTCAGAGAGATGCTCGAGCCTCCTGGACAGCACTGGAAACAAAGGGAAAGGCGAGAGGATGATGTCCAGTGGAAGGAATTTAGTTTCTCTTGCCTCCAGGGAATCCAGAAGGTCTCAGGGAAGCATAGTCTTGGGTAACTATTAGCTCCTTAGCAAGGCAAATTCCTGGGAGGATTAAAAGATGGGGAGCGTGCCCAGCAGTACTTGTAGTTACCGATGCCAAGGGGATGGGAAGGCTAATCAATTCATTTTTTTTTTCCCTCAGGATTCCAACTGATGTTATCCCACAAAGCATTGGGTCATATTTCCAAAGCCATGTTAGGTCAGGCCTGGCTTACCCATCACATTAGTTAAGGTTATACTGGTTTCAGGGCAGAGAAATGGACTTTGGCTGACTTAAACAAAAAGGGGGATAATCGGAAAGCTCCTGGGGGCTTTTATGAAAGGGGAGGAAAACTGAACAACCACAGCTCGGCAAGGGAAGGACTGGAGCTCCGGGATTTTGTGGTTGTGTTGCCATCGATACAATCCTTTCGGCCTGCCCGGGGGCCCTCTGGCTCTTCGGGGAGAGAAGATCTCACGCGTCCCGTGTGTTAGCTCAGGCTCCCCACAAGCCGAGTGATCCTGGTGCAGGTGATTTTTGTGGGGAGTGCCCTCCGCAGAACCGTGCAAGGCAGTGAGGGGGGCGGGATGAAGCAGGAGCTAGGCTAGCCTCTGCGGGATCCTGCGGTGGAATCTGGAGAGTGGCACTCCCGAGTCAGCCCCCCTTGAAGCAATGGCGCTTGCCTTTTGTGCACCCCCCGTCCATCAGTTATTGGCTGTGGGCACAGTTTCTCAAGCATCTGGGGGCAACGCTATTTAAGTAGAAGGGGGTAGCTGTGAGCTGCTAGCAGCCAATATTCACAGCAGCTGCGGAGGGTGCACTGCCCTCGCAAAGAGATCTGGGCAGATCACCGACTAGATCCAAGCACGGCTTGGGAAAGGTGTCCACCCAAGAGCAATGAGCCATTGAGAGAGAAAGGTCGAAACCTGAGGTCCAGACATGGCGGCAGGGGCTGTTCGCAGAGGTAAGTGAACGGAAGAGCGAAGGGCAGCTATGCCAGAGAGCGTCCGGCGTATGTCCCTGTAGCCCGTCCACTGATTGTGCCCGTCTGGACAGTGTGCAGAGCTGTGGCCAGATGGGTTTCTTCTTCAGTGAGGAGGGTGCCTGCTTCCCAGGCACGAATCATAATCTTCCTTAATGGCTTTGGGCTTGGGATCACAAATTCAAATGCAAAAGGAGATAGGCCGGCCAAGCAGCCTCATTTGTGATAGACTATAGGGAGTGCAGACGGTTTGCCACAGTCCCCGGTACTCTGTATTGTCTACAGATTGTCTACAGATTGTATTGTCTACAATCGATATTATTGCCTGACCTCTCTCTGTATGCATTTGAATGTGTGACTCCAAGCCTAAACTCATTAAGGAGGGTTTATGTTCGGTACGCGTGTACCTAGAAGTGGAATCTGTAAGTGGAAGGGTATACACGTGTTGAGCTTTAGTAGACCTTGCCAAAGAATTTCCCAAAGTGGTTGTACCATTGGATACTGCTTTTGATAAGGTATGAAAGTCCTAATTGCCCCCCATCCTTACCAGCACTTGGTACTGTCTGTATTATCCCTTAGTGATTTTAATTTGCATCTCTCTGATGACGAATAAAATGAAGCACCATTTCATGTCTTTTTCTTATTGATTTATGGGAATGCTTTATATATTCTGTATATGAGTCTTTTGTCAGATATATATCTAACAAACAATATATAGATAGGTGTAGATATAGATACCTATATACAGAGTTGGAGAAGATACACGTAATTTATATGTAAAAATTATATGTATAATATATATAATTATATATAAACATAAATATACAAGCATTATTATATTATAAATTAAAGCATTATTGTATTATATGATAATATATAAAACATTATTATATTATAATTAAAGCATTATTAATTATAAATATATAAAATATATATTTATTATGTATTGTATATAACTATATTTAAAAATAAACATTAGCATATTTATATTATTTGTTTGAAATACATATTGAATAAAATATTCAATACAAATATATAGTTATAATATATAATTACATGTATACTATGTGTATATATATAAAGTCACTGTATATACATATATATGCGTGTATATATATATATATATATATACATACACACGTATATATATAAAATCACTCTGTTCCTAATTTGCTTTTTAAATATTTTCTTAAATAATTCTTTTAAGTTTATTTATTTATTTTGAGAGACAGATACAGAGAGAGCAAGCAGGGGAGGGGCAGAGAGAGAGGGAGAGACAGAATCCCAAGCAGACTCCGCACTCTGTGCAAAGCCTGACTTGGGACACAAACTCACAAATCATGAGATTAAGACCTGAGCCGAGATCAAGACTTGGATGCTTAACAGATTGAGCACCCCAGGTGTCCCTTCTTAAATATTTTTTTTTTTAATTTTTTTTAATTTTTTTTAACGTTTATTTATTTTTTTGAGACAGAGAGAGACAGAGCATGAATGGGGGAGGGGCAGAGAGAGAGGAGACACAGAATCGGAAGCAGGCTCCAGGCTCTGAGCCATCAGCCCAGAGCCCGATGCGGGGCTCGAACTCACGGACCGCGAGATCGTGACCTGAGCTAAAGTTGGATGCTTAACCGACTGAGCCACCCAGGCGCCCCTTAAATAATTTTTTTTTTATGAAAACAAGTATTTGGGGCACCTGTATGGCTCAGTTGGTAGAGCATGTGAACCTTGATCTCTGGGTTGTAAGTTTGAGGCTCACATAGGGTATAGAGATAACTTAGAAATAAAATCTTTAACAAAACACAAAACAAGTATTTAAATTTAATTTAGTCCAATTTAGCAATTTTTTTCTTAATGTTTAGCATTTTATGTTTTCTATTTAGGAAATCTTTGTCCATATCATGGTCGTATAGATAACCTCTTATTTTTTTTTTCCTAAAAGCTTTACTACTCCACTTTTCACATGTTGAAATACAATTTATCTGAAATTTATTTGTTGTATTATGAGTTAGGAGTTGAGTTTCCACCCACCCCCCACCATATTGTTCATACTGATACCCAATTAGCACCATTTATGGAAAAGATCAGCCTTTCCCAGCTACTCTTGTGCCATCTTTATCATAGTAAGATGATAAAACTCATATATATGAGTCTATTGATGAGTCTAAAACACATATGAGTCTATTTCTGGTCTCTCTGTTCTCTTTCATTGGTGTATTTGTTTATACTCGTGCCAGTATCACACTATCTTAATAATTCTAGTGCTATACTATGTCTTAGAGTGACTGATTGTCCTCATTGTCCCAGTACATTCTGCACACACCCCCTTTTCCATCTGAGATATGACTGACATACAATTTTGTATCAGTTTAAGGTATACAACATAATGCTTTGATATATGCAAATTTCTGTGTTTTAAAACAGAAAGTATTGCATCTCAGAAAACCCCTCAGTCCCAGGCAAACTAGGACAGTTGGTTATCCTACTAGGTTGTGGTATCAGGTGGCATAGATCCTCCTTTGTTTTTCTTCTTCAAAATTGCCTCAGCTACTGTTCACCCTTTGCATTTCTTTAAAATTTTTAGAATCTGTTTGCCAATTTCAGCCACAAAAAAAAGGGGGTGGACTTCTGGGATTTTCACTTAGACTGCATTAACCTATAGATAATTTGAGGAAATTGGCTGCACATCTTTCATTACATTTATTCCTACATATTTAATGCTTTTTTTGACGCTATTATAAATAGTACCATTTTATTTTTGTTGTTGCTATGTTCTGGTATAGAAGTAAAATCAAATTTTGTAAACTGACCCTCATCCAGTGACTTAAGTGAATTCACTTATTAATGATCATAACGCATATTCTTTTGAATATTACATGTATACAATCACTTTCTGCAAAAAATGTTCTCTTTTTCTTCCTTTACAGTTGTATATTTATCATTTCACTTTCTTGTCTTATTGCACTGGCTGAAAACTCGAGTGCAATGTTGAATAAAAGTGGTGATGGGGTCACACAATTATCTTTTTATTTGATCCTTTGGAAGATATTGTTCATTAACTTAAAAACTCTTGTTCCCAGGGTAATAATTTTATGTTCTGTGGCCAATGAATAGTTTTATGGCAGGTAGTCTAATCATATCCCTTCTTTTGTGCTAACATATAATGGAAGTACCCCTAAGTGAAGACCAGTAAGATGACTTATTCTCACATTCACCCATTTGGTTCTAAAGTTGGCATGAAAGCCCATGTTTCCTGACAAGTTTTCTGTGAGCACACCTGTTGGTTTTTGTCTGCCTGGAATCCCTTCTCCTTTTTGACTTCCTCTTTATTTCTCCATCCCAACCATGTGATTCCAGAAAGACTCCCAATCATGTTACTCTATGGACCTTACATGAGGCCCATTGGTTTATTTCTCCCCAAAACTCAAATGGAAGTCTCCTCAAGTCTTATGGAAATGCCCTGAAAGCAGGGTCTTTTCCTGCTGAGGATGTGGAGCTCTCCAGACTCCTGTCCCTCCAAACATTATGATCTCTAGCTCTCCCATCAATTCTGGGATTGTTCGATAATTCTCTTTCCAATGAACTCCCTTTTCCCCTTAGCCAGAGTCAGTTTCTATTGTGTATTAATCAGAGAATAGATGTCCTCCTTATTCTCTTTACTTTGCCACCAACAATGAACAAAATGGGAACATATTTTTAAGAACTTAATTGTATTCTACTTATATTTTATTAAGTATATTTTATAAGTTCTTCCTAATTGACTCAAAAACAATCATTGCATATTGAAATTATAACTTTGAGTTTCTCTTATTGCATGTACATAATTTAAACCCACACATCCCAGGTTTATTTATCCCAGGGGGAAGCTAGCAAATTAGGAATTTTATTTTTAGATTCATTTAACATTTTTTTTTTTTTTTTTTAATTTTGGGGCACCTGGGTGGCTCAGTTGGTTAAGCATCTGACTTTGGCTCAGGTCATGATCTCACGGTTGGTGGGTTCGAGTCCCACTCTGGCTGTGCTGACAGCCAGAGCCTGGAGCCTGCTTCGGATTCTGTGTCTCCCTCTCTCTCTCTGCCCCTCCCCCACTCACACTCTGTATTTCTCTTTCTCTCTCTCTAAAAAATAAATACTGAAAAAATTAAAAATTAAAAACATTTTTTTAATTTTGAGAGAGAGAATGTGAGTGGGGGAGAGGGGCAGAGAGAGAGGGGAGAGAAAAACCCAAGCAGGTTCCATGCTGTTAGCACAGAGCCCAGGGGGAGGCTTGAACTCAAAAACTGTCAGATCATGACCTGAGCTGAAAACAAGAGTTGGACGTTTCACGCGCTGAGTCACCTAGGTGCCCCAGAAATTTTATTTTTAAATTTATGTCCTTCTGAATCTGTTTCTATAAAGGGCCAGATAGTAAATACTTTAGGCTTTGTGAACCATACGGTCTCACTCACAACGAGTCAACTGCCGTTGCAGCCATGGACAGTACATAACTGAATGAATGTGGCTGTGTTCTGATAAATACACACTAAAATGAATTTCATATCCTTCTTTTGATTAAAAAAAATTCAAGGGGCTTGGTGCAGAGCCTACTTGAGACTCTCTCTCTCTCTCTCTCACTCTGCCCCTCTTCGCTGCTCATGTGCTCGCTCTCTAAAAGAAAATAGAAAATAAAAATATTCCAAAATGTCAAAACAATTCTTAGTTTTCAGGCCATACAAAATAGTGGTAGCCAGATTTGTTTTACAGGCTACAGTTTGTCAACTTCTGCTCTTGTCCCCCAGTTTTTAAAATATTATTGGACAAAAGAAATATTGACTTATGAAATTGAGATTGTAAAGTAATAAGCATTATTAATGAGATATAGAGCAATTTGTTTGTCTCCTAAATTAATGAGCATGCATTCAAGGATATAATTAGGAAAAAAATGTATATATATAAAGGATATAACTGGATAAGATCTTCCGATTTCTAGGAATTCCTATGTAACATAGAAGAAAGTAGAAAGATCATACTACATGCTAAACTTCTCTGTAGTTGTTTCTTGACTATCTAATTTTATAATGTACTAATTAAACATTAATTGTTAACACAGAATCTAAGAAAATAAGAGGCTTTAAGATCTGGATCACCTAGTCACTTACAGTAGTAATGATGCCTTATATTTGTATAGCATTTGATAGCTTACAAAAACTATAGTTCCACATATTATGTCTTCAGATCCTCAACACAACCCGGGAGGTAGAGAGGCAAGGTGTTATTATCCAAATTTCCAGAAGAACGACCTGCCCAAGATTACACAAGGGACAAGGGAGTGGGAGGAATTTTCTAGTCACACCTCTGAGTCATAGTCAGACTTATTGCCATTGAATATAATGATACGATCATGCAATTCAAGAGCAGGGCAATGAATAAATCCTGCTTCACCACTTGATGAACACTCAGTGATTCAACATAGGGATGCCTCTGGTGTGTCAATGTAGGCCTCACATGTCTAGATCAGCGGGAAATCCAGAACTCTTGTCTTTTTTTGTTTTTAGTTTTTTAAATGTTTATTTCTGAGACAGAGAGAGACAGAGCATGAGGGGGGCGGGGCAGAGAGAGAGGGAGACCCAGAATCTGAAGCAGGCTCCAGGCTCGGAGCTGTCAGCATAGAACCCAATGTGGGGCTCAAACCCACGAACCGCGAGATCATGACCTGAGCTGAAGTCGGTCACTCGACCGACTGAGCTACCCAGGCGCTCCAAGAACTCTTGTCTTCTTGTCCCACGCATCGCCCTTTCCCCTGTCAGTCGAGGAATGACAGCAGTCACAATCATGGCTGATTGCTCTGGAAGGGGTTACCCTAACCGCTGTAGTAGCTGGGAGCCCAGTGTCATCGCTGACTCCAGAGCGTTCCAAGGCTATTACCTTGGAAAGCAATGCCCTTGTCAACCTCTGCAGTTGCGCACAGCTTTTGAGAGCAGTGTCCTTATACCGAATGAAGCACCGGTCTGAAATAATTACACCCTCACTCAGACCCAAGCTCCAGTGTCACCAGGGACTTTACCCGCCACTACGTTGATCGCCTATGGACACAAAAGCCATCGGAAGAAAGGGACTTGGATTGTGCTTCCTGTCCTCATTGTGGCCATCACTGGGACACTTCCCCTCGGTGGTTCCACAAGAAAGAAAAGGAGATGCTCCTTTCCTCGGGATTACACATTTAGATGGTGCACCCACACCAACTGGCTCAGGGATCCTAATATTACAGTTCTTTGTATTCATTCACTCAGTCACTTCCCCAGGGAATAAGTTGGGTGTAGAAACAAAATGCTCTAAAGCCTTTATGTACATTTGCGTGTTAAGTATGTATGTATTGACCGATTTAAATCTAACTTCGAGTTACGGAGAATTTAAAACATACACACAAAATAGAGAATGCGGTATTAAACCCCAGTTCTCACCTCACGGACCCATCACTCTGCTTTAACACTTAACAATCCTCACCTAATCTTGTTTTCATTTCTTCTGCCACTTCTCCCCTTCCCCCTGGAGTATTTTGAAGGAAATCCTGGAGATCATTGAAATTTCATCCTTATTCAGTATACGACTCTAGCAGACTGCTTTCGAAAGCATCATTATGACAAAGACAAAATTATATACTACCACCTAATATCCAGCCTCTAGTCAAGTTTCCCAACTGTTCCAAAAATGTCTGTTTATAACTGGTTTGTCAAATCAGGATCCACATGCTGTACTTAGTTATTAGGTGTCTTAAATCTCTTTTTTTAAAGTTATTTATTTCTGAGAGAGAGGGCGAGAGAGAGCATGAGTGGGGGGGGGGGCAGAGAGAAGGAGAGAGAATTCCAAGCAGGCTCCACGCCGTCAGCACAGAGCCCCAAGCAGGGCTCGAACTCACGAACCGTAAGATCATGACCTGAGCTGAAATCAGGAGTCGGATGCTCAACTGACTGAGCCACCAGGCACGCCTTAAATCTCTTTAATTTATTAAGATAACTTATTTGTTGAAGAAATCCTGTCATTTGTGCTGTAGAACTTTCCACAGTCTGGGTTCGGTTGATCGCATCTTCTCTGGCGTCGTTTTACACTTTCCTATATTGTTCATTCTCCCTTCTCCTCATAAACTGTTACACTTAGAGGCTTTATTGGATTTAAACTCAAAATATTTGGGCAAAAATACTGCAAAGGCGATTCAGCATATTTTATCACACCACATCAGGAAGCATATGATGTATGGTCATTCGACTCTGAGTGATGTTAAAATTCATCAGTGGGTTCAGGTGTTGTCTATTATTTTATTAGGAGATTGAAAAAAGGTCTTTTGTCATTTCTCTTACCTTTATCAGTTGGAAATACTGTATACGAAAGGGCTTGCCCTTTACAACTCTGGCTCCCCTAAAATGCAATTTGTATAAGAGAAGCAGAATGCTTGATTCTTTTCCTTTATTTACCGATCATCGTTACCATGTAACGTAGCAACTAACTATTGCAACTTCTAGGTGACTGATATGTATATTTTCTTTTCTCAGTGTCATTATGGACTTGTGGATTTTAACATCACTCATGTGATAAATGACTTAAAATATATTCTGTAGGCAATGGTGAGCCACCACAGGCCATTTCCAACTTTCAAACATAAAGCCTAACTGACCACGGATCTAAAAATCAGGGATGCCTGGGTGGCTCAGTCGGTTAAGCTTCCCACTTTGGCTCAGGTCATGATCTCATGGTTCGTGAATTTAAACCCCACGTTGGGCTCTGTTCTGACAGCTCAGAGCCTGGAACCTGCTTCAAATTTAGTGTTTCCCTCTCTCTCTGCCTCTCCCCCACTCGTGCTCTCTCTCTCTCTCTCTCTCAGTGATAAATAAACATTAAAAAACTTTAAAAATCAAACAGTAAGCTTATTGTTTTAGGGGGAATCCTTTCTTAACAGAACCAAAAAATTAAGATCAAAATCTCTGAACATACCAAAACTTTAGCCACAATATTTAACAATGATTATTTCCAGGACCTTATACTTGTTCTCTGAGTTTCTTCTTTAGTTTCACTCAGTTTACTGGACTTCATTTCATGAATGTCTGAGTATCTGACTGAGGCTAGATTAAGTTCCGGGCACACGATGATTTCCGTCTTTATATCATTCAACTTACATTTATAAGACCTACATGTCCTATGACTAGTATTTGCAATTACATTTTTCTAAAATAAGAGCAAATTAATACCCAAATAACTGACTAGTACTCTAGTAATTGAACATGAGTTCGTGGACAATGGGGACGTGGCTCAAACTGAAGCAATGGCCGACAGTGAGTGCCAGCGTGCGAGTTCAACGTGTTTGTGAGCTGACATGCCAAAGCCGGAATTTGACGCGTAAAAAGGAGGGTTAGGTGTTTTAGTGGAGGAGGCATGAAACTGTGTTTTTGACTGTGACACGCTAGATTGTTCGTCGGCTTGTTCTATCTTCCCTAGACAACTAGTTAGTTCTGAGAGGGCAGAAGCCGGACCTGTATTGTTCATTTACTCCTAGCATCTAGTACGTGATTTTTTAGAGTGAAAGAAAAAAAACGATGCATGCAAGACAAGAGCAAAATCTACAATGGTTTTTGAGTGGCGAGAATCGTAATAAGACCTTTTTAGGCAGACCTAATTTACCACTCTTTAGTGGTATCTTTTGCGTATTTTGACTCTGGGGTATTGGTATGAAAAATAGATTCCTTTAAAAATTATCTGAGTATAGATGTAGTACATTTCATCTAGGAAGATTCTGAACAGTAAACAAGTCAAATGAAATCACTGGTACCTCCATTCCTTAAGGTGAACTGTGAGTGCCTTTTTCCAGTATTTGTCTATGTCTGCATAACATTAAACAATACTGGAATCATCTTGAACATATTGTTTAGTAACATACTCCTACATTTAAATACATGGCTAATTTCTCCTGCAATAGAAATTTTAACGGCTATATTCCATTATCATAATATCTATTTTTACAGTAACCAGACCCAAATCTAATTTCCGAACATGAAATTCTGATGAACAAGACCACAGGGCAGTGATTCTGATCAGCGTCATGCCTGGTAACAACAGCAGGCTATTCCATAGCACACACAGCTCTAGGACGTGAGATTAACTTCAACAACTATTCATTTAGTTTGGTTTGACTTTCTGCCAGTCTTATGACCAACTTGAAGCAGGTCCTAGAACAGGGAATGTTATGTTTGGTGTCCAGGGAAGCAGCAAACTGGAGAAGCCATCCGAAATTCCAGAATAATACAGAGAGCCAACACGTTATCCATTTCCCACAGCAAAATTTGATCTAAAAGGATAAAAATGCCATATAAGTTAGGTTAAACATCTTGTGGGGGAAAGTAACCTATTAGTGTACAAGGGAATGGAAATGGTGAAACCAAAAAGAAGCTGAAAACAAATCTGTACATACATTTTTCTTTCAAGACTCCACACTATGTAAATGTCCTCCAAGAAGATAAACTTAAGCTGACTCATCGTCACTTGCTTCTGCAATGGTTTCTGAGGCGTCTTAGATAGTAGCCACCCTGCCCCCAGGGTCCTGAGGGCTAATAAATATTTTTCAGGTGGACTGACAACAGGAAAGAATTGTAGGACAAGAAACTACCTGTAATACCTAGGTGTGAGTACCCTGGAAAGTGATGTGCTGAAAAACTGCCCCTTCCAGCTGGTTAACTTTTATGCTCATGCATTTATTTACTTTTTGTGACATTCACTCATCAACGACAAATGAATACGTGACAGCCTAATGATACAAGGGAAATGCAGTATTGTGTATAGGATTGGAAGAGATGCAAAACGAGTGCCATGACATTTCGTTTTTCTTTCTTTCTTTCTTTCTTTCTTTCTTTCTTTCTTTCTTTCTTTCTTTCTTTCTTTCTTTCTTTCTTTCTTTCTTTTTTTGTAATCTCTACACGTAAAGCGGAGCTCAGACTCAACTCATGGCGACCCCGAGATCAAGTCGTGTGCTCTTCTGACTAAACCACCTAGGCACCCCAATGGTATTACTTCTTTTAAAAGCTTTGGGAGAATGCTTTAGGCCTTTGTTAATTTGTAGAGGTCATATTATTTTCTGGCCATCAGTGTCCATTTCCTTATTTTGTTGACAGCATCCCATTTTTTCTTCTGGGGAACCACTCCTCTCCTACAGTCCATGTTCTTTGGGTGAAACATAAGTGAAGCATGTGACTCATATTTGGCCAATCACAGCATAAAATTTTCCTAGCTGGGGATGGGATCTGTGTCGGTTTAATTAGTGAATCAGGGACTGCTGCTAGTTAGGATCTTTCTCATGCTGGACTTGGATGAGGACGGATGTAGACCTGAAATTGTTGGAAACCATTTTGCGGCCACACGAAGTCTGAGTATAAAGGCAACATGGAGGAGAGCTGAGCCTTTTTTGTTGCTGCTTTTTGTTTCTCAGAAGGCCCTCTTTTGTCTGATTTGAAATGGGCATGAGTGGCAGTAGATTGAAAGTTCTAACTCTACCCTTATTTTCACAGGACAGCTAGAAGTGTCTAAATTATAAGAAAATCGATGCTTTGTAACAACTAAAGAAATAAAAAAACTCCGTATTGGAATAGTTTATTATATAAGCATTGTAAAATGTCTTCTGGGGGGGGTGCCTGTGTGGCTCAGTCAGTTGAACATCTGAGTCTTGATTTTGGCTCAGGTCACGATCCTAAACTTATGGGATTGAGCCCTCAGCATGGAGCCTACTTAAGATTTTCTCTCTCTCACTCTGCCCCTCTCCCCTGCTTGTGCTCTCTCGTTCCAATATTTAAAAAAAAGTTTTCTAGGGATATGGCAGTGTGAAGTGTACAAAAGAAAACATCTTTTTTATTAAGTTTATTTATTTTGAGAGACAGAGACGGCGCAAGTCGGGGAGAGCAGAGAGACAGGGAGAGAGAGAATCCTAAGCAGATTCCACACTTCCAGCCCACACCCTGAAGCGTAGCTTGAACTCATGAAACCCTGAGATCACGACCTGAGCTGAAACCCATAGTCACTTAACCGACTGAGTCACCCGGGCGCCCCTAAAATAAATCTTTTTTAAAGAAATGTAAAATCTGCTTGGAAAGACATGAAAACATTAAAAAACATTCTAAATCCTTTAGCACACAAATGAGTTGCAAACAGTATGCATATTAGGTGTTCAGAATGGCAATATAAAGACAACTATCTAGAAACAAAACCAGCCTACAACAAAAGAGGGTTTAGACTAAACTCCCAACTATTTCCATTAAATTCTCAAGGCACCGGTCCTCATATCCTTACTGACTTGTGTATCTAATTGCCTATTTGATATCTCCGTTTAGATGACCAATAGGCATCTCAAACGTCCGGAAAAAGTCTTTTCCTCCAAACTTGCGTGACCTAGACTGTCTTCCAAATTTCAGTAGATGGCAACTGCATCCTTCCAGTTGCTCAGGTCTAAAACCTTACAGGTGGTCTTTTTTTTTTTTGCATATGAAATCCATTCCATCAGCAAATCTTACTGGCTCTATCTTCAAAACGTATTCAGAAACTAACCACTTCTTCTAAATACCTCCACTGCTGCCTGAATTATTGCAATAGACTAACTGGTCTTCTTGATCTCATCACTGGCCCACTGAAGTCTAGTTACAATAGAGCAGCTAGCCACAACAGTCTCATTTTATGAAGTAAATTTTCAGACATACGTAAAAGGTGAAAAGATTTTATAATGCTCCATCTGTATACCCACTATCTGTAGAGTCCACTATTAAATAGCACGGTCCTGTTAAGATGACAGATTGTATAGCTCCTTTGCTCAAACCTCTCTAATAGCTTACCTCATTCAAAAAGGAAAAACCAATTTCTTACCATGGTCTTCAAGATTCTATGATCTGGTCCCTATTACCATTCTTCCCCGTTGACCATTACCCTTCAGCCACAATGGTCTCCTTGTTGCTTACGCAAACACGGCAGGCACATTCTTGCTTTAGGGTCTTTGCACTTGCTGTCCCTTTGCTTGGGATGCTCTTCTCCTTGGTATGTGAATGGCTTGCCTCTTTCTTTGGATCACCTCATTAGAGGTCTTCTCTGACTCTTCCAAGTAAGTATTAGGTTGAACAATTCAATGTCATCCAACCATGTTTAACCCACACGAACCCAATATTGTTCTGAGTTGAAAACAATGTAAAAAAGATCAGAAACTTCATATGGTTCAAGCTAATAAAATAGCACCACCACCTTACCTTTTTATTCTCACCTGGATTCCAAATTTCTTTATAGAGCTTCTTAGATACCACTATCTTACATACTACTGTGTATTGTCTATAATATGATCCTTAAAGTTAGGAAATCTTTGTTTTGTTCACTGCTGCATGCTCAGTGTGCAGACTATAACCTGGCTTATAGTGGGTACTCAGGACATACTTAAAGAGTGAATTCTTCACATTGAAGCCAGAGTGAGCTTTTGGAAACACCAATCTGATGCCACTCCTACTAAAAACTCTTAAATTGGTTTGTATCACTTCAGAAGCAAAGATAAGCAAACCTGTAAGACCCTGCATGGTGGGTCTTTGCTTAATTCTCTAGATCCCTCTCACATTATCTCCCTCATTTCTTTTCAGTCTCTGGGACTGTTTTTCCTTGCTCTTCCTGTGCTTCTGCACCAAGTTCACTATGAGGCAGTTTTAAATCTTAGCTCAAAGATTCTCTTGCTAGAAGCCATTTCTGACACCCCAGATTTGGTAGAATTCCGCTTCAATGCTCTCAGGCACCACTTCTCTACCCTTAGTGATACCTATTGGGATTATAAAGTTACTTTTGTGTGATAATTTGTCTCCCTCACCAGACAGGAAGTTTCACGAGAGAAGAAAACACAGCTTTCTTTTTACTTCCCTTTGGATCCCTAGCATCTATGAAGTATCTGGCACATAGTAAGAGCTTAAAACTCCTTTAAAAAATAGATCCTGTGGTGTCTCTGTTACCAGTGCCTAACTGGGCAACTGGTACACGGTAGACGAATACATTTGCTAAACAACCCATAGAAGGAAGAGCGTTTGACTACTTATTTACAATAAATATATAACGCATAAGGGCTATCACTTGATTATTTGTGATGAGGCATTAATACATAATTGATACCTACCCCAAATCCCGAATTCTCTCTTCTCATCAACTTCTTCTCAACACTAAGACTGAAGAAAGTAAGTTACACTTCTTTTCTTTCCTTTGTTTACTCTCTGGTGGAGTAAAGGGTGAGCTGGCTAGAATTCATTTAGAGCCAGAATGAGCCATAAGTGAGATCTGGCTTCTGAACCAACAGACCATGCCTCGTATTCTCACTTGGATAGTTAGATGTTTAGAAACTTTTTTTTTCCCCAGTCAGGGGCACCTGATTTCAGCTCAGATCATGATCTCGTGGTTCCTGAGATCAAGTCCTATGTCATCAGTGCAGAGCCTGCTTGGGATTCTCTCCCCATGTCTCTGCTCCTCCCCTGCTGGCACGCACACGCTCTCTCTCCCTCTCGAAAGAAAGAAAGAAAGAAAGAAAGAAAGAAAGAAAGAAAGAAAGAAAGAAAGCAAGCACTAGAAAGTTTTCCCCTCAGTCAGATGAAAAAGCTTTGCATTATTTTTCTTTTTACTTTAATAGCAACCTCTTTGAAAACATTTCAGTGGTCAAAGGATATATTAAAACACCCACATACACAGGTTGTATAAATTTACAGGTTTATTAGGGCAGAATGACATGGAGCAGTATAAGCAGAAAAAAAACAAAAATGTTACAAATGACTTCCTTTTAAGCGTGCTGAAACACAGAATTGTCGTAGTAATAAGCTTGTAATTCCAGAGGAGCACTGTGGCAAGCTTACTGACTGTCATTTGTTAATCTGGGAAAGGGAGAAGAGCCAAATCAAATACAGTACAAATGAATCGTTACAAAATGGTAATTTTCGACATAATGAAACTTAAAAAGAAACTAAAAACCTAAAGAAGATAGCAAGATGTGAATTTTCTAGTTTTAATAATGTATTATGGGTACGCGAGATGCTGCCAGAGGGTGAACCTGGGTGGAGGGTAACCTCGCTGCATTATTTTTGTACCCTTTTGCGCGTCTATAATTATTTCCAAATAAAAAGTGAAATAAACACATAAATAAAATAAAAAAAGAAGACAGCAGGAAAAACAGTAAATGTAGATAAGAAGGGATTTTTATTTTATTTATTTTTTTTTTTTAATTTTTTTTTTTCAACGTTTTTTTTTTTATTTTATTTTTGGGACAGAGAGAGACAGAGCATGAACGGGGGAGGGGCAGAGAGAGAGGGAGACACAGAATCGGAAACAGGCTCCAGGCTCCGAGCCATCAGCCCAGAGCCTGACGCGGGGCTCGAACTCACGGACCACGAGATCGTGACCTGGCTGAAGTCGGACGCCTAACCGACTGCGCCACCCAGGCGCCCCAAGAAGGGATTTTTAGAACGAGAACTTAAATATACATAGTCAAAGACTTGCTTTGCCAGATTGCCATACGTTTATAAGGAGTTAACCAAAATGAAAAAGACAGACACACACATCTCATTAACAAAAACAGTAGGCTCTGAAAAGTTGCATCCTATTTTTAATGTCTGAACTAATGATGTTTTCCGGAAATGTGCAGAGAGCAAAAGGTAGTACTATGTGTGCAAAACACAACTGAATTTTGTGAAAACCACAAAAAACGACTGCTCTTGAGAAAGGAAAAGTTTTATTTCTTGACATCATCAAAGAAAAACGTGAAGGATCTGATAGGAACGAAACAAAAATGTACAAATCCTACTACCTCATTCCTCAAAACCATATAAACACTTGCAAGATTTTCCTTCATCCGTTAAATGTCTCTAGAGCAGCCAGCCTACACAGACCTGGGGGCATTCACATGTCAGAATATTCCATAAAAATCTGGGAACATATTTTTGGCAGAAAGAAATCACTTTGTGTGCAAGGAAAGGCTGCTTGTGAAAGAATGCAGACTGACACAGTTGGGCAGGAGCCCCTTGCAATGACATAATGTTAGTGTCATCATTTATCACATTATTGGGAGCATTTAAAAGACACAGGGCAGGGGTGCCTGGGTGGCTCAGCAGGTTGAGCGCCTGACTCTTCTCATTTCCGCCAGGTCATGGTCCCAAGGTCTTGAGATGGAGCCTGTGCGGGAGTCCACACTGAGCTTGGAGCCTGCTTAAGGATTCTCTCCCCCTCTCCCTCTGCCCTTCCCCTGCTGGCGCTCTCTTCCTCTCACATAAAACCACCAACCAACCAAAAGACACATGGCATTCTGAACTCCTAAAACAAGTAGAGTTGTTTTTTGGTGTCAAATAGATGGCAAATATCCTTTAGAGGGAGAAGTAAAAACGCAGAGAAGCTCGCTCCAACATTGCCTCGTATCACTCGACCTTGAAGCTTACTTTTGTAACAAAATTCTAAAAGCAACATACAGATCTGCTTGGCTGGACACTTCACTTATATTTCCTTCTTAAATATTAGGGGACAGCACATGGTGCAAAAGGGGAATTAGGGCTAGAGTTAATTAGAGTTCATTAGAGTTTAATTTCTGACCCTTCCAGCGACTATGTCTTCGTTACGACAATGGGTATAATAATCCCCGTATCTCAAGGTTGGTCCCAGTCCTGAAAGGGATAATGTATTTAAATGCCTAGCACAATGCTGTGCAAACAGTAGGCAGCAAGAAGTGTGAGCTCGCTCCCAGTTTTCCCAGAAGACACAACAAAATATTTCCTTCTGTTAGTTTGATATGAACCAAAACAAATGGCCGAGGAGTAAGCAAAAAGGGCTCGAGATTCTAACCCCACTATTATTATCCAAACAATCATTGCATTAATTACGCAGTTATATAAACTAATATTGAATAAACATTATTGGGTTTTTTGGTATTATTCAGGTAATGCGTTATAACCCGAAAAGGTCCTCTCTTCGCAAGTCAGCTTTTAATTTTGTCTTTAACTGATTTAGCAAAATAGGTCATTAATTCTCTTATTCAGATCATAACAGAGCTCCATCTTTTGGGAGGATTAAGCTCCCAGGTAAAAATCATAGTTTTAATGCTTACTCATGGGTTTCAGAAAAAGTGACGTGGGAAAAGAAACGGCAAAAGGTTAAAGAATTTGTCTCTCGGGGCTGTTTGCCTTCAAGCATCTGTTGATGTCTGTCTACACACCAAAGCTCCCTAATTCCTGCCTTGAACCTCCGCTAAGAAGCCACAGTCCCAGACCCCAACAACTCCCAAGGGGGAGCAAGCCCTTCGAAACTGAAGGAGTGGACAGGACAGAGACAGGCCTTAGAAGGCTTTAGAGGGGGCGCCTGTGTGGCTCCGTCGGTGAAGCGTCCCACTTTGGCTCAGTTCATGATCCCAGGGTTTGTGAGTTCGAGCCCTGCGTCGGGCTCTGTGCTGGCAGCTCAGAGCCTGGAGCCTGCTTGGGATTCTGGGTCTCCCTCTCTCTCTATGCCTTTCCCCCGCTCGCGCTGTCTCTCTCTCTCTCTCAAAAAATAAACATTAAAAGGAAAATTAAAAAAAAAAAAAAAAAAAAAGCAGGCTTTGGAGACAGGTTTTTAACATAATCCGCGGCCTTACGCAGCAGTTCTGGAACCTACAGTCCCCGGCTGTAACATTGTGTCTAAGCTGTCATTTCATGCCTTTGTCTCAGGAAGCAGCTCGACTATCAATCACTTCCCTCCAGAGGTTCTCTAGCCATCCTATCCCGAAAAAGGGGGTCTGGCCCACTCAACCCTCGCATCATTCTTCTGTATTTCCTGCATGGCATAGCCTTGCCACAATCCGTCTTTACCTTGTCTGTCTGCTTAAATCTCTCTACTCCACTAGAAGGTAAGCTTCCTAAAGAGCAAGGCCCTGGGTCTGCCTCCAGCGCCTTGAACCTGCGGAGTCTCAAGAGACCCTTCTGGAATGAACGACAGGTCCGGGTCTGGCAGATATTTAACTGCCTCCATATCCCGCCATCTCCGCCTCCCCCCCCCCCCCCCAAACCACCGCCGCCGCCTCCTCCGGAAATCATTTCAAAATCACGGGTTTTCATTTTGGAAATAGGGCTTTCAGCGTTGCCGCTACACCCGCTCGCTCTCGCACGCTCGTTCCCTGCAGTCGGAGCCGCCGCCCGGCCCACTTACCCAAGCCCACTAGGCCGGACCGTTTAGGGGCGATCGGGGCAGGTGCAGCCTCGAGCGGGCGACCGCCTCAGTTCACCTTCCCGGTCCCCGGTCCTCCGCGGGCCCCGAGAAGCCACCTCTAGGCCGCCCGGGCCTCCGCCCACCGGCGGTCGCACCCTGCCGCCCTCCCTCCGGCGCGGCGCCAGCAGCTCGCGGCGGTCGCGGCGGGGGCGCTGCTCCCGGCACCCCGCGCGGGCGGCCGCGGGAGAGCCGGCCGTCTTTCGCCAGGCCGCGAACCCGCCTGTCCCGCAGCGCGCGCCGCCGCCGCCGCCGCAACTGCTTCCGGGTGAGCGGGTCACCGACCCTGTGGCCCCGCCCCTCCGCCTCCTTCGGCTGCCGCTGGGGCTGCGGCTCCTCTCGGGGGCCGGTTCCCGCTGTCTCCGTGTCAGCCACCGCGCCGCGGGGCCGCCGGCGTGACTGAGCGACCCGCTGCGGGCGCCGGGAGCCGCTGCGTCCGGCCGGGCAAGCCTGCGGGAGCCCGGGAGCCAGTCCGCCGTCCGCGCCCCTCGTCCTCCGCTCCTCGCTGTTCGCCCGTCCGGGTGCCGGCGGCCGACCCGCGCGCCCCAGCCCTTCCCGGGCGGCGCCGCAGTCACAGTCCGCGCCCAGGGACAGGTAAGGACCGCTTCTCCCGCCGGCCCCGGAGGCCGCTGTTCGGCCTGCAGCCCGTGCGACCCGCGCCGCCGCTGACCCCTGCTGGGGGCCGGGCTTCCCTGCCGGCTCCGGGTCGGGGTCGCCCCCCGCCTACCGCGTTCGCCGGCGGCACGCCTGATTTCTAACGCGCACCCTCCGTCTGCGCCGGGGGCAAGGGTCTCTCCCATTGTGGAAGAAATTACATCGGGCCGCTGTCCCTCTGCCTCCGGTGTTCGAGGCTCCTTCATCTCCTCCCCAGCGCGACACCCCAGCGAACGGTGTCAGGCCGGTGGAGGGCGTATAGCATTTTTATGGGATTTTTTTTTGTTTTTTCTTCCTCCTTGACCCGAACTGAAGCGCGGGCATAACAGGCGCTTGCTAGGAGTGTCAGGGTTAATGCTTGACTACTATGTGGCGTTATTCACACCCAGATCGTTAAGTTATACAGCTCCGGTCAGGCCTGCTTCTCTTGCCTGTGGATATCCAGCGGGAAGCTGGCGGACCTATGGAAGCGCACCTCTTTGCCTTTCTTAGGGGAGAAAAAAGTTCAAGTGTTTGCTCTACTTTTCCACCGTGGGAGATACAAATATCAGGCTGCCGAGAAACGGCTAGGGAATTACTGTATCCTAAACTTTAACTGTTTGTAGCTCATTTTCTTTGAGTTTCCATTTAATGACTCAGCATTTCTGCCATAAACAGAAAAACTGCAGAGTAGTTTAATTGGCTAAAAGAGAACATGTAAGGATAGTAGCCATTGCTTTATGTTCTCACAATGGGAAGAGAACGTGGATGCGGTAAATGGAACCAGAGGGACGGTGAACGGGGTACGGGTGGGCGAGTTCATAATGTTTAAAATAACATTTTTTCCCCCCAAGATAACACTTTTATTTTATTTGGGGATGAATCTGTATATAAGGGTGCAATTGCAGATAAAAGTTAGTTGGCAAAGACTTGAGGTTTGCTGTGGTTTGGGCGTCTTGACGAATGAACCCTGCTTAACTTCTGTTTATCCTCTGTTTAACAAACGTAGAGATGATGACCCGGTGTTAAATTCACGTTGGAGTAAGAATTTCAGAAAGTGATTCATTTAGAAAGTTAGGTCACGCTGTGAATCATTGATAGGGATCTTAGGATTGGAATAGAGAGGAAAGCTAGAAGTTTGTTACTGCCTGTTTAATTAGAAGCTTTCAGTCATTTTATATGAAGTGTTGTATTATGCTTTGTTAGGTTTGTTGGTAGGTATTTATTGTTATGAAGTGTGATAAGGAAATCCTAATTGAACTTTTGCAGAACGTTTGGCTTCAGAATAGTTTGTTAGTTCCTGAGTATATTGTGGTAATTTTACCCCCACTCCTTTTTTTTTTTTTTTTTGGCCAGATGTGAGAAGATAATTAAAGATGTCTAGAAACAAAATAAATGTCAGTGAAAAGATATAAAAAAGTTTACTGAAAGAATCCATAGTTACAAAGTAGTCTTTTGAGTGAAAGGCCTCACCTATTTTGCAAATCCTCAAAAATGTGGAATGAGACTATACCCAGTTCTTACGTAAGTTCTGTTACAGAAGAAAGTGTATTGAGCTTGTGATTTATTATTGGAATGAATTCATTGTAAACTAGAAATAACTTTTTATTGCTCAAGTGTAATTTGATCATTTTTGGCTTTAAAAATGTTAAGCTAAATAACTTTGAATCACAGAATACTTGATACTCTTAACCTTGTTTTCTTTTTCTTTTTGGAATTCAGCTTATTTTACCTTGATTTTCATTTATAGAGAGCCTTAGTTGTTACTTATAAAGTAATGGTAAGTTGGTCTTGGTTACCAGATTCCTTTAATTCTTTGACTAAATTCTGGCATCTCATTTTCTTATCCATTCTTATATACAGAGTGTTCCCTAATGTTGCTTTTGATTTTTGTCCAGCTAATAGTAACTTAATTAGGAGTTTCAGTTCCCAGTGAACAGATTCCCTTTTGGAAAATCCCTTGTGGAAACCACCGTAACTAACAGTCTTGATAGGTAGATATACAAGAGAAGCCTTCTTTCTCAAAAATAAGATAAAAACAGAGAAGGAGACAAACCATAAGAGACTCTTAAATACAGAGAACAAGCTGAGGGTTGCTGGATGGGGTTTGGGTGGGGGTGATGGGCTGAATGGGCAAGGGGCATTAAGGAGGGCACCTGTTGGGATGAGCATTGGGTGTTACACGTAAGTGATGAATCGCTAAATTCTATTCCTGAAATCATTATTACACCATATGTTAACTAACTTGGATTTAAATAATAATAAAAATAATAATAATTAAAAAACAGAAGCCTTCTTTTGTTATGATGTAAGCATCTCCATAATGAAGGAAAAAAGTGATATGAGGGTATATTTGGCAAATAGATTCTTTCTCTCTCAAAACAAAACCAAAAACAGATCTTTACTAGAAATGAGAGCCGTTTCTTGCAAGGCTCTTTGTGAATTGTTTATCCTGCTCCTGGTGTGAAAAGGGACAGAATTGATGATGTATAGAAAAAGAAATTCTCCCTGCAGCATGCTGGGAATGTTGATGAGGATCATTTAAGAGAAAATACAGTTTCCGTCTTCACCAGAGGAGTGCTACCCATTGCACCTACAAAATAGAGGCCGTTTCATAGCCTTTTTCCTTGTGGGTAGTTGATTGCTTTCTGGAGACTCTGAATGGAGAGATGGACCTTCAACCAGGAAAACGTTAATTAATAATTAATTATTAATCCAGTTTGCAAACAATAGACTTTATGACCGTCATCCAAAACTTAACTTTTAAAATTTCAGAAGGAAGGTACTGAGCAAAATTTGCCCTTTTTCTCCATTTTTCCTTTTAAGATAGACACCTTTGGAAACAATTTTTTTGTGTTGCACATTGCACTTTGACTTTTAAAACTTTCTGCCCTACAGTAAATTAGGCTAGATTTAAAAGGAATCAAACATTGGCTAAAAACTGGGTTTGGCATAAGTGTTACTTTTTCATTTGTTCTATTATTTTTTTATCTGGTGGGGGCTGGAGAGAGGATTCTGTTTCTTGGGGAAACTCTGAGCTTTGCTTTTGTATGCTTTTGTTTGGGTCAGGAGAGCAGTAGATACAAGTGGTTGAGAAGGGGGAAGACATGGCATGCGTACCTGGAAGGAGAATGCCCACTTCATGGGTGCAGTAGATGTTTGTGGGAGTTTAAAAAATTGATACGACAGTTTAAATGTTATATGGTGCAAAAGAAGCCTTCTTTCCACAACAGACGTCTAGCCTTTTCCCTTTTCTACTCTCCCACCCCCTAATCCAAGCAACCACTGTGAGTGGTTTCCTGTATGTCCTCCTCCAAATTTTTTATTACATATGTAACTGGCTTTGTTTAGGAGAGTTACCTTTCGTTGTTACCCTTGGTATATCTTAGAGACTTTTCTGTATTTGCACATATGTCCACCTGATTATGTATTTATTTATTTTTAATGTTTATTTTTGAGACACACACGCACACGCACAGAATGTGAGTGGGGGAGGGGCAGAAAGAGAGAGGGAGACCCAGAATCCTAAGCAGGCTCCAGGCTCTGAGCTGTCAGCACAGAGCTCATCACAAGGCTTGAATTCACAAACCATGAGTTCATAACTTGAGCCAAAGTTGATGCTCAACTGACTGAGCCAACCAGGAGCCCCCACCTGATTTTTAAAAAAGACTGAATGCCCTGGGTAGTGTAGATGAACCATAATTTATTCATTTTCCATGATTTATTTTACCATTCCTTGTTAACAGACGTTTAGGTTGTTTTAGCTTTCTACAAATGCTGCTATAGTGAACAACTAGTATTTAAGTCTTTGCACTAGTCCATAAGTATGTATATTGAATATATTTCTGAAAGGGTGATTGCAAAGTTGGGGCTTAAGTTGTGAAAATGTATAAATTTATTTCCATCTTATATTGGACTTTATTTTATAATAGAAGTTAACTTTCTCAACCTTGTGGAAGGAGAAAGGAACTCTTAATTACTTTGGATTCTTTATCTTCTCTATGTTAAAAAAATACTAAAATGTATTGTATAAGGCGGTCTTAAACATTTTAGAGTGACGGGTGGTTAATTTTATTTGTAGTGGCAAGGCTAAAAATACTGTAGCTTGAAAACTGATGTTATATTTGGCAAGAGTTAAATGAATACCTTTTGTAGTGGGTTGTTTTAGGATTTTATGACTGGTGTCAATTAAAAATATTGTATATAGTTTAACTTCTTGCTCTAACGAAATCTGCTACTATATTAGTCATGGGAAATAAATAGCCCACCTTCTGTCTTCCTTCACCGTCCACATCCTAGTCTATTCATAATAAAATAAACCTTGGTAGAGTTTGAGATTCAAAAATCCTTTTGCAAACCATAGTGCTGTTGATGGGTTAATTTCCCAAGGCAGGGGGTAGGTACAAATTCAGTTTTTACTCTGCAGAGTGTTTGTGAGCAAATCAAGGGTTTACGATTTTAATTTCTATACTGTACCGTTCACTCATGAACAAGAGGAAGGAGGTTGAGAACCTCCGTCCTTTTAAAATGATAGAGACTGGAGGGAAAAAAAAAAAAGTACAGAGGGGCTAATGTATGATGATCAAGTTGGAACTTGTGAGTGGCAGTTTCTCTGGCTGGTGCCCAGGATCTATTTTGAGGCCTTGTCAAAGCTCATCTGACAGAACCTACCACAGAACTGTAATCTGTCCTGGCCCCTGCTGCAAGTCAGGAAGGCCTGCGGTTTAGGAAAAGTGGCAACCACAGAAGAGTGAGCTTACGAAGGACGTTTGCTTTCAGAAGATTAAGTCTAAGTTTTGGGGTGAAAATCTGCTTCGCGTGCATATTCTAGGATCGTTTTCTTTTTTTCTTTTTGCCCTCCTCTTTTCAGAGCACGGTTAAGGAGAACTAACGAGGGAGGTGTTTTAGAAACACGTGCACGAGGAGGAGCACAGGATTGTACCAGTATTGATGTCATGTTCAGGTTGTAAGAGTGATCAGATGTTTTATGACAGGGGAAAACCATCACTGATACTGGCATAGGGTGGCCGTGACCCTTGTTGAACTAGTGCAGTTCAGAGACCTGCACACGTGTCTTTGGATCAAAAGGACACTGGGAATGATGAGCTGTTTTATAAGCTTATTTTGAGTTCACGCAGGGAAATTAGCTTCTTGCCCAATTCTCATTGTCTGCTTCCCGTAGAACTGCTACAGTCTCATGTACATTATCGTGAAGTTCTCTCTTTAAAAATAACTTGTGGCTGTTACCAGATGCTGTATCCCCAGCACAGCTGCCTCTGGGTATCATGTGCTTTCTCATGAAAACCTTGCTGTTTTCTATACTTAGTGAATGAGGCACTTGAGTTTCAAGTTCTTTGACTGATTTCACTTCTTCGGCTAGAAAGCTGTTTAAAGGGTTAGTGCTCCACCAAGGTTCGTTTCACCATATTAAACCGCAGCCTTGTCTTACATTACAGTCAAGGTTGTTTGAAGAATTGGGTGTACAATGCACATTTAATTTGCAGACGGAAAGCCTGCAGATGGTTTCCTTTCTTCTGCTCTACGTTAGGTCGTAACTCCAAGAAATTTAGTTTTTCCTTGCCCTCAGAAATGTGAATTATTTGCATTTGATAATGATGGTGTGTTTAGTACTGTATTCAATGTGAGGAAAAAAAATAAACTGGAGTATTTTTCCTTTTTTTCCTATTCCTATTTCTGGCTTATTCCTATTATCCCTTCCCTGTTTCAGCCTTCCCCTACCAGAAAAAAAGGCGGTGGGGAGGTGGGGGGGGGAGGGGAGGATAGTGCAGAGCAGAGAGAGTGGAAAAGAGAAGAGGTTGGGAAAAGCGTTTGAGTACAAAGTGTGTAACAGGGTTTTTAAAAATTTTGTATATATATTTTAATTTTTTTATTTTAGAGAGAGAGAGATCTTGAACAGGGGGTTGGGGCAGAGGGAGAGAGAGAATCCCAAGCAGGCTCTATGCTCAGTGTGCAGCCCAACACAGGGCTGGACCCATGACTTTGGGGTCATGACCTAAGCTGAAAGCTAGAGTCAGACAGTCAAACAGCTGAGCAACCCAGGCACCCCAGGGTGTTTTTATTTTCTCAGGAGTGAGATAGTAAAACCCTTCTTAAAGAATTGTAGTTCATCTCTTTCATTGTTTTCACTTTGAACCTTGTATATCTTAGTTTTTGGGTTTTTTTTTTTTTTTTTTCATTATGAACACCAAACTCTTAACTAGTGTTTAAAAACATTTTTTTTAATATTTAGTTTTTGAGAGAGAGAGAGAGAGAGTAAGTGGGGGAGGGATAGAGAAAGAGGGAGACACAAAATCTGAAGCAGGCTGTAGGCCCTGAGCTGTTAGCACAGAATCCAACACGGGGCTCAAACCCACGAACCGTGAGATCATGACCTCAGCTGAAGTCTGATGCTTAACCAACTGAGCCACCCTGGTGCCCCTTAACTAATTTTGACATAACAAAGCTTTACTGTTTAGGAAACTAATTTTAAAGTTCCTTGTTCCAATCACTTTGTTTTTCTTCTATAGACCCTACTTTCCTAAGTAGAAACATTTTAACAGCCAGGAGCACTCTTTTGGGTCTCTGTTGTCTAAGTAAAATACAGTATACTGTATGCAGAGGATTAGGATGTTAAAATATTTACTTCTCTGATTTTTCTTTTAAGTTTGTTTATTTTGAGAGAGCACACGAGCATATGCTAACAGGGGAGGAACAGAGAGGGAGAGAGTATCCCAAGAAGGCTTCTTGCTGTCAGCTCAGAGCCCAGCGTGGGGCTCTGTCCTATGAACGGTGAGATCATAACCTGGATGGAAATCAAGAGTTAGGCGCAAAACCTACTGAGCCACATGGGCTCCCCTATTTCCCTGTTAAATGGTTTAACTACTTTGTAACAATAAATAATACAATTAGTAAGTATACATGTTGTTGCTATTAAAAAAAGTTTAAAAAAATGATTTTGTTTAAGTGACCCAAGGATTATAGGACTAAAGATAGAAAAACAATTCAGTTTTACATTGGATGTCTTTTCCCCTCTCGTGGATATTGCCACGTCTAAGTAGAGAGTCACTGTCCTCCTGTCTTACCCAACTCACCCTTTGCTATCTGTTTTTTTTAAAAAGTACGTTAAAATATACATAATATAGGAGCACCTGGTTGGCTCAGTTGGTTAAGCATCAGACTTCAGCTCAGGTCATGATCTCACGGCTGGTGAGTTTGAGCCCTGTGTTGGGCTCTGTGCTGACAGCTCAGAACCTGGAGCCTGCTTCGGATTCGGTGTCTCCCTCTTTCTTTGCCCCTCCCGCCCGCTCACGCTCTGTCTCTCTCTTTCTCAAAAATAAACATTAAGAAAATTAAAAAATGTGTACATAATATAAAATTTACCATTTTAATTACTTTAAGTGTATAATTCAGTGGGGTTAAGTACGTTCACGTTGTTGTGCAACCTTCACCACCATCCATCTCCAGAACTTTCTCATCATCCCAAACTAAAACTCTGTGCCCATTAAAAAAATAACTCCTCCTTCCCCATTGCACCTGACATCCACTGTTCAACTTTCTGTCACTATGAATTTGATTACTCTAAGTACTTCATATAAGCAGAATGATGTATTTCTGTTTTGTGTCTGGCGTATTCCACTTGGTGCAGTGTTCTCAAAGTTCATTAGCATGCATGAGAATTTAACTCCTTTTTAAGGCTGAGTAATATTCCATATCCTGTTTGTCCCTTTATCTGTTGATGGGTACTTGATTTGCTTTTACCTTTTGGCTATGGTGCATCGTGCTGCTGTCTATGAAAACAAGTATGTAAATATCTATTTGAGTCCCTGCTTTCATTTCTTTTGGGTGTATACCCGTAAGTGGATTGCATAGCAATGCTATGTTTAATTTTTTGAGGAATGGCCAAAAATTTCCATGGCAGACGATCATTTCATAGTCCAAAGAGCAGTGTACAGGGGTTCTGGTTTCCTGCATCTTTGACACACTTATTATTTTTTTAGATAATGGCCATTCTAATGGGTGTGAGACGGTATCTCAGTGTGGTTTTGGTTTGCGTTGCCCAAATAACTAGTGATGTGTAGCATCTTTTCTTGTGCTGCTTGGCCATTTATAGATCTTCTTTGGAGAAATATCTATTCAGGTCCTTTGCCTGGATTTGATTTGGGTTCTTTTCGTTGTTGTTGTTGTTGTTGAATTTTAGGAGTTCTGTAGGTATTCTGGATATTAATCCCTTATTAGATGTACGATTTGCAAATATTTTCTCCCATTCTGTGGGTCACTTTTTTCTCCTGATAGTGTCTGTTGATGCACAGAGGTTTTATTTTGATAAAGTCCAGTTTATCTACTTTTTTTGTTGTTGTTGTTGCCTGGGCTTTTGGCATCATATCCAAGAAATCATTGCCAAATCCAGCGTCGTTAAGTTTTCATGTATGTTTTTTCCTAAGAGTTTTATAGTGTTAGCTTACCCTTATTTCTTTGATCTAGTGTGAGTTATTTTTTGTTTGTGGTATATGCCAGTAACACACTGTTTTGGTTACTGTAGCTTTCTAGTTAAGTTTTGAAATCAGGAAGTGTGATACCTCTACTTTGTTCTTCTTTTTCAAGATTGTTTTGGCTCTTCAGGGTCCCTTAAGATTCCATGTGCATTTTAGTTTTAGGATGGGTTTTTCTATTTCTGCAGAAAATGTCATTGGGATTTGATAGAGGGTACATCGAATCTGTAGATCACTTTGGGTAGTGTTAACATTTTAACAGTGGTAAGTCTTCCAGTCTTTGAACACAGGGTGGCTCTCCATTTATTTATGTCTCTTTTTTTCTTTCAGCAATGTTTTGTAATTTTTAGCGTACAGGTCTTTTGCTCCTTGGTTAAGTTTTTTCCCTAAGTATTTTATTCTTTTTGATACTATTGTAAATGTAATTGTTTTCTTAATTTCCTTTTTGGATTGTTCATAGCTAGTGCATAGAAATGCAACTGGCTTTTTTGTGTTGACTTTTTTATTCCCTGTCCCCTTTGCTGGGTTTATTCATCCAGAGTTTTAAAAGCTGTTGCACTTGTCTTCTGTGTTGTGTAACAAGTGTAACAAATTTAGCAGCTTAAAACAACACACATTTATTATCCTACAGTCTCTATGGGGCAGGAATCTGAGCATGGCTGAGCAGAGTCCTCTGCATCGGGTCCTATGAGATTGCCATTAAAGTGTTGGCCGGGCTGAGTTCTCTCCTGGAGACTTACGTGATGAAATCCACTTCCAGGCTCACCGAGGAAGGCTTGGCGGAATTAATTTCTTTGTGGTGTTTGGACTGAAGCTTCTTGCTCACTAGCGCTCACTTTAAGGTAGCTAAAGGTTATCTGGAGGCTGTCTTCGGGCTCCCGAAGGCTGCTGTCAGCTCTTAGAGGCAACCTGAATTTCTTGGCCCTGTGGTATTTCCTGATAGAACCACATCGTCGAATCATCAGGGAGAGTCTAGAGCAAGTCTGCTGGCTGGCTAGTCTTATATAAGGTAACATAATCATGGGAATGACATCTCATAACCTTTGTCCTATTCTGTTGGTTAGAAGCAAGTCACAAGTCCTGGCCACATTCTTTGGGAGGTGTTTACACAAAGATGGGAACAGAAGGAGGGGGGATAATGGTGGGGAGCCACCTTAGAGTCTGTCTGCCATAGCTGATTACAAAATAGCACATACTTTATAAACCATTTTTGTTGAAAAAACATACATATGCAGTTAAAAGAAGCATCTTACAAAGTAACACATACTTTGAAAAACGTGCGTGCAGTTGAGGTATTACTGGTGGTTTTATTGTTCTTTTGTATTTTATTATTTTCCTCCCACTTCTCCTCTCTGCAACATCCCAGTTTTGCAATTTTAAATCAATAGTTGGTGTTTTCACCATAACTAAATAAATATTGTTTACTGTTCAGCCAGGTTTTCTACCACGATTGTTTTCTTTCGTGTTTAACTTTCAGTTTTTTCCAGGAGTGTTTCCAGGGGTTTTCCTTTTTTTTTTTTTTTTTTTTTGGCTTAGTTTTCTGTTCACCTTACTTTTCCCAAGTGCTCCAACAGATTTTTTTTTAATGTTTGTTTGTTTATTTATTTTGAGAGAGAGAGAGACAGAGAGCACGGGTACTTGCCTGAGCTGGGGAGGGGTAGAGAGAGAAAGAAAGAGGGAGAGAGAGAAAGAAAGAGAGAAAGAGAGAGGGAGAGAAAATCCCAAGCAGGCTCATTGCTGTCAGCTCAGAGCCCGACGTGGGGCTCAATCTCATGAACTATGAGATTCATGACTGAACCAAAATCAAGAATGGGGTGCTTAGCTGACTGAGCCACCCAAACAGCCCTCCAGGAGATTTTTCAAATGCCTCATCCTGTCTCTCTAATTTCTTTTGAATAAGATAGTTTTTGAAATACAGAAAAATATCAAACAGAAATACAGTTTGAGGAAGAACAATACAATGAGCATCTGTGTCTCGCTGCCTAGGTCAAGAAATGGCATTATAATTACCCTAGGAGTTCCCGTGTGTGTTCTGTAATGCACGCCTTCCGCTGCAGGCAATCACAATACCGTTTTACATGTTAATTAATCACTCTTCTTGGGACCATTCCCCACCCAACTCTGCAGTCCCATTCTCCCCTCCGTACGTGGATTTCTAATCAACGTGTGGTTTAATTTTGAAAAGTGGATTAGCTCTACCGCGTTGTTCTGTCTGTTCGCCAGGATAGCCTAGCCTTCTTTAATACAGTTCAAGTGTGTGTCCCACTCACGTCTGTGTCAGTTGTGACTTGGGAAGCAGCGGAAGGTGCGTGAGTCCCTGCGTGACTGTGGAATAGACGGCTCCTTTGAGTTTCTCTTTTCTTTTATGAAGCATATCTTCTAGTAGCTTATTGACAAAGGATATCAAAGAGGTAAGTTTTTGAGACCTTGCGTGTCTGAAAAGGCCTTTAATCGTCACGTACGAGAATAGAATGGTTTGACTGGCATAGGCTACTTGCAGGTTGTCGGCAGCTTTCCTTCAGAAGTTTGAAGGCATCAGTCGATTGTCTTCTTGTTTCCAGAATCACTTTTTAGGGTTTAAAGCCATTCTGATGGTTAATGCTTTCTGTGTAACCTTATTTTCCCACCCACGGAAGCTTGTCACATCATCCTTGTCTTCGGTGTTTGAAATTCACTGTGGTAATTCGCTCCAAAACACCTTGGTATTGACTCAGGACTTGTGTTGAGCATTCTGTGGACCCTTTGAATCTGGCGTCTCGTGTCCGTAACTTCCGGGGAAGTTTCTGTGGGAGGAGGAAGGGTCAGTTTCTCTTTATTTGTATACAAAGGAGCCACCCCAGTGTCGGCGTGAGGTCTTTTGGAGCAGAAGTCGTGAATGGAAGGTGGAGCTCGTGGCGTGTGGCTTTCGACTGGAATGGCACGTGGATTGGCTACTCGCAGCTGTACTGCCAGCTCGGCTCTCTCCTCCAATCCTTCCCTTGTGAACATTGAACTTACGTTGCACGATATCTGGTTGACTCCTCCCTTTTATGGGCCTGATTGGTGTGTTGCCTCCCGTCTCAGGGCATTCCTTTGCCCTCTGTAAGACAGGTTTAAGCTGTACAAACCTGACCGACATGGCTCAAGAGAGATGTTGGCCTCTCCCTTTCTACTCCAAGAGCATCTCAAGGCACTACTATTGTACTTTCCACTCAGCGAGCTACATGGGTAGAAGCGTTCATAGAATAAAGGTCTTCAGGAAAAGCTGAAAATTTCAAAGGATTTTGCTTCGATAATAAAAGTTGTAGGCTGAAAAATTAGTGCTTTTCCCCAGGACTTGAGAGGAATTAATGCTTGCTTCTTTGTTCTAATTTTGACTTGATGCAAGCCAGATTTTTAATTTTCAAAGTTAATCCAGTGGTGCCCATTCTGTTTAAAATTAGCAATGTGTTTCCCACTTAGTTAGAATTTCATTATGCCTATAAAAGTGATGGTTACTGGGAAATCTGTTGGAAAATTATAGTTTTACCAGAGATGACCAACATAAATTTTTATAGTCTTACTTTGCAGTTGCTCTGACAGATTAAATAAATCTTTCCTCTTTATCAGTTTATTAATATAATTTCAAAGTTGGTTAGTCCTTTAAGTTTATATTTTCATACTATGAATTAGCCCATAATTGTAGCTTTTAATTTAAATCATTTTTTTGATAAAGTGTTTTTTCACAATATATAAAGCTTATGAAAAAAGGAAAATTCTGTTTTATACATATTGCCTATGTTCTTCATTATTCGTGTGTATGAGGTTTTACATATTTGCAGTCATACCGTATACATGGTTTTGTTATCTTTTTGTACCTTATGGGCATAATATCAAAATATGTCCTTGTCTTTGCTTCCTTTCCGTGAGTTTTCTACTACCACAATTTATTACATCATGTTGATTGGCCTTGACTTAAAGCTATTGCTGTCAATTTGGGTCATTTTCAGTTTTGTGTGTGGTTTTACTAAAAACAAATTAAAATCATATTTATCAATTTTTGATAAGTAATTTTTCCTCTTGTTGCACTATGTTTTAAGTTTTACTTTTTTTATTAGACTATAGTTAGTATAAGTATTGTCAATAGAATTCATCTTAGTGATGAATTAGAATTAGAATTAGAAGGTGTAAGGCTAATTTAAGTTCTTTTCTCCTTTGGGGCTTAATTCTGGCCCCATCTATTGTATTATCAGTAACGCAGGTTAGTTAGCACACTTCTGTCATGTTGGTTTTGATTTTCATTTCTTTTGACGGAAGAAGTATTTCAGTAATAATTCTGTCTGCTCCACAAAGAAAACACACACTTGTATAGTTCAGGAAAAGGATTTCCAGTTCCTTTTATTGTTGCCACATGCCTAGTAAATTAGAAATAGTGAAAAATGCCTTCCTACTAAGTATATAGATGTAGTGTTGGATTATATTTGTGTTTGAAAATATGCAATTCCCTCACCCACCTGTGGCTCAATTAAGATTAACCTTAGCCATGGGATATACTTCTGAATTCTATACTTCACTACCTTCTCTTTTGCCTATTGTGATTTTACATATTTTGTTTTTTAGTGTCGGCGATATCACATATTTCCATAGCATTTTACAGTTTATAGAAACTTTTATGTCTATTTGAGCTTTAAAGTGGCCCCTGTGATATATGAATAAATTTAATAAAAGAAGTATGCGAAATACTCATTGAAAATCACAAAACATAGAATAGAATTAAAGGTCTGAATAAATCCCATGTTAATTGATTGGAATCTTAATATTAAGATGGTAATATTTCCCAAAGTGAACGGTAGATTTAATGTAATCCCTATCAAAATCCCAGCTGCTTTTCTTTTTTTTAAAGTGACATGTTAATCCTAAAATTTATTTGGAAATATAAGGCACCAGAATCTTAAGAAGAACAAAGTTGACTCACTCGTCCCAGTTTTAAAAGTTATTGTAGGGATGCCTGGGTGGCTCAGTCGGTTGAGCATCTGACTTCAGCTCAGGTCATGATCTCATGATTCATGAGTTCAAGCCCCGCATCAGGCTATGGGCTTACAGCTCAGAGCCCGTTTTGGATCCATTGTCCCTCTTTCTCTCTGCTCCTCCCCTGCTTGTGTTTGCTTTCTCTCTCAAAAATAAACAAACATTAGAAGATAAAAAATAGTATGATACTGACAGAAGGATGTTTATGTTGATATGGATCTAGATAGATCAGTGGAATAGAATGGAGGGTCCACGCATAAACCCTTACTTTCGGGGTCAGTTGGTTTTTGACAAGACCATTCAGTTGCAGAAAGAATAGTCTTTTCAACAAATGGTACTAGAACAAGTTGACATCCACAGGCAAAAGAATAATGTTGGTACCATGCCTCATACCATATACAAAAATTAACTCTAAATGGATCATAGACATAAAAGTAAGAGCTAAAATTGTACAACTCTGAGAAGAAAACATAGGAATACGTCATTGGGATATTTGGGTAGGCAGTGCTTTTTTAGGAATGACATCAAATTGAATGAAACAACAAAAGAAAAAATAGGTAAATTGACTTCCTCACAATAAAAGCTTTTGTGCTTCAGAGAACACCATTAGGAAAGGATACGTGGGGGGCGCCTGGCTGGCTCAGTTGGTTGAGTGTCGGGTTTTGTGAGATAAAGCCTCGCATTGAGCTCTGTGCTGACAGTGCAGAGCCTGCTTGGGATTCTCTCCCTCTCTCTCTCTGCCCCTCCTCTGCTCGCTCACATTCTTTGTCAAAATAAATAAATAAACATTAGAAAAAAATCACATCTTTACTGCATGCTTCCCTATATCTTCCTAGTGTTTGGTTTTATCTTTGTTTTTTGCTGCCTAAGGTTCGGTTGTCGGTTGTTCTCCCTAATACTTTGTTGGTTTTTTTTTTTTTTCTGTTCTGCTTTATGGCATGCGTCTGACCTGTCCTCAGCAATATGTGATTTTCTCTCCCTTCCTTTCATCCTCTGAGTGTATGTCTATACATAACATTTCTGGGGTGCTTTTTTTTTTTTTTTTTTTTTTTTTGAGTATAGTTGACACACTGACATACTTTTTTTTATTTATTTTTTTTAACGTTTATTTATTTTTGGGACAGAGAGACACAGAGCATGAACGGGGGAGGGGCAGAGAGAGAGGAAGACACAAAATCGGAAGCAGGCTCCAGGCTCTGAGCCATCACCACAGAGCCCAACGCGGGGCTCGAACTCACGGACCGCGAGATCGTGACCTGAGCTGAAGTCGGACGCCTAACCGACGGAGCCACCCAGGCGCCCCAGTGACATACTTTTTAAAAGGCATAGGAAAAGGAGAGAATTTGATACTAGAAAATGGTTTACTTCTCAGGGCATACTGAGAATACAGTTGTTGGTTAAGAGCACATCTTCCTAATATGAGTTCTGCACAGTTGATGAAAATAGTATTGTAAATCATGTCAAACATACAGCCCATTAGAGCTAATTTATTTAAACATGGTTAGCAAGGAAGGAAGTGCAACCACTGTATGTCATCTTTATGAAAGTAGGAAATGGAAAGATTTGCAGTTGTTTTGGGTGTGTGTGAGCAGTATGTATTCAAAATATGACACTTTAAATTTTTGTTAATTCTTAGGACTACTGAATGTGGAAGTTGGAGATGTGATTATACAGGTTCTCATGGAAATATAAAATATAAGAAATATAATAAGCATTGTATTTTGTAAAATGTAAGCTTAATTTAACCATTCTAGGTTTTAATATTCTCCTGAGATTTAGTTTGTGTTTAACATCTACCTTTCATGTTCTGCCGGGTCTTCCAATTTTGCCTCATATATGCATATTTTCTTTCCTTCTTTCCATCTTTCTTTTTTAACGTTTGTTTATTCTTGAGACAGAGCGTGAGCGGGGGAGGGGCAAAGAGAGAGGGCCACAGAATCTGAAGAAGGCTCCAGAGTCAAGCTGTCGGCACAGAGCCAGGCGTGGGGTTCAAACTCAGAAACCTTGAGATCATGACCTGAGCTGAAGTCAGACGCTCAACTGCCTGAGCCACCCAGGCGCCCCCCCATATTTTCATTTTATACTTAGCCTCAATTTCTAGATGTACCTTTTATTCTTTCCGTAGGTTCTGTTAATGATTTATTCATTTTCTGAATCTCATCTAGATATTTGCAGGATTGATGTCTTTAACTGTTAATTCTTTCCTCTTGCCTACCTGCCTACCTTCCCTCATGCCTCCCTACCTCCTTCCCTACCTCCCTCTGCTGCCGCTTTGCTCCTCCCCTGCCTTTCCCTCTTCATTTCTTTCTCTTCTAGCCAGCAGTGGAGCCATTCTCTCCTTTGCCTATAATCTTTCTAATGTATACATAACTATTGGTATTCTTCTGTACTGTGATTACAGTAAAAATCAAGATTTTGGTTGAAATTCCCAGTTCCCATGTCTTTTGTTCCCTTGGTTAATCTATCTTTCTCAACCAGTTATTTTTTCTAACACTTTATTGTACACATTTTGAAACATACAGAAAAGTTGAAGAGAGTTCTACTGTGAACACTCATGTACTTACTACCTGGATTCCACTACTACTATTTGATTATACTTTATCTCGTACTATCCTTTATCCATTCTTCTATGTATTGTTACATCTTTTTTTGGGAGGGTGGATGCATTTCAAAATAAGCAGCAGATATCACTCGCTTCAACCCTAAATATTTACCATGTGTCTTATTAACTAGAGTTTAGTGTTTGTTGAGAGGAATTTTTCTTTTGAGGTAAAATTTACATTGAAAGATCTTAAGTGAACCATCATTAAATGACCTCTATGTTCTAAGTCATTTGTGTTCTCATAAGGGCACTAACTCCCATCATAAGGCCATACTTCTAAAACTTGGGTATTCATTTGGATTTTCAAAAATAAGACTTTGAATACCACGAAACACCTTAAAATTTTTTTCTTTTAAAATTTTTTTATTACGTAAAAGTGCTACGTAGTATAATGATTATAATTTAAGGTGTTTCTATTTTTTCTAGATTGTTCCATGCTTCAGCAAATATTCTTAACATTGTTAATGATGCCACATAATGCATGCTGGAGGAAATAACTTGAGGGTGTTTTGGTTAAGCGTATGAACATGTAAAGAAAGGCAAGGATTGCCCCTTTGTCTACTTCATAAGCTAAATGTGTAAAGAGATAGTTAATTTAAGACGCTTGAAACATTTATGGAGTGCTTTATGAGTTTATTGAGTGTTCGCATTCGTCTGAACTCACTTGAGCCTCCCGTTCACCGTGTCGGATAGCTGGATGGTTGATCTGTCTGTGCCGTGAGTGAAGAAACCAAGGCTCAGGCACGGGAAAGGGCAGGGTAGCCGTTGAACTCAGATCCTCTCTCTTTAAATTTAGTCCAGTAGCAACAGCTGTGCTCACATTCGTCTTTAGTTCAAGTGCCATTCCAGCTGCTGGGATTTGCCGAATAACTAGCAAATGTTTTATTGCGCAGACTGGCGTTAACTGTAGTGAGGGCCCTGACACAAAGACCTATGCCAATGTTTTGAGTCCCCCAGGATGAAGTACTCAGATATAAAGGAACTGCAGCTATTGGGATCCAGACAGAACTCTCGAAGTGGGCTATATTTAGAATGTGACGTACTGATACTACATCCCCGTTCTGTTCTCACAAAAGTGAACAGTATCATGATTTGAGTGTCACTTCATGTGGCATAATGCCTATTTTTCAGAAATCGATTGCATGTGAAGCTCATTGGAGAAGAGAAAGCCTTGTTGATCTGTTTTGGAAGGTTTAGGTTTCACAACATCCTTGAAGGTACTTCCCTACTTTCCCTTAGGTAGCAGATCCTTAATGACAAAAGCAGCTGGAGAAAATCAGCTTCGCACTGGGTGACGGACTTGACAGAAATGTGGGCAGTTTTGGTTTTGGCGGTGGATGTAAAGGTTTAGCTCTGGGTTTGGTTGATACCATTAAGGAAAAGCCGGAAGAGATGAATATGGCTCCTGAAGAATGTGGACTTGAGGAAACCTTGCGATAGAAATTGACTGAAAGTCCTTCAGGATCAGAAACTGGAAATAGTCTATCTGAGATCACCTTCTGAGTCTGTATCCTTATTTTTGTCATTTTGAAGATAGATTGCATAGGAGCTGAAAAGCTTTACCCTTTCTAGTATTAGTGAGGATGTCTGCCTACAGAGTACAAATCGTGTAGTTCTTTCAAAAACGTTAGATTGCTTTTTGACATCGGTAATGGTTGATCTGCCTCATGTGCACCTGAAAATGGTGATAGGACCTGACCAATGAGTCATTGAAACGAGATACCCCCTATAGATACGACAAGAAGGACAAGGAGGACCAGAAGTTGTTCCCATTTCCCGCTTATCCTGTGTTTCTTTTTTCTTGTCATCTTTCTCGCAGGGCTGGCTAGCCCGGAGCCTGTTGGGACGGTTTCGTTTGGAGCATTTTTAAGAAAAGATAATTCTTTATGTAAATCTGTGTGCTAGGAATATCCTGACAGGTCTGAGGTGTAGGGCAGTGTTTGTTGAGAAAGAAGGAAATGGGTTATGGAAAAAGAGGAAAAAGAAATACATTCAAAAGAGTGTCTCCAGCAGTGGCTTCAGAGAGTGTGTGTCAGCTGTGTGGTGTACGGGGCCTGACTTGGGTGGGATCCACTTTGGGGCCACTTTCTTCTTTGAGCCTTGGATCTGAGTGTTTTTATTACTTTGTTTTTAAGTGCATCTCTCCCTGATGTTGTTGGAATGCTAGAGAATCAAAAAGAAGAAGAAAAAGCGCAGCCATAATTCTTTTCCTTCTAATGAAACCGCTGTTAAACTTTTGATAAAATCTTGATTTCTTCTATAATTGTTTTTATGTTCCTGGAATTAGAAAATGCCTGCTTTTGTCTCCTGTTTCTGTGAATTGTCTTTGAATGTGCCCTTGGAAAGCTAGCTGAAGGACAGATACTGGGTGATATCACTGTGCATCGGTTAAATTGTCACTCCTGTCTTTGAAAAGCGTTAATGCTGCTTTTTTTCTCAGTAGGTGACTAGTATTTGTGCATTGTTACTATTAGAGTGTATGGTCTTTAAAATGATGCTGAGCATGAGGATGATGGGAGACTTCTGAAAAACCAGCACCGAGCTTTTCAGAAATTGTCTCGATCTGTGGCTGGGACTTATCAGCTGCTGGTTTCAGGCCTACATTCTTTCTCTTTGTTTCCATTGCTTATCGTGCCCAGATAGATTTTCTGTGGCAGGGCAATGAATTATCATCCGTCTTCATTTTGATTGACAAACATAGCATGCTAGCTATGTGGGAATAAGAAATGGTGTCAGATAAGAGGGGAATGGCCTGCATTTTCATTGGAGAAGACTTTTTTTAGAAGAGTGAATTGATGAAGTTCTATTTTAGTTTGCCTGAACCAAGTAAATTCCAACACATTAAAGTCACTTGGAGTTTTATATAGTTTATTCTACTGGGACAGACTTACATGAGAATTCCTTTGTGACTCACGGTGTAATGAAATTTTGTCAGTTTATTTTGTTAAAGCTAGGAAAAAAAAATTTTTAAGTTAATGAGTATTTTACTAAATGAGCCGTACTTCTCAGGAATGTGTATAGGAGAGAGGGAGGTCATGCAAATGGGGATGCTTTTTCTCATGGGAATCTTTAATTTCAAATACCATGTGTTTGGAAGGTTAGATGATCTTTATTATCCCTATTATTTAATCCTGGCAGATGAATTTTTCTTCTCTCTTTTGTAAAAATAGGTCTCTTTCATAATAACCACAATAATAATAGATCCACAGATACGTTCTTAATCATTGGCCTGAGTCAGTTTAATTTGTCACTGTATCTTTGGCACTTTCCACAGTACCTGGCAGTGACAGGCACTCAGATATTTGTTGTGTGGACAGTGTTAGTTATTGTTAATTGCAGAATAATAAGCCTTCATTTGTTCTTTTACGTGGTAATAGTTTAATTGGAATTGTTTCTTAAATTACATTAAACAGCCAACTTTGTAAGTTTAAACCCTAACCCTAACCCTAACCCAACTTTGTAAGTTTAAAGTTCTATACTAAAATTTCTTGATATGTTCTTTCAGAGCTTTAGACTGAATGACTTTTCTGAAATTTTTTTTTTTTTTTTTTTTTGCTCTGGAATGGGAATAAGTTTTAGAAATACCTGTATTAATTTTATACTGATAAGTATACTGTATACTGATAAGAATTACTACTGACCGCAGTTTTCTGAGGCTAATATTACCACACATTCTAGTAGGTTGCCGTGAGTAGTATGGTAAAAAAGTATAAATTTAAGTATTCTAAAATTTATTGGCATAATTTGATAGTGGGAAAAAGTATTTGGTGACTAATTTACATGTAAATTAAATTCAGAAATATAACTTCACATTTCTAAAAGCAAATGTATAAAGGAGCTTTAAAGTGATACAAAGAGAAACATCCTAAGTTATTCTGTGTCTGTTTATTTCAGGGCTGAAAACAGTGAAATCACGTTTCACAGTTAAGGAACTGTTAAGAGGACAACATGGGGACGCCTGGTTCTGGAAGGAAAAGGACGCCTGTAAAAGACCGATTTTCTGCAGAAGATGAAGCTTTGAGTAACATTGCCAGAGAGGTGTGTCTGGAAAACCCCCTCCCAACACTGAGTCTTTGTAAAAGCCGGGGGGGTGGGGGGTAGATCTCGGTAGACTTTCGTTAACTGAGCTAATTTCAGAATGCTTACTGGGAGATGTTATATGTGGCCTCGAAATGATGTGTTGGAGTGAAATACAGTTACCGTCTCTTTATTTGGCTGTTCCTCTTACCTGAAATTAGTTTTTCCTTTTATTTGTTGCGGATTACTTTGAGGTACCTGTTGGAATGTTTTGAAATTTGTAATTAACCTTCAGTATTGAAACTTAACGTAATTAGAATGTGGCAAATCTGACAGCTGTATCCTAGAAACGCTCATGGGCTGTACCGTTAACATATTCCAGGAGGCACTGTAGAAATGTTGACGGAAACAATCCTTATTTGGTGTCTGCTCAGATTCAGTTGTTTTAGCCGGGTTTTGAAATACTGCGTTGGAATTTTTATGTTTAACTTTTAGCTAGTACCAGAGCTTCTGCAGCATTTTTGTTTTGGTTTGTTGACAACTTAGGAGAAAGAAACAAATGGAAAGGGCTGTCACCTATTGAATCACTGGCAGCATTTCCTGTTGCATATTGGAAATTTAAGATGACTCCCAGCTGTGATTTCTTAGTGAGGTGCCAACTTTGTTTCAGACTCTGACTCTGTCTGCAGCTGCAGACCTGACGGTAAACTAATCTGGCACGAGAATCGGGTAGCGCATTATTAAATTATCTTCTTTTTGTGAGGATTAGGCCCTCACCACTTCCTCTTTGTTATTCTTAGTAAATAGCTCATTTAGGGCTAGTGCTGTTTCCTTTTGACATATTATACGGTCTCTTTTTGGTCCAGCTCTTTGTTAACTTTTTCCTCTGGTCAGCTACTCAGTTAGCTTTGGAATTAGAAGTCAAATTCTGTAGAACGATGTTTGAGGCAAAGACAAAAGTGATCTGAAAACGGTTGACAAAATTGTGATATTTAAAAAAACTCAAGCGAGGGGAGCCTGGGTAGCTCAGTCGTTAAGCATCTGACTTCGGTTCAGGTCATGATCTCACAGTTCGTGAGTTCAGGCCCCACATCGGGTGAGCCTGAGCCCCAAACTGGGTGAGCCCTGCTTCTCTCTCGGTCTCTGTCTCTGTCCCTCTCCCCTCTTTTCTGCCCCTCATTCACTTGCGCCCCCTCTCTTTCTCTCTCAAAAAAATCAAGTGAGCTATTTTCAGATAAAAGGGTAAAAGATACTTGAAAATGGAATGAAAAGGAGTTACAGCGATGTTAAGTATTTGCAAAAATGAGGCATTTTGGGAGCCACATAGTTTTAGTTGAAAACTGAAACTACTCAAAATGTTTACCTCCCAAATTGGAGAGATTTATCCAGATTTCTATAAGGAAAGCAAATGTGAGCACCTTCTAGGCTTGTCTGCATTTTACTAAATGTTTCAACTCTTTTTTTTTGGATGTGACACTTCATTTGCAAAAGTGGGTGCCTTTAAACATTTAACACTTGCATACTTACTGTGTGACAAATACTATTGTAAGCATTCAAGCTGCATTAATTCATTTAATCTTCACAAAATTCTGAGATTGGTTTTATTATTATCTCCATCTTAACAGATAAAGAAACCATCTCACAGAAGAGTTAAATATTTTTCCTCGGGGCGCCTGGGTGGCTCAGTCGGTTAAGCGTCCGACTTCAGCTCAGGTCACGATCTCGCGGTCCGTGAGTTCGAGCCCCGCGTCGGGCTCTGGGCTGATGGCTCAGAGCCTGGAGCCTGCTTCCGATTCTGTGTCTCCCTCTCTCTCTGCCCCTCCCCTGTTCATGCTCTGTCTCTCTCTGTCTCAAAAATAAAATAAAACGTTAAAAAAAAAAAAATATAAAAAAATATTTTTCCTCAGGTCACATAAGCAGGAAATAGCAGAGCTTGGGTTCAAACACATGAAGTCTGGCTCCAAGGTCTGAGCATTCAAACACTCGCTATGCTATACTGTTACTCAATATTCTCCAACTCCCCCAGTTTGTTTCCTGTAGCTTTTCATGATTTTGAAAGTACTTGCACATCTTGATTCTCATAATAACTTTGTGTGTTAGGTAGGATAGGTATTATTATTAGCCTTATTTACAGACAAGGAAACAGACGAAGCTGAGATGAATGTCTAAAAGGTATGAGACCTGGGGCGCAAATTCAGCTCTGTAAAGCCATTGTTCATTCTGCTGTACCATACTCTTCCAGAATAGGCAGGCTTTGGAGAGTTGTAAGTGTGGCTTTTAATTCTGGCCCTGCTAGTTGCTGGTTGAGTAATTTTGTTAAGTAGCTACTGTGGATTTCAGTTCCCTCATCGGTAAAATGGGAACAGTATTGTCTTCCTGTATTATAAGGCTGTTGTGGCGATTAAAGGAAATAAAGCATGTAAACCTTTAGCATAGTGTTAGGCTTGCAGTGGCTATTTTGTTGCTTATTAATGTCATAATTGAAAGTGAGAATACAGGTAAAAGAGTCTTTTTTTTGTAAAAAAAAAATGTAGTAAGATAGGTGTTCTAAAACATTTTTGATTGCCAGACTCGGGGAGATTTTTCAGCGTTCAGATTCCCAGGCCTTACCTGTGCTTGCGAATCTGAATCTGTGGGGGTTGAGCTCAGAAACCTGTGTTTAAGTGTGTGTGCACGTATGGGTATGCACAAACACCTACACACACACTTCCTCCCAGAGGATTTTGATGGCCAGTCAGGTTTGGGGACCATGAACCAAAATACACTTGGATGGTCAGTTTTTTATACTTCCAGGTTGTTTTCCTCCCTGTATATTATTATTTTGCTATGAAATAACAAATTTAATCTGATTATTAAAGGATAAGTTATAGTATAATAATAAAAGTTATTACTATAAAAGGGTTTAAAAGGCCAGTATTTCTAGTTTATGTTTCTGTTTTCAGAGCTCTCAATATGAATATACCATCTCCAATAACCTGGTCAAAAAGCTGAGCTTAGCCTTCAATGTGAAAGGGACAGTTTTTACTAAATTGACGACTTTTATTTGCATGGGTGCCCAATGTGTGCTGTAGTGGTTTGAAAACTTTAGAAGTTCGGCAGTTTTAACAATTCTTTCATATATTCCTTGTGGTTATTTTTCTTCCCTTTACAGTTTTCATAGCCAATTCTTAATTGTCCATTCATACATTGCTTGGTTGACACTCGCAGATAGTCCTTAATCCTTATTTTCTCCTTTCACACACACACACACACACACACACACACACACACACACACACACACACAAAACATACCTGAAGTTAGGAAGAAACAAAAATGAACATAACCCTTATCATTTTTAAAGAGGACAAATAGCTTAATCCTTTTTTTTATAGTTAAATTTTAAGTGTTTAATTTTTCTTTTCTCACTTCAAATTGCTTTTTGCAGTAGACAGGGAATGCCATAAATACAGAAAAATAATCTCTTTTTCCTCCTGCTTACTATTTGCTCAGGTTTCTTTGCTCCTCAGTTGATCCCAAGTCAGGGAACTGGGGAGAATGAGGAGGAAAAGAAACAAAAGGCATGAATATATTCTGCAGACAGGATAGTTTGCCTGCTAAATATGGAACTGAGTACATTGTGGTAAAACACACACAAAACCTGCCGTCTTAACCATTTTTAAAATGTAGGATTCTGTGGCTTTAAGTACATTCACATCGTTGTGTAACCATTATCACCACCCATCTACAGGGGTCGAAGTCTTTGTTTTGTAAGACCTGTGTACGTTCTAAGAAGTTCATTTAGAAGTTTGAAGATTGCTCTGGGAAGGCAGGAATGTGGATGGATTTAGAAGTCCCACCATGTAGTAGGCATGTGACTGCTCTGCGGCTGGGGGCGGGGGGGGGGGGGGGGTGGTCTGTCACAGCTCTCAGAAGAACTCAGAGGAGCTGAGTCAGAAGGGGTCACCAGCAAGTCCTCTAGGGCGTCAGAAGACCAGTGCGGATTCTTTCCTTTCTTGCTTGTTTGGCTTTGATTGTTCCAGAGGTTTGGGGGAAATGCAATTGAAGCATGGACTTTAAGCGAAAATTACCTAACAGCACAGAGCGTATCAAATTGGGAAGCCTGAGGCCGCTGGCTCTCCAAAGGAAAAAGATGAGGGTTGGGCAAAAGCTACTTATGCCGCCTTACTTGCAGTAAGTTTGGTGAATGTTATGGTGAGTGTTCCCAGAAGAAGTTAAGCCTTTGAAGGGATAGCAGGCAGTCTTTTTAAGGTATCAAGAAGCCTGGAATATTACTAATCTCCTTGTTTTGGAGCTGAAAATACGAAGAAAACATGTTTCATGCACATCTCTCCAGATGGAAGTTATCAGAACATTGCTTAATTTCGGATCTTATGATCTGAGAGTCCGTCCAGCTCTAAAATTCTGTGATTTCCCTTGAGATCCAGGACCCAGAAAGATTCATGCTCTTAACGGACAGTTCTCTTAAATCTAAACGATCGGTGACGAGCATAGAAATTGATTTTATAGGAGCTGGAGTTGGAGTCTAGCAAATGGAGTGTTCAGAGACTTGTTGAGCAGATGTACGTGTGGACGTGTTTGGAGCATACACCTACTTGTGATAACGAAGGAAGGTTTTGTTTCTTTTCAACATTTGTGGCTGCTAGAGCTTTCAGATTTCATTTTTTAAAAATAGCTTTATTGGGGCGCCTGGGTGGCGCAGTCGGTTAAGCGTCCGACTTCGGCTCAGGTCACGATCTCGCGGTCCGTGAGTTCGAGCCCCGCGTCAGGCTCTGGGCTGATGGCTCGGAGCCTGGAGCCTGTTTCCGATTCTGTGTCTCCTTCTCTCTCTGCCCCTCCCCCCTTCATGCTCTGTCTCTCTCTGTCTCAAAAATAAATAAGTGTTAAAAACAAATTAAAAAATAAAAATAGCTTTATTAAGATATAATTCACCCATTTGAAATGTTTTTGGTATGGTTTTGAAATGGTTTTTGGTATTTTACAACATTATTTTTTAAAAGTTGTGATTATAATATATATAACAAAATTTGCCATTTTAACCATTTTAAGACTACAATTCAGTGGCATTCATTGCATTTACAGTGTTGTGTAGCCATCACCACTGTCTATTTCCAAAACCTTTTCATCACCCCAGATGTTAATTCTGTAGCCATTAAGTAAGAACTCCTCATTCCCCTTCTTCCAGCCCCTGGTAACCTTTAATCTATTTTATGTCTCTAGGAGTTTGCTTAATTCTGGATATTTCATATAAGTAGAATTATATAGTATTTATCCTTTTGTATTTGCCTTTTTTTCACTTAGCATAAGGATTTCAAGATTCATCCATGTTGTAACATGTGTCAGAACTTCATTCCTTCCCCCTCCTTTAAATTACTTCACTCCTTTGTTATGGCTGAATAATTTTCCACTGTTTGATATATTACATTTTGTTTATCCGTTTATCTGTTGATGGTCAGTGGTTGGATTGCATTTTGCTGCCTACAGAAGTAATAGTCAGTCATCCAGGCATCTAGTGTGAGAATCAGAAGCTTGTGGGTTTTGATTATGGATTAGCAGCCTGAATGGAAGGATGTAAAGGGAAGAATTGTGCTTATAGTTTAAAAGATACTGTCCAGTGTTATTGTTTTGTATTAAAAATTTTTTTTAATGTTTTTGCTTGCCTTTTTTTTTTTTTTTTTGAGAGAGAGAGAGGGAGACACAGAATCTGAATCAGGTTCTAGGCTCTGAGCTGTCAGCACAGAGCCCGATGTGGGGCTCGAACTCACGGACTATGAGATCATGACCTGAGTGGAAGTCCAATGCTTAACCAACTGAGCCACCCAGGTGCCCCTGTTTTCTATTTTTAAAGTTTGTTTGTTCGTTTATTTATTTATTTATTTATTGGGGGGGGGGGGGGGATGGAATATGAGCGGGGGAGGGGCAGAGAGAGAGAATCCCAGGCAGGCTCCATGCTGTCAGCACAGAGCCTGATGCAGGCAGGGCTCACACACCATGAGATCATGACCTGAGCCGAAGTCAGATGCTTAACCAACTGAGCCTCCCAGGCACCCTTCCTCATCTGGTGTTATTGTTTTGTGGAATGCTAACTAAATAGGTTGGTAGAGCTAATGGTCCTGTGGTTGTCTCACTATTTTACTTGAGTAACGTACTCATTTTTAGGATGAATTAAGGATGAAAAACTTTGACAAGGATAGCAGCTTTTGAAGATGCAAATATTGTGAATTAGCATAATCACAATATTTATGGGTGTTAATACCATCTTTCATTTAAGAATAGAGTTGAAAAAAACCGCACAGATGTTGAATGGCATCCATTCAGTATGCACGTCTGTTCTCTGCAAGCACCGTGTCAGGCATGAGGGATGTGGGGTAGACACGTCTAACACGGTCGTTGCCCTCATGGGGCTTAGATTCTACAGGGGAAACTACATAATGGACTAGCTCAACTTTCAGTTCCTTTTTCTTCTTCAAAATTAGTAGCTACATGTTACACGGTAATTTCTTTTTTTGTCTTGCAAGCTGTGATTGTCAGTGCTGATCAGCGGCATTCTTAGAATCAAGGAAATACGGTAATCTGTTTGCAACTGTGTTAAGTGCTTTGAATAAAAAGTAAATGCTTTTATTAAAGAGTGTGTGGCAGTGGGGCTTGACATGTCTGGGGGCTTTGGGAAGGCTTCCCTGAGGAAGTGCCCTTTCAACTGAGTTCTGAAGAAGGAGTGGAATTATTGAGGGGAAAGAGAGTTGCCGGATGTAGGTTAAGAGCTTTCCAGTCAGAGGGAAGAATGTGTGACAAGCTTTTGAGACTAAAAGAGTATGGAGGATTCGAAGAATAATAACAACAGCTACTATTTACTGATTCCTGAGCTTGTATTATGTACCAGTCACTGTCCTGAGTTCTTTAAAGGGATTTAGTCCTCATGACGACGCTGTGAGGTGGTCTGCTATTCTCATGTCATCCGTGGTGAATGCAAGGCGTGGAGAAGTGAGTAACTTGCTCAAGGTCACATAGCTAGAAAGGGTAGGACTGAAATTTGCATGGCGGCGCCTACACCCTGAAAGTATTATGCCTTCCGTGAGATCACTAACGCCAACATGCGCAGCAAGGAGGAGAGGAGTCAGAGAGGTAGGCAGGAGCCAGATCATATAAGCCAGTGGTTCTCAACCAAGGGTGATTTTGTCTCCCAGAGGACATTTGGCAATGTGTGGAGGTATTTTGGGGATAACAGGAGGAGGGGTGTGCTACTAGAGCTTGTGGCTAGAGACCAGAGTTGCCCCTAAACATCTTGCTGTGCACAGGATACCCTTCACAACAAAGAATTATCTGGCCCAAATGTCAGTAGGGCCAAGGCTGAGAACCCTGAGACAGGTTCTTTGAGACCGTATTTAGGATTTGGGTCTGTGTCCTAAGAACAGTGGAAAACCATTGAAAGGTTTTGTGTAGGGGCATGACGTGATCAGATCTGTGCCTTGAAAGGATGACTTTAGGGCAGGTTGGAGATTATATCAAAAAGGACATTAGTGGATGTGGGGAGATGAGTCGTGAGACTTTCAGAGGCAGTGGGGGCCTGGCCCAGAGGTATGACGCTGGGCATGTTGAGAGGTGGTTGGGACGGAGAAGTAAGTAGTCGATGCTTGGTGAGTGGCTGTGTTTGGGTAGCAGAGAGGGAAAGGTTTGGATTGTGCATCCTGGGTGGTGGTAGGGAACATTCAAGTGGGGAGGAGGCTTGGAGAGGGAGGATCACGGATTTATGTGTATTGTATTTAAGGTGTCCGGGAGGCATCTAAGTGGAGATTATGAAGAGGCAGTTTGTGGATGTGGATCAAGAGTTCCAAGGAGAGGTCTGGGCTGTAGATAAAAATTGAGACTTATGAGCATGTAGAAGGTAATTGAAATTGTGAGTATTGGTGAGATTGTCTAGGGAGGAAGTACAGAGTTGAAAGTAATCATTCCTCAGGTTGAGTCCTAAAGCACTCCAAGGATTTCAAGGTCAAGTCTCAAGTCTTAATTCTGACACTTTTTTGATCATCCTTTTGTGTTTGGTTCACATTGTTCTGTGCAAATCAGATTTGTCTGAAAAGCTGACTTCATAGGAAGCAGAGTTATTCTTGTTTAAAATATTTTTGGGGCACCTGGGTGGCTCAGTTGGTTAAGCACCCAATTTTGGCTCAGGTCATGATCTCGCGGCCTGTGGGTTCAAGCCCCGTGTTGGGCTCTGTGCTGACAGCTCAGAGCCTGGAGCCTGCTTCAGATTCTGTGTCTCCCTCTCTCTCTGCTCCCCCGCTCACACTCTGTGTCTCTCTCAAAAATGAATGAACATTAGAAAAAAAATTTTTAAGTACTTTCGAGTGTTCTCAACAGTGGTCTTCAAAAATTTATAAAAGGTTATGAAATGTGAGTTAATTTTTCAGAGTTTTGGAGAGTGACTATATTTTTATTTCTACTCAGTTAAAAAAAAATTCTCCCCCTGTACTTACTGTTTTTATTAGACAAATCCTTTGAAAGAGCAAATCTAAGTTGTTTTTAGTCATTTAGAATTCCTTCCAGTGGCATTAATACATGAATGCAACCAGTGTCTGTTGAGTTCAGAACTCTCTCCATTTTTTTCCCCATTTACCCCTGGAACTGAGTCAGAGTTCTGGCTCTGTAGTGGCCAGCGTCACTCTGAGTATTTCTTGATTTGTTCTTCTAACCAAAATTAACAAGATTTAGTTTTGTGTCCGTGTGATTGAAATATATTTGGTATAGCATTCATTGTCATAATCTTTACCATTCCTGTGACTTACAGGAATTTGGAGGAAAAAGTTCAAACGGCACAGTATCAGTAACCTAAATATGAAGACGTTACTGGCAACACCCTTTGTTTTCTCCCAAAGTATTTCTACTGTGATTCGTAATTTCCCTTTGGTTAGATGTGTCACTGCAGATCCAAAGTTTCAGTTCTCCTGAGTGATCTCTTTGTTAGGTTATATTCAGACTTCAGTAGTAAAGTCTGTAATCTTAAATTTCCTCTCTCATTACAAAAGAATATTTTGCCATCGAAAGGTCTCAATAAAAGGAGTATATAGTCGTTTGACATCAGAAGAAAATGGCTTAAAAATCCCTAGATTTTATCTAATACATGTAGCTGTTTGTGCTCAGAAAAATTTATCCAGTTGGTCTTCAACTACCAAAAACTTTATAAAAAGTAGTTAACCATAATTACGTTGTAAGATTTAATTAAGAAAAAATGGTACCTGAGATTTTCTACTAAAGGGAAGTTGCTAAGAAATCGAGTAATGATTTTTATTTGTTAGTCTGGAAACCATAGCAACACAATAAATATTATGTCTCAATTTGTCTTTCACGGTTCTTTTGGCATGAGTGTCATGGAAAAATAAACAAAATTAAACACAGTAAACTCTGAGTCTTAGCTACCTGAATTAGTCATTTTCCTTGAATGTTTCACTTTCTAGAATTTTGTATTTCAAGTTTCTTGAAATTAAAGCGTAGTCTGTAAAGATCCAGATTGTATTTTGTCTTTTCTTCTTATGCCAGTTACATGGGTTTTATCTAATGGATATACATGCAGGCTGGCAACTCCACACTTGGCTTGGTTAAGTGCATTTCTGCCAAATTGCAAAGTTTTAATTTGCCTCCCTTGAAAAGTGTTACATGAGCACAGTAGGACAAAAGTTTTAAAGCTAGAGGTTTCTCTTTTTTTTTAAGACATTGAAGTGTGTGTTTTCATGCACTACTCTTTGAGAATATTAAATGCAGGAAGGTTTTGATAATAGTATAATGTTTGGTGATAATTGTTTCAGATTAAAAAAGATGAGAAAGAAGGGAGAAAGAAGACATTATAAACCAAGTCTAGGGTCCTTTGTTTCACTCCCTAGGCCTATCTTCCCCTACCCCTCTCACCCAACAGGGAACTACTGTAATAAAATCATAAGATACCCTTCCTGTCTATGTTCTAAAAGTTCTAATACATAGCTCCGTGAACAGTATTGTTTTACGGGTTTTTCTGTATTGTTTTCTAAGTGCTCTACAGGCATGTGGGTGTGAAACAAGGAGAACCATATGGGAAGCTGCCAGGGTGATAACTCAGTATGGCTGGGGAGAGGTTGGGGAATGGGAGGAGACGATGCTAGAGAGACCGTAGGGACCGATCGTGAAGGGATTTGTGTGCTTCGGAGTTTAAGTTTGGTTTTGCAAGCTGTGGAGGAGCCACTGAAGGGTAAAACCCTTTTCAGGTTTGATTTGTAGCATAACGGGTTTAGCTACCATGTGGAGAATGACTGGTAGGAGGCAGAAATCTAGCCGGGGAGCTGCTGGAGTCATCTTCGCTGGAGATGCCAAGAGCCTGAGTTAAGGCAGTGATAGCGGGAATGGGGAGGACAGTTTGGATGGAAGGAATAGTGAAGAGAGAGAATCTTGATGGGAGCTACCTAGTTGAGGTTGAATGACCTAATGTATGTGTCGGGGGGGGGGGCGTAAAAAAAGAAAGAGGGGCATTATATGTTGATTCTTCACCTCAGGTTTTGGGTGACTGGAACAGAAAGAGGAAGAGCAAGCTGAAAGGAAGGGCTATAGATTCAGTTTGTAATATGTTGTCTCAGGTTCCAGTGGGACAGCCCAAGTAGTTCATCGCCAGTTGGATCAGGACAGTGGGAGAAAAGTCTGAGGTGGACAGAAGACTTACGGGTCATCAGTGTCACCTTGGAGCCTAGAGTAAAAAGAGGGAGTTAAGCCTGGAAGCTTTGGTTGCATTACAATTTAAGGAGCTAGTAGAGAAAAATGAGCTCATGGTAAGTTCTGAGGAGGAGAGATCAGAGAGTCATGAGGAAAACTGGGAGATTAGTATTGCAGAAAGCCACGAGCTGAGAGTTTTAAGAAGGAATTGAGTGGTGAGGGATGTTGGAAGTGCAGAACTGACAAGCGAGGGAAGAACAGAAGAATCCTATTGGGCTTGGTAGTTAGAGGTCATTAGTGACTGACTTGCAGGGGCAGTGGCAGGAAGATGATGGGGGCAGGAGCCAGAAGGCAGTCATGTGGAGAGAGGGAGAAACAAGGAGGAGGTGTGACAAAAGTCGGCTGTGAAGACAAGATAAGGCGGAATCGAACCAGGATGGGATTGTTTGTCCAGTATTTGTTTTTGAAGGATGGGAGGGAGTTTGAACCTACCTAATGGGAAGAACAAGCCAATAAGAGTGAAGACAGAGAAGAGAGATCACCTGGTTGAGGCAAGATCCCTGGGGAAGATGGGGTTCACATCAGAGCACGGAGAGGGTGTGTGTGTGTGTGTGTGTCTCGGGAGGGGTATATTTATATTTATATTAAGTTATATAGCTTATAATTAATTTTCTTGCCTTTGAATCTTAGGATGATGGATTCAAGCTATTTTTTTAAGTAAACATAACTCCCTCCCTCCCCCCCCAAATAGTCCCAAATGAAATTTGACTTGTGAATTGTATTCCAAGGAAACAGTGAGCACTATGCAGTGAATCGGATGGATCCTGCCTTACTTGTCAACCCACTGGACGGATGGAGGATTTATGATAGGATTGGTTTCAGTTGAGTTTCTTATCTGGAAGGCCACTGGGAGCCACCGTAGTTTTATTTTAGCCTGTTCTCCTGCGTTTGTTTTACCAAAGGAGTAACAGAATCCAAATTTGTGTAAGGATGATTTTGAGCATCGGATACCACAAAATATATTGTGGCTAATCATATTTTACGTGGGGATGTTTTATCTCACTTGTTCCTTGGTGTTGCAGACAGATTATTTGAACAGTGTGTAGTATGGAATAGCAAGGATGGGAGGAGAGTGGGGATGGAGAAAGTGAAGTTAGAATGAGGGAATGAAGTATTCTGGCTGAAAGTGGTAAGAGCCTGCTTGGGAGAGGGGGAGTCTTTTGGAATGGAAAGCAAAGGTGGGAACCAAGGGATATTATAAAGGAAGATTTGGTTAGGAAGTGGGAGGCCCTGAGACCTTTGGTCTTGAACAAGCGTGGCAAAGGTTCCATTTCTAGAATTGGAAGATAGGGGAACAGAGCCTCTTCGCTGGGGGAAGGTGAGGCCTCTGTGGAAGATGGTTGATGTTTTGAGGAATTGCTAAACTGTTTTGAATAGTGGCTGCGCCGTTTACCTTTCCAGCGTTTAAGGGTGCTGATTTCTCCGCATCTTTGCCAACACTAGTTACTTATTTATTTTTAATTTTACACGTCCTAGTGGGTGTGAAATATCTCAGTGTGGTTTTGATTTGCATTTCCCTAATGGCTAATGATGTTGAGTATCTCTTCATGTGCTTATTGGCCATTTGTGTATCTTCTTTACAGACATACCTAGTCAAATCCTTTGCCCATTTTATTTATTTAAACTTTTTTTTTTTTTTTTTACATTTATTTATTTTCTGAGAGACATAGAGCACAAGTTGGGGAGGGACAGAGAGAGAAGGAGACACAGAATCCGAAGCAGGCTTCAGGCTCCGAGCTGTCAGCACACAGCCCGACGCAGGGCTCGAACCCACCAACCGTGAGATCATGACCTGAGTTGAAGTTGGACACTTAACCGACTGAGCCACCCAGGCGCCCCCCCCCCCCCCCGCTTGCCCATTTTAAAATGGAGTTATGTATCTTTTTATTGAATCTCATCTTTTCTTTCTTTCTCTTTCTTTCCTTCTTTCTTTCTCTTTCCTTCTTTCTTTCTCTTTCTTTCTTTCTTTTTCTTTCTTTCTTTCTTTCTCTTTTCTTTCTTTCTCCTTCTTTTCTTTCTTTCTTTCTTTCTTTCTTTCTTTCTTTCTTTCTTTTCTCCTCCTCCTCCTCCTCCTCCTCCTCCTTCTCCTTCTCCTTCTCCTTCTCCTTCTCCTTCTCTTCTCCTTCTCTTCTCCTTCTCCTTCTCTTCTCCTTCTCTTCTCCTTCTCCTTCTCCTTCCAGGTTTTAATCTAAATTTCCACCTTCCTTGATGTGGCCTCTTCTGTCCCTCTAGTTGTGCAGTTGTTATGTTAGTCCTCAGGTCGATTTTATGGGTATTCAGAATGATTTGATAGTATCTAGTTGTGTTCTAGGGTGAAGGTAAGCATAGGGTCCTCCTACGATGCCACCATCCTGGCTTGCAAACCCACACAATATTTTTACTTTCTTAAATTCCAAAAGAGGATAATACAAAATCTTTTTTTTTTTTTAATTTTTTTTTTAACGTTTATTTATTTTTGAGACAGAGACAGAGCATGAATGAGGGAGGGGCAGAGAGAGAGGGAGACACAGAATCCGAAGCAGGCTCCAGGCTCTGAGCCGTCAGCCCAGAGGCCGACGCGGGGCTCGAACTCACGGACCGTGAGATCGTGACCTGAGCTGAAGTCGGACGCTTAACCGACTGAGCCACCCAGGCGCCCCACAAAATCTTGATGGTAAAGGGAGAGTCTTTAATGTAGAAGGTACTCAAACCATAGTGGTTAGTTCTCAGCTTTTCCTACAAGTTCTTTCTTAGCGGTCACTGTACGATTCTAATTATTACGTTGAGTAGTACAGTGAATGTCTTAACACATTTGGAATGTTTCTAAATTAACACAGCCTAAGGCAGTTTTGTTCCAGGGGTGATCGAGTCCCATGATTTTTCCTGCTGTCATTTTCTTTTTCCATTTGCCCCAAGAATTTAGTAGGAAAGGGATTTAAATCTATCCAAATATAGCTTTACTTTTTGTACTATAATTTTCATTGTCCTAAGAAGAATAAATTTCTATACTTATGTGATTGCATATTTCCTTTAATCAGCCTTACTGTGTCTAATATTTGAAAGCAGAACGATCAGAAAAATTTTTAGAAACCTAGTCCATTGACCTGCTTGATTTCACAGGTAACTTGTGAACCCATATTTCCAGTTCCTAAATTTTCTTGTTTATTTTAAAAGTTTGAATCATGGCACTCCCGGGTGGCTCGTTGGTTGAGTGTCTGACTCTTAATTTCGGCCCAGGTCATTATCCCAGGGCTGTGGGATCAAGCCCTGCATTCGACCATATGCCTGTTTAGGATTCTCTCTCTCTCTCTCTCTCTCTCTCTCTCTCTCTTTCTTTCTCTCTCTCTCTCTCTCTCTTTCTCCCTCTCCCTCTCCCCCTCCTTCTGCCCCTTCCCTGAATGTGCTCTCTCTTTCTATCTCTCTCTCTCTCTCTCTCTCAAAAAAAAAAAAGTTTGAGTCATATCAGCTTAAAGACCCTGCAACACTTAAATGATTTAGGCTCCTGAATAATTCTGATTTCATGTCTTATGCTAACTTTAACTTTTTTTTGGTAAAATACATGTAACATAATTTACCATTTTAATCATTAAGTATATAGTTCAGTGTCATTGAGTACATTTACGTTGTTGTCTGACCATCGCTATTATCCATCTTCAGAACTTTTTCATCGTCTTATACTGAAACCCTGTACCCATTAAGTAAAAACTCCCCATTTCTTCCTTCCCTCCAGCCCCTTAGAACCACTGTTCAACTTTCTATCCCCACTGTTCAGTTTTATTCTAGGTACTTCAAATAATTAGAATCACACAACATTTGTACTTCCGTATCTGGCTTATTTCACTTACCATAACGTTTTCAAGATTCATCTATGTTTTAGCATATGTCAAAATGTTCTTCCTTTTAAAAGCTGAATCATATTCTCCTATATGGATATAACACATTTCGTTTATTCATCCATTGATGGGCATTAGGTTGTTTCTACTTTTTGGCTGTTATGGATAAGGCTGATTTGAACATTGGCATATAGATCTCTGTTGGACTCTTTGATTTCAGTTCTTTTGTGTATGTACCCAGGTACGGAATGATCGGATCAAATGGTCATTCCATGTTTAACTTTTTTTTTTTTTTTTTTTTACCAACTTCGTTTTAAACTTAATTTTTTGTGATCCTTTATTGTTATGTCCCATTTATTTTCCTTCTCTGAGTGTGTGTTAAGACGAATCTGTACTAACTTTCGTGCAGTATTCAGAGGAGAAAATGCTCGTGTCACTACCTAGAAGTGTCCTGTGTGTGCCTGTAATTTGTCTATTCCATTGGATCGGTACACGTATGCAGTGCAGGCTTTGTCTGCTGGGTTGGAATCTCCTGTAGCTGCTTGCTGTTCCTGCTATCAGTACTGCCTCAGGCATCTGTTAGCAATGTGTAGAAAAATACTAAGATAAAGTCATTTTAAATCCTGTTGACTTTTTTTAAGCTTGCTGTTTAGTGACCTTCAGTACCCTCTCCAAGGGAGGCATATCTGAGTTTGGACAGAGGGTAAGGAACAGGGAAGGGCATTTTTGTGGCTGTGAAGCCCGCGTTCTTTCTGTTACACTGCAGCCAGGTTCCCTGCCCTTTCATTGCAAAAGAAATCCTTATTAGGGAGTAGATTTCAATTATCTGTAATTTAGATTTGGTGAAAGAAAGATAGTGAGCCATTTTAGTATAGATTGTACAGAATGGGCCATAGATCTTGGATGAAATGGGCATTATGGAGAAATTTCTAAGGAAGGCCACAAATACAAAGCTAATAACGTGGAAATGACAATCCCAACACATTGCTCTGGCTTTTCTTAAATAAAAAAAAAAAAAGAGGTTTGAAAATTTTCCCTAGAAAAGTGATACTTTGTAATTTAAAAATGTATTTGCGATCTGCTGAAGCATAACTTAGCCTTGAAGTGTTTTTCTATAAAATAACAAACTCTAGTAAGAAAGTGGTGTCTATCTAGTCAAAAGGGTAAGGAAGGCAGGAATAGCTTTTTTAAAGATAAGAGGCCAATGAAAAATTCATGTGAGAAGATTAATTGCCCTGGCCGTGTCATTGTTTAAAGCTTGAGGTTGGCAGATTGCAGTTTAGGGTTTTTGTTACCAAAAGGCCAGTTAATCAGACTGGGAAAGTGCCAGAATTGAGGTGGTTGAATAAGTGTTAGCTGTTCAGCTGTCTCCTCTTCTTAGAAGCCTGCTGCGACCGTGCCGGGCAAAACTAATTGTTCTTCCTGCACCCCTTCCTGGAGCGTTGTGTTTCTGCGTCCCTCAGCTGGACTGAAGACTTTGGGGCAGAGATGTCACATCTTCCCCTGCATTCTCAGCACCGAGCACAATAGCTTCCTCACCATAATCTTTTAAATATTGGCCGAGTCTTAGTGTGAGACTCGGGCATGGAAGAAGAAACTGCTGTAGTTATCAGGGGGTGATCCGAATCAGAGTTAGGTAGGATGTGGCCAAGAACAGGGGAAACCACTGCCAGATAGACATCATTGAGAAGATTTTTACGTTTCATGTGGTAGGTCACGCTGTTTCCCTGTGTCATTTCCTCGGTGCTTTGGTCCATGGCCTGACATTCTTCTGTTTATTTAGCAGACGTTGATTGAGACGCGGAAGTTGTGGGAGTGACAGAAGTGTGTAATTTTGATACAGTGTCGTAGAGCCACAGTAGAGACGTTTGTATGTAGATGGAATGGGGAAAAGCTTCATAACGGGTCACGTTTTAGCCGAAGAGGAGAGGGGATCCCTCTCGCCAGGCAGACAGTGTGTGAAGAGAGGCTTAATGGGACGCACTGGAGTCTGGGATGGAGCAAGGAGGCCTGCAGCTGGTGCAAGTGGGACAAGTCCTGGGACATAAGGGCGAGATCTGACTGAGAGGAATTATACCTGTGCTGGGCCCCCCCTCCCCTCCCTTCCCCTCCCCGTCTTTGTGCTAATCTGTGGAATTTTGTTTTAGCCATAAGGGAGGGGGAGCCAGTGGTGGATTTTATACAGCTTAATGACATGATCAGAAATGTGTTTTGAAAGGCAGATTGACAGTCCCGTCACCACGTAGAAGATGAATTATAGGGTAGCTTCTGGAGGCAGGTAGATGGGTTTGAAGGCATGGCGGTTGCAGTGTTCGAGCAAGAGATGAGTTCCTATTGTATGATGTCCCCGGTAGGAAATTTCCAAAATAGGCAAATCCACAGAGACAGAAAGTAGGGTTGGTGGTTTCTAGGAGCTGGGAGGAGGAGGATGGAGGGGTGCCTGTAACGGGCATTTTTGGGGTGAGGAAAATATCCTGGAATCAGACAGTAGTGATGATCATCGTGCAACCTTGTGACTGTACTGCTGAAAACCACCAAATTGTAGAGTTGTAGGTGGTGAATTCGATGGCATGTGACTCACATACGAGTTTAAAGGGAGGGAGATGTGAAGAGCTCCCCAGTCGGTCAGAAACAGCATAAGGAAGGCTGAGTTGGGGTGCGAGAAACCCAGCGGTAGAGGATTGGCAGTGCTTGGAGACTGGATATTGGCAATGCCCAAGATGAAATAGAGACTGCTTCTGAAGCTTCTAATTTGTAGGAGTGAATTGATAGGGAAAGAAATTCTGGAAAAGGCAAGTTTGCAGAGACGTAAGAAGACGTTTAATGAGTTGTGTGAAATGTTTGAATCAAAGCGAGCACTTAAAAGGAAAGGCCCAGATCGCAGGAGAGACTAGGGGGCAGAACAGAGACACGAGTGCGCGGGAGCGGAGTGAGGCAGCTGATAGAGAGGGTATCTCTTCCCCCCGCACCCCCTTTGAATGGTCATGTCCCATCTGCCCCTTAACCTCAAAGCTGGTGGAGGTCAGTGTTGTTTGTAAATGAAGCTGAATCTTTCTATTACTTTTCAGGCAGAGGCAAGGCTGGCAGCCAAACGGGCTGCTCGGGCAGAAGCGAGAGACATACGCATGAGAGAACTGGAGCGACAACAGAAAGAGGTAATTTGGGGGTGATCCTCGTTTCCTCATTTCATGCCAGTGTCAAAGAAATCAATACTTGGCTGGTTTCCTTTCCTTCCTTCCTTCCTTCCTTCCTTCCTTCCTTCCTTCCTTCCTTCCTTCCTCCTTCCTCCCTCCCCCTCTCCTCCCCTCCCTTTTCTTTCTTTCTTTCTGTCTTCCTTTCTTTCTTTCTTTCCTTCTTTCCTTCTTCTTTTTCTCTTTCTTTCTTTCTTTCCTTTTCTTTCTTTCTTTCTTTCTTTCTTTCTTTCTTTCTTTCTTTCTTTCTTCCTCCTTTCCTTTCCCTTTCTTTTTCTTTCTTTCTTTCTTTCTTTCTTTCTTTCTTTCTTTCTTTCTTTCCAGAGTTATTTATTTATTTATTTATTTATTGGCTAGTTTCCTTCTGATGGAGTATATCTGATTCATGTTGAAACACTGGGAATAGTTTGACCTGATGTGTGTATTTTAACAAGCCATTCTGTGTCAGCAAATTAAATGCAATCTTCCTTTAAATAATAACAGCAGACACCTATACAGCTCTTGCTATGTACATTGTAATAAGTTGTTACGGTATGAAAAGTGCTTTACTTATATCAGGGAGAATCAGCTTAGAGGAGACAAAGTTATTTACTATAGTCCTAATTGTCCTAGAGTTTTGGTTAATTGTATAATGATATCTACATAGTAAAACACTGTGAAGTCATTCAACCTTGTAGTTGTTAAGCATATTTAATAATGGAGGAAGGTATTCACGTAAGAAAATTTAAAAAAAAACAAAAACAAACCCAGCTGTAAGACTGACTGGTAGGACTTCCATCGTGTGTTACAAAAACTAGTATCCATATATAGGGTCAAAAACTACTAGAAAGAAGTGATTACTATCAATACTTTGGTTTGTCATTGGTGGAATTGATTGGTTTTGTTTTCTTCTTAATGCTTTTCTATAGTTCATAAATTTGAATATACCTTTATCAGAAAGAAAACCAAAAAAAAAAAAAAATTCATAGAAATTGGGCTTCTTTAAAATGAAACAAATATTCTTTTTTTTTTTTTTAGTCCTTCCATTCTGAGATTGACTGGCTCTGAAAATTCACATAAAAAATACTTTGGATGCCATATTGGTATAAAGGGGAAAACACCTGCAGAGTAGTATTCAACACTTTATTTTGATATTGATGGTGGATCTTCCGCTAATGGTTTACAGAGGACTGTGTAGACTTTATTCACAAACTCAAAAACAGTTGATACATATGCTGCTTTTAACTTCATATATACTTTCAAATATTGAATGCAGGTCTTGGCTTAAGATGAAAATGTTGCAGTGCATTATAGGAAATTATAGGGAGATGGTTACTAAGCATAAGTTCCATTTCCTCTGAACTACAGAGGGCCGTATATCTCTTCCTTATTGAACACAGTTAACTTCGTGATTTTCTGTATTTTGAACGTGTAGCTTATGTCGAGCTAATGATCACTGCCCCTCAGGGAAGATGTATATGATTGATTGAAGACTTTTGAGAGCATGCCGTATGTTGGAAACTTCAGTTTATGAAACTTTTGTATTTGTAGCACTGTCATTATTCCTTTGACCGGAAATGGGGACAGATTCACAAGTGGCTGGTAGGCCAGGATTGCCTGTCCGCATGTTGTGATCGGTTGCTGAAATAACACAGTCTTGAAGTAAAACATTGACTAATCGTTTGCCAAGTAGGAGTGTTTGGCATGTTTGAACCTAAAGGTCAGAGAGAGTCTCTTCTGGCTGTAGTGGACCAAACGTGTACTTAGAGTCCACCTATTTTCTCTCGTAGTCTAGCCTCACACTTGTGTCATGAGTGCTCTTGACCAAGGAAGACTGAGTAAATGGATGTGTTTTCTTCCTCTGTGTTTGTTTGTTCTTGTCTCCCTCAAATTCGCCCTTCCTTCTTTACTCCTCTCCTTCCCGCCTCCTCTCCCCGCTATCTCCTTCCCTCTCCCCCTTTCTTTCTCTTTTTTTTAAAAAACACTGGGCAGAAATGTCCTCATTGAGAGATGGTGGCCCAAGTCATTCTTGAATTTTCTGTGGAAATTACTCTTATGTTTTCAGTTCTCTCGGCTCCTTTTGGAGTCTTCTCTACCACCGTTCCCAATGTTTTAGTCACAGGAGCAAATTGCGAACCAGTAGAATATTCGTACTTAGGAAGCATTCCTAAATTTGAGCTTTTTTCAGTGTTGTAACTTCCTCAGATGTCTCCTCCTGCAGAGCTTCTTAACCCAGGACGTGAACAGGCTTGGGAGAGGAGCAGGAAGCCTGAAAATCTGCAGAGTGTTGAATACATGGATATTTTTAATGAAATGTCCACAGGTGTTAACGATCACCAGATTCTCAAGGGAATCTTTGACCCCTAAAGGGTTAGGAACCACTAATTGCTGTTAAACAAGACATTTTTATAAGCAAATTCCTTCTGTAGCGGTATTTTGAAGTACATCTGGAATTAAAATATTTATGACTGTATTGAGCTACAGATTTGAAACTTTATCACACTTCTCATGATATTTTAGAAAGGAGAGAAAGATGATGTTTGGTTACTTAAAATTAAGTGAGTTCTCATGTATGTGTTTGTTACTTTGGAATGGAATCTGCCCTTGTCACTAAAGCTAGCCTAATTGGTTTTATTTAAAGTGTCTTCTGCATGAAACTGGGTTATCTTACTGATAATGCATTAGGAACATTTTGTGTGACTCAAGGACATCACTTTTGCTTGCAAATTTTCCATGGAAATATTAGCTTAATTTTTTGAAATTACATATTATAATTCTAAAATTAAGTTGTCTGATTTTATTAGGGCAGACCGACAAACACATGAAAGAAGAAAAGCCTATATTACAAGTCTGATATTTGATTCTTATATTCAAAGGCCGTGAAGATAAACATTTTTTTTTTTTTTAATCTCTGTGAAATGTGTGCAGTTCAGGCAGTGAATGCACTAGATTGTCACAGAAGGGGGAGTGTTTTTGGGTTTGGAGGCTTAGAATGTAAATGGTGACTAACTCAAGTCCCGAATGATAGCTGGGACTCGCAGAGGACATGGGGTTTAGTTTCAGGGGGGAACAGTGATCACTTAACCCCTTCGGACACTTGCTTTTACTCTTTTCAAACTAATTTTTCCTTTCACTTCTCACCTTAGCTCTGTCTCTCTGACTGCTTTCTGTTTGTGAACCTACAGAAATTGGCACGTAATAGTCACAATATAAAATATAAAGAATAATAAATGTATAATAAACCAAACATATACAAAAAGTAGGATTGTCTGTTATCAGAAGGAAAAATCCTCCCGTGTTAGAAATTTCTCCTAAGTTTAACACTGTGTGTGTGTGTGTGTGTGTGTGTGCGCGCGCGCGCGTGTGATGTTGGGAAGTGAACAGGGAAAGCGAGGGCACGGGGCTCAGGAAGGAGCTAACTCTGAGCACGCCTCCGTATGCCAGCGCTGTGTGAGTGCTTTCACACACGTCAGCATTTCGCACGATAGGAGAGGTACCACCATCTCCATTTTCTGGGTCGGGTGACGAAGGATTGGTGAAGTCAGCAACTTGCTCAGCCCCTGGCAGAGCCAGAATTCAAGGGTTGGGGAGAGCACCACGTCTGCCAGTGGGTTGGGAGGTGAAAGGACCGAGCTGAAAGGGCCTCGGTCTTTGTGGGCCTCCAGATAGTCCTAGCGCGTGGCCAGGGCTTCCGTTTGTAAACTGGGCGTCCCCATCAGGAGCACGTTGGTGACCTGGAAGAGAACGTGCCATTTCTGAGGTTTCCTAATTTGAAACTGAGGGAGCGGCTCTAGCCTTGACTTAAATATTACTTGTTGACAGAGAACATGGCCAGGTCTCCTCACGGGGTTGTGGTCTTCTTTCTTAATAAAATCACTTCACCCCCTCATCAGGTGAACTTTGAAAAACAGGCTACATTTCATTTCCACTAATTTAATTTAAATGTATCAAAACGATTTTCCAGAAAGCCTTGAACAAATATATATGCATCTTTGCAGGCATTGCCCTATTTTTGCCACCTTGGATCCTTTATGCTACTAAGGCCTTCCAGGACAATAAAAATGGATTGTTTCCCAGATGGTGGAAGAGAAGGATAGTCAGCCCTGTAGTTGGTACATAGAAACACAGGGTGCCGAATTTTTTTTTCTCTTGGCCCCTGGTGCTATTAATTCAGGAAAAGCCAATTGACAGTTTAAAATACTATTCTAGAAATATGGGAGAAGTGAAGCTGGTTGTTCTTCCAGAGAAGGAGAAATCTCTCAGTAAAAGCCAGACTACCTGGCCATTTTCTTTATGCTCTTATTATATGATCAGTGTGAATTTAGCCAGGAAAGGATGGTCTCTTTATGGTTCAGTGTTCTACTGAGTCAGAATATCCGAATGCTAGTCCCAGCTTTCTGTCTTTGTAGATTCCTACTTAATCTTTTTGAGTTGTGATTTCCTTTACTTTAAAACGAAGGGATCAGACTATATAATCTCTCAGGACCTTTCTAGCACTTAAAAGTAATTCTAGGGTTGGTGCTAGGGTCTTTTATATAAGGGTTTCCTTCTCTTTCATATTTGCCACTGTGCAGAAGTATTCAAAGTCAATAATTTACAACAACCTAAATGCCTGCCTTTTTATACAAAAGCAGTGCTACATGGCAGCCTCTTAAAATATGTGCTTTGTGTCTTTTTTGGTGTAATAAAAATCTGCTTAAGCTTGCCTTACTGTTTATACAGTCACCACTAGCCATATGTGGATAATTAGATTAAAAATAAAAACTTCATTCATCAGTTGCACTTCTAGCATTTCAGGTGGTCAGTAGCCACATGTGGCCAGTGGCTAGCATATTAGCACAAAGAGAACGTTTCCATTTTTATCACAAAGTTCTGGTGGACAGGGCTGGCTTAAGGGGTAGTTTATGACTGGAATAAACTATATTCTCTCACTTTATATTAACTGGCCTGTATGGGTTTACATGTTATTCTGTAGTCTTCTAAGGTCTTTTTAGGCCATTTTTTCCCAAATGGGATTAGAAAGGCTGTGTAAGGTATTTTTATTAAGAATTATTTTTATAGTAGTATAATTAAAAATAAATATGAATTCATCTGTCTTTACTGCATCTCTCATCGGCTGTGCTATTTTTAGAGGTAGGTTTTTAAAAAGTGCTCTTGTGTGGCAGGTGGAATGAAAATAAAGGGTAAAGAAAGGGAAGCAAAAGTAATATAAAAACAGGGAGGGGGACAAAACATAAGAGACTCTGAAATATAGAGAACAAACAGAAGGTTGCTGGGGAGTTGTGGGGGGGGGGGGGGCGCGCTAAATGGGCATTAAGGAATCTACTCCTGAAATCATTGTTGGACTATATGCTAACTAACTTGGATGGAAATTAAAAAATAAATAAATTATATTAAAAAAAAAAAAAAAGAGTAAAGGGAAGATTGAACATTAAACTATGTATGTTGCCCTGGTACCCCAAAGAAGACTGGGAAGGGGCATGCTTGTGTAGTACAAGGTTCTTTAAAGCTAACTAGCCCAGAACTGGTTACCACTTAATAAACTGTACCTACTCTTCTGGGTTTATGCACATGCCCCACAAAACTTTTGGGTTTATAATCTGATAATCAAGGGAAGGGAAGAAACTTGCTTGTCTTCTTGCAGATTGCGTGTGTCTATTATATAAGAAAAATGTAAATCAGTGGTGAACTCCCGGAAGTTCAGAACACCCTGTTGGATATTGAATCATTGAATCATACTGGTGCTTACAAGCAGACTTCTCAACAGATTTGGTCACATGCATTAATGTACAAGGCAGATGACAACCAGGAGGTTTTTTTGAAGGAGACCGAAAGCTCATGACCGAAATACGGCATTGTGGTGTGTCTGTTGAGTTACTGTTTCTGTATTTGAAATGAATGCTCAGACATAGCAACATCTGTGTGTTCTGTGTAATGATCGTGCTGCAGTGCCATGTGTTGAAGTATTGATTCATTTCGGAAAAGACAATGTTAATTAGCTCTGAACCCAGTTGGACAGCTGTGTGTAGATTCTTAATCAATGCAAATTACTTTAACACTTTGGACTTTGAAATTCTGAAAGATCAGAAGTTCCTTACTGTTTCAGTTGATTAGATTCTAGGACTAGTCATTTGATTTCACAGACGCAGGCAGGGCTTAATGCTCCAGTGCTAATAGCTGACTGTGGAAAAGTTTAGAATTGCATTTGGATTTAATCAGCTGTTAGGCTGTGGTCATGGTTGTTGTTTTGCTTTGCTTTGCTTTGCTTTGTTTTTACCGTCTTCATAAAGCATGACTCTTGAGATAACTTTACCAACTCTAAAATATTTATTTAGTTTCTTCTAATTAAAAGTAGCTTTTCATGTTAACAACGCACATTTCGTTATTCTTTTCTGAGTGGTGCAAGAAAACAGGAAGAAATTCTTTTCTGTGAGCACAGAATTATGACCCAGATTTTTTTAGGTCCTTAAACTATCTCTGTATTAAACATTTCTTCCTGCCTTGCATAAATGAACATTCACAATGAGAAAAAAAAATAGATAAAAGTCTACTTTTAATGCTGAATTCAATTTGTTCGTTAAGTACACTTGCTTATTTTTATCTTGGTATACTGTGCTCTTATGGTCATATATAGATTACATTCTACAAGTGGTCAGACATACATACACTTATTAAAATAAAAACATTTCCAAGATGATTTCTACTTTCTTTTTGCCCGAAGCATGTGCCTGCTCCAAACCCAGCTGCTGAAGCTGAGCTGTCCACACCTGCCTGCTATGAGAAGGATGCTGCTGTGCTCTTACCTTAACCGACTGTTCTTTGCTCAGTTGCTGTGATAGACAAGCCTCCGTTCAGCGATTAACTCTCCATGTGCTTTCTCCTTTCCCAGGAAGATTCCGAAAGGGCCCGGTATTCCCACCGGTCCAGTCATCGTCGACCTTCTCTGGTTTGTAATTACCGATAAGCTTGCCCCTGATACTTTTCCTCATTGCCTTCGTGCAGTCACCCTCACACTTATGCTCTGTTTGTTTCTCTTCTTATCAGGGAGTTGAGGATGCACTGTCCATTCGAAGCCTTGGCAGCCACAGGGTTGGTATTTTAAGTTGTTTGCGCTGTGATAGCAGCTTCTGCGTGTGAGCCTTCTGCAGCATTGTTGCCCGAACAATCTGACAGCGTTCATATAGTCCTTTGCCTTTAAAAAAAGAAAAAAGAAAATATTGGCAAAGTCCTTTCATTGGCAAGTGATACTTTCTCTAAATCGTTGCTATAATCAATCTAAATCAATTCTAAAATCATGAATATTTTAATCTATTAACATATATATTTACTATTTTTCTATAAAAGGACCTTTGATTCTGGAAAATTATCACAAAATAGTAAGGTTGACTTCTATGGGATGACATCTGTGTGGTTCAACTTGCAAATTTTCCTACTTTCATATTTTTTTTAAAAAAGCAGTTTATTAAATGGGTTAATTGCTTTGGGGCTTGGTTGACTAATTATAGTTTTATTACATACAAAAATTGAGCTACTGATTTGAAAAATTCCCTGCTTAATCATATTTATAGTAATTACCGTACTTCCACATTTTGATTAACAGTTTGTGGTGTATGCTTCAGCTTCTTAGCACACGTTGCTGTAAATCAAGATAAATGGGAGTTTGTTCATTAAAGGCTTGTATGTTGTGTCAAGACACAGATCTCTTTTTAGACGATTGTGCTTTAAACCTTAAAGCAATGCTTTTAATTTATGTATTGGTAAGATTGTATGTGTGTTATATGTAGGTTTTTCATCAGTCAAATGATCTTTCATGTTGAGGTCTATATTGGTTAACTTTCCCTAAGTCTAGTTTTCTTCCTATCTTGTGTAATATATAAAAGTACACTATAATAACCCAAGTATGATCTGGTATACTAGACACTGATGTGTTTACAGTTCTTAAATGGTCCTTTCCTCTGGTTATGTTCTTACTGGTAGATGTAATCTACTGTCTTTTTACAGTAAGTTAGTAGACTTGTTTTTGAATCAAATAGTTTTGTTAATTGCAAAAGTTTAGATTTATGAGAATATTAACAAGCTTTCACAGTAATCTAATCAGCAGCTTAAGAATGATTTTACCGGAGAACCATTTTTTAAAGATAATGAATTCATCCTGCTTCTCCCTGGAGATACTTTTTTTCCCTTTAGACACTTAGGAAAGAATCATACAGGGAGTTAGTCAACAAAAGCTTAAAAGTTGAGTGTCGGGGGCTTTGAAAATCATCTCTCCCCACTTTTTAAAAATTTATGGCTTTTTTCTTTGCTTTCCATTATAATGTTCATAGTGTGAAGTTTCACACAGTTATTATCATCAAGCTGGTTATTTAAATTTCTATGTGGTCTCAGGCAAACTTGACTATATATTAGTTATATTTGTTTATTCGAACAGTAAAACCATCTAAGTTTGACCTAATTTAGGAACCTTTAAAACAAATCTTCAAATAAGCACAACAGAAATTAAACGTGCAGTTAAACTAATAAGGAATTGATTACCCTGAGTGTCTATAAAGTAATAATGAGGATTTTCTTACTATGGAAATTATATAATTAAATAACTTGAAGATAAAAGTAGATCTTCACAGTATTTTATTTCACTGTGGTAACTATGAAAATTTCCTATTATGGTATAATTTGGGAGTTTTGGTATTTCTTTGTCAGTTATTAAAGAAATTTTTTTAATGTTTATTTTTGAGAGAGACCGAGTGCGAGTGGGGGAGGGGCAGAGAGCGAGGACAACACAGAATCCAAAGGAAGCAGACTCCAGGCTCTGAGATACCAGCACAGAGCTTGACGCGGGGCTCAAACTCACGAGAACTCACGAAACTGTGAGATCATGACCTGAGCCGAAATCGGATGCTCAACCGACGGAGCTACCCAGGCACCCCCGTCAGTTATTGTGTAAAATTTTTCTTTTAAAACTTGTATTTGATGTGTGAAAACTAGCGGTACCTGGATGTGAGGGCAGATATAGTTAAGGTTTTCTGCCCCATTCTTAGGACTTTGATCTTTGATTTTTGTCCAATTAACTTTCAGTACTTTTTGTGACAAATGGCCCGCCAGAAGGTATTTGGGCTGGAAATGGTGTTCTTGCTAGAGACATTCTATATAAAAATAAAAAGAGCAAAGATAGTTCAGAACTGAGAATGGTTGGTTTGGGGGAAAGAGGATGAAATCAAAGCCCTGAGCTTAGAATTTAAAGTCTGTTTCTTTAAAAAACAATCTCCCTTTAAAAAACATCTTACAAATGCTCGGTCACTGCTTTTTATACTGAAATACAAGAAGACTGTAAAGTAGACGTCCAAAATTAGAAAGCTGAGGTGAGCTTGAACTAGAGCAGTAGGGGTACATGGCAGGTTCTTATTGGTGCCGATTTTTACTGTTACAAATATTAGTTCCTATTTAATTATCAATAGCCTTAGTCTAATTTTAATGGATTTGCTTTTAATATGCTTGCGATTTCTGTTTTGTCATTTACTACTACACTGTTTAATTCCATGGAAGAGCCCATCGAAGGACATGACTGGGACACACTGGAGCAGAGCCAGTTCACCCAAAAGGAAAGACATCATGGTGTGCAGTTCAGAAAACTGTGCAGTGTTAATATTGTGCATCCACTGCTGACTTGGAGAGTTTTGTGGGCTTGAGTAATAGGTGTATATTCTGATGGAGATTGTCACTTGCTGAACTTTGTTTCCACAACTTGTTTGCTGTATTTCTTTTAATTTTATTTCAAATGAAGACTTTCAGGTAACTGTCTGTGAGAGAAAAAAAAAAAATTTTAATATACCATAATAGCATTTTGGAAATGTTTTAGCTAGAGTCCTTCAGTGTCTTCAGTTCTCCCTCCTTTGATGAGTCATTTGTTTCTAAACAACATAAATGCCAATTGGCAGGTACTGAGGGATTCTTTTCATCTGCCCAGTTGTTTTAGTAGCAGTTGGAGTGCCAACTTATGGATATCTTAGCAGTTAGATTCAACGGTTTTTTAAAAAGAAACAGCTGAACTCTGCATTACGTTGTGGGAAAGGAAAATCGAAATAGGTCAATTTCAATTCAACTTGTTAAATCCTGTTTAAATCCTATGCCTCTGTAAAATGCCATTGGTGCCACAGAGAGGATCAGAGAACAGAAGACATGCCTGTTTTCTTCAGTGAACTGATCTGGTTGGGAGGGTGGAATAGTTTATATGCAAGAATGTGTGGCTTGAGTGATACGTACTTTAGTGATGGTATTTTCTTTTAAACAAAAAAGATACTTTGTTGACTGAGAAAAGACCCAAGTGGAATTTCTATAGAGAAGGAACTTTACTTTCCGGGAAATGTCACTCACCATACAGAGACATTTTATCATTGCACATAATTTACCAAATGCACACCTTTAGGCGTTTAAAAAATTTTTGGATAAACAGATTTTTTTTTTTGCATATGTAATAACACTCTTTATTTCTTGCCTCTTCTGGGTAAGATTGCTTAAAAGGTATAAGCTAGAATGCTTAAAAAACAAAATTAGGAAACCAGAAATCTCAGTAGTTACTATTTTATTGAGTTTCTTGGATTTGAAATGTACTGTTACGCCTATTATCTTATTTTCTTAGAGACTGTACATGAAGTGTGGTTTTTCTGGTCTTACCATAAGTTTTCCGTATTTTTCCTTTATTTATATTTTTAACGTATGTATGTATACTGTGCATTCCGCACTTTGCTCGGACTAAGTTTCCAGTTTTGTCCAGTGTTTTCAGTTTTTAGTTTAGTCGAGAAGGGCAGTTTTTCACCTGTTTGTCCACAGGCAGCTCCAAGGGAACTTCTTCCTACACTTTGACGCTGCATTTGTTTTTTTGTAAGCCTGATTATATTACATGCTCTCGCTTCGTTATTCATGCCTTGCTTTTGTCACGTTTTAAACAATGGGAAATGATGGTAATGGTCACAATAATAAAAAGTAAAACCTCTTTTAACTTCAGAATGCTTAATTCCTGCATTTAAAGGCTTCCTTGGGATGTTTCATGCTCTAGTGTACTGAGATCGAATCGTCTCACCATTACCGATGATGAATTCTGTGTCTGAAAGAGAACATGTGGTTTTACATGTACATACAGTTTAGCAATAACTTACACTAGGAAAGTGTGGGTGAGGGGAGGAATATTTTTTAATCCGCATGTAACAACGTTTGCGTATAATTTGGGGCTTTTAATAGTGCTGGATCTTTTTTAAATTAAGTTTTTATTTAAATTCCAGTTAGTTTGGATTTTTAATCTATGCAAATGTTGCTTTTTCCTCTTTATATTTCTGATTTTGGAACTGCAACCAACTGTCACCTTTCTCTGAAATCCAGTATGATGCTCTCAAGGATAGATCATCAAGACTTTCATCATTAGTATGTAGTGCATGATTTTGTGTTAAATGTAGAGTTTTACTTTATAAATGCCTAATGATGCTAATCATAGATTATGACTAACTTTCACAGGTTTGTTATTATGTTTTGGGGAAAGAATATGGCCAACAATACAATCGTGGCATAATTTAATATTTGAATCATTTTTCTTTTAGAATTTCAGGATCAGATAAAAATGATTTACTTCCCTATTTAGGACTAAGATTGGTAGTAACTTCTTTTTTTAGAGTGATAAACCACCCAGCTGACACATGTGCGTTGCCCAGAAGACATGTTTCTGGCAGTGTTTGATGCTCACTGAACTATAGACCCTGCTGTGTTTCGCGTTTATGTGTGTGTCCCAACCCAGCAGGTGTGAAGTTACTAAACAGGAAACAGCCAGCAGTGGGAGATGATGCCTGAAACATCAGTTATGTTCGCTTCTATTTGCTTGATTTGGTTCGTTTTTTTATGTGTGTCATCTTAGCCAAGGAAGTATAGTTATAGCATGTTTTCCTTGGGTTATGTCAGTAGATTGCCTGAGTTTCTAGATTGTATAGTCATCTCTTAAAATGTTCAGGGTAACGTATACATGGAAGGTTATGCATATTCAAAAAAGGAAAGTGAGTGGACAGATTCAGGATCGAGCTCTGTGTGTGTCAGATGGTTGGCCTGGAGCAGACTAGTGATAGCTAGGACGCTTCTGCCCGCACCTCCTCGTTTCACATGAGCCGTGCATAGCTGTACTGGGTTTCTTGTCTCCCCATTGACCTGTATAGTAGTATTTCTGTCCTTTATTCCCTCGTATACACTTGCTCTGCACACCTGGGAGAAGTTATGTATTGAGACGGTCTGTCTTCCTAGGACCTGCGTGTAAGGCCGTTGTCTGGTAATGCTCTTGCTACAAGGGACAATCCATTCCATGTTGGCTGTTTTCTTCCTGAGCAGCGCGTGCTGTGGGACGACTAACTTGGGTCAAGGGTGCATTCTTGGGCAAAGCAGTGTCCTGTTCTTTCTCTCTTGTTTTGGTTGATCCCAAAGGATTGCCCTTTGGCTCTTAGCTGAGGACAACCTAGAAGGAGGTGGACCCTCTTGTCACCCATGTCTTTATGAAGAAGATAGAAGGACTCAAATAAAGGGTGGGGAGAACATCCCCACAGATCCCCTGCCTGGCTCTGCGTCGTAATTGCATCTTTTTTAGCTGGTTACACATGGAGCCGATGGCACGGGGAGCGGGGAGTGCAGATGCGTAGAGGTGCTGGAGATCTTAGCTAGTCGAGGGCAGTGAATCATTTACTAACAGCTGGGAAGTAGATTGCATGGGGACTACTCTGTATCTCATGCATCTTTCTGTGTCTAATTTTAAAACAGATTTTGTGAAGTGATTGTTAAAACTTCACCATATGATCATTAAGGTTAACTTCCAATGTTTGTTTCCAGAATCATTCTTACAGTCACTCTTACGGAATGAAGAAGAGGTCTTCTGGTTCTCGTAAAGACCCACTGGTTAGTTGTGTTCTCTCTCATGTCCCACTATCTTGCGCTGCTGTAAAATTCACGGATTACTTTTAGGGAACTTGAGAATTATGATTGCAACTTCGGTGTGCCTTAGGCGTTATTGCAATCTGATACCATACTGAAACATTATTCAGAATCTTACTTAAAAGTAATTTTGTTTTCACTTACAGGATTTACTGTCAAGTTAATACAAGAAGTTCCTTAACCACCTGTTTTCATTTATGAACTGTCTTTTGGCATATACTTCAAGAATACGCTTAGTGAGATTTTTATCCTTATTTTAGAAATTTGAATTGATTTAGTTGTGGTAGTATCGGCAATGCCAAACTCACAAATAGGTTTCATTCTGAGAGTTTGTAGGTTAAACTTTGGGAACGTGGAATGAGTTTTCTGGTAGAAACAATGAAGTTTGTGTTAGCAGAGTTCCCATGCTGTCTTGCAGAGAACTCTTTAACCTACAATGCCGTGAAGCCACAGAACCAACAACAGTGCTCCATTGCAGCCGCTTCCAGCCACTCTGCTAGAAAAAGCGTGTCCAGAATGCCCGTTTGGGGTGCGAGGAACACCTCTTCCTGTTAGGCTGCCGCAGTACTGGCAGGAAGATCAGTCCCAAGCTCCCCTGCTAACTAGTTCTGTGGACAGGGCTCTGATATTTGGTGGGGTGAGAGAGGGTCGGTGGGCTTTGGCGCAGAGGACACAGGACAGAATGTGATGGAGAGGACATTTGTGAGAGGTGGGGGCTGAAGCATTGGGAGCTCTGGGGAGAGGTGAGTCCTGGTGCCTTGTTGAGGGCGTGGTACAGGGAGGCAAGGCCTGGAGTGGCAGGGGGGCGGTGGGAGGAGGGGTGCCCCCCGACTGCAGGGGGATTCGGTCAGGGATTGCTTACATTTCTTCAACTTCTAGTAAAGAAGATGGCTGGATAAATTAGAAAGGGAATTTTGTAGATGATTTTCTCTCTGTGAAGCAACCACAGTCTGTAAAATGGGTTATTTTGTGCAGTGTATTGAAAATGAACTTGCCATGGAGGTTTTAGGCCAAACCTCTTCAGTAAACACGTGCACTCCATCTTTGGTAACGTAATTCGATCAGTTCATTTTGACAAATAATGGGATTAGGAGAAGTTTGGAAAGAAAAAAGACTTTAATATTTTCTGTGACATTGCCAAATGGAATTGTAATTGGTAATTACTAAATGGTAATTATAATGGTAATTATAAATGGCAGTTCCTCAGTTGTCCTGGATTTTTCAAGGATGTCACTAAATGTGACATGAGAATAAATCACTATCATTTCTGTTTCATTTTGACTGAGGGTTTATGCTCATGTTTTTAAAGTCAAAAAGTTAGTAGTGACTTGGTTTGAAAACAGTTAACCTTTAGTATTAGTCTTGTTTTGGAGACTTGACATAATTATTATTGTAACTTTTACTTAATGCAATTCAGTGCTTTAAAGTCACTGTTTTGGAGGAGAGGGGTTTGGCAGTAGTGGAGTCTGCCTTTGTGCATTGGCAACGTTTAACCTAAGAAAAGTGTTTAATTTTACTTTCTGCAGAGTGGCCTCTACTTTGACCAGAGAAACTATAGCAGTCTGAGGCATAGCAAACCCACCTCTGCCTACTACACTCGGGTTCGTCTCAAGCTTTTTGGCTTCGTGTGTTTTATTATCCAACTTTAACACATTTCTAACCCTCGATTTTGCCTTTTGACTAGTTCGAACTAATCTGTGAACGGCTGTGTGTCCCCTGGTTTGTGGTGACTGTATTCATATAGTCTGTGTGAGTGTATCTTCACACACTGGGAACTATTGAATCACCGTTGTTGTAAGTGAGTACCATTTTCTTCCCATTTTTTAAAGTGAAAAAACTTAACATATAAAAAAGTTCAAACACATCAGTAAATTTAAAAGACATTCCATACATGGTGCATAGTACATTTAAAATAATTCATCTGTCGAAGCCTGCGCACACAGCTTGCTCTTATTTGCCCTGTCTGATGGGCTTGGGAAAAGGAACTGAAAATTGTATTTTCAAATGATGTCAGAAAAAAGAAAGATTTAATTCCATTTGAGAGTGCTGTGCCTTGTCGGTGCTTTGGCTTTGTTGTGACCACTACAGTTTATCTGATTAAACGAAGGCACTTGGTCCACGGCTTGTAAGACTTTGAAAGACTGGCTTTCTCATCCATTTGGAAAACAGTGTTTATAGTGATGGCTTGGAGCTCATTTACCTGGTTCCTCAGCAGTCGGGCTAAGCCCATCAGGGGTCTGCTGTGAGACCACAGAATGCCCCAGGAACTACTGGCGACCTGCGTGTGGCCACCATCCTCCACAGGCCCTGTGCCGTGACCCCCCTTTCCTGGAGTGTTTTCTTGGGCTGCCACACTACCCTCCTGACGTTACTGTTGAAAGCCCAGTAGGACTTAAACCCATTTATGGAAAACTATTCCAGGTGTTTTTGTTACTTATCCCTTAAGATGGGTACTCAAAGATTTTTTTTTAACATTGATTCGTTTTTGAGAGGAGAGAGAGAGTGGGAGAGCAAGAGAGCACAAGCAGGGGCAGGGCAGAGAGAGAGGGAGACGCAGAATCCGAAGCAGGCTCCAGGCTCCGAGCCCAAAGTGCAGAGCCCGATGCGGGGCTCGAACTCGTGAACCGTGAGATCATGACCTGAGCCAGCCGAAGTCAGAGGCTCAACCAACTGAGTGAGCCACCCGGGCGCCCTCAAAAAGATTTCTAATGACTAATTTTTTTCCACTTGTGTGTTCCTTAACTGCCTTAAGCACTCAGGAATTGCTAATAAATTGTGCAGTATAGAATAAACGTGACTTCTGCTTTCGTGTTGGAGAGACCAGTTCTTTTGTTTTGCTCAGTTACCTTGTTCCGTTTTGCTTTTGTTTCTTAACAGTCTTCTTCCCTGTGTAGTGACCCTCTGGCGACATCAAGGAGCAACAGGGTTAGTACTTTCTGAGAAGTGTGTTGCCTTCATCGCTACCAGTTGCTTTTCTTTGGGTGAGATCGTGCACTTTTTTCATAGGCCTCTTCCACCGCAGATTCTGGTCTGCTGAGAAGTACCAGTCTGGTTCGTATTGCTCTCTTCCAGTGCGTGTACCCCCGGGGGAGCCCCTGTCATGGCGCTGACTCTGGCTTGACGGCTTTCCTCCACAACAGTCAGGGACACATGGCTTTGATGCTGTGTGTCCTGCAGGATGTGCTGCCTGTGTTTAACGTGCAAAACTTTATGGTGGTAGAAAGGCCCCTGGTTTCCAGACACGGCTGGCTGTCGGTAGGCCCTTGCTTAGGATTGGTTCCTGTGGAGAAGGCCGACCTGCATGGGCCCCACTTCACTTGTGTCCTTTTGTGAGATGGCTGCCCATGCACAGCGGCCATGTCTTTCTTTGGGACAGCTGTGGCCTTGGCCACGTTAATACCAGGCTCTAATAAAGCAAGCTGACTAGAAAGCGGAAGCCATCGCTCTGTGTAACGTGCGACTTGTGAGCCGGTTGCTTTCGAGCTGCTGCTTGTTTGCCGGGGCCTGTTCTCGTAGACCGGCACCTTAGGGCTCCGTAGTTTCGTTTCATTGTGCCGGTGGGCGAAATGCTTTCTGTCCCTCGCTTTCCTTTTCTGCTCGGAGAATAAATTCGTAAGTGTTCCTTCTCCTAGCTTCGTCACACAATGATGGGAGGAAATACTGTAACTAAGGGCGCTATTTAAACGAAGCGTGAGCTTGAGGTTTTAATGGGATCGATGCGGGGCTTCACGCGTATCAGTGGGTGTTCTCGCCTGAGATACCACTCTTTGACGCTCTTTTGGAACTGAGTACTGCAAAGACGTTGTGACATTTTCCAAACAACTTGGATGCTGAATAAATAGATAAATGGCATTTTCTCTGTTCTGTAGGTGTCGTTGTATGACGGCGGATTATATAACCCTTACGGGTCTCGAACTGTAAGTCCAGCCGGAGGGAGGTGGTGACGAGGGTGATGTGCAGGTGGGCACAGTTCCCTTACAAAGGGAAAGTCACTTCATCTGACCTGCAGTGGCTCTGTAAGCAGCGACCCGTGAGCTAGCCATTTGTGACTCTCCCCCAAGCCGTGAGCAAGTGCCTGCCGGAAATCATGGCTCAAAGTCTGAAGGGAACGTAGGCAGAGGAACCTCTTTTCCTGCTCACTAGTCCCGCAGAAAGAGGATGAGAGCAGTGCTCCTCCGGGCATCCCCTTCCCCTTCTCAGCCTCCTGCCGAGCGATGCCGGGTCTGAAGGGTTGTGGGGGAGGCAGGGTTCCAGACAGGGAGTAGCCAGCACCTTCCCTCTGGGAGCCAGCAGCCACTTAGGGTCCAGGGTCCTTAATGTATTCCCAGCAGGAAAGGGAGCTGGCCATTACTGTAAAACCTTTCTTCTTGGAAACTTTATAGCCATCCGAATACAGTTCCTACTCCTCAAGAACGAGTTCGGCCCGAAGCAGTCCTGTGGTGAGCTGTCTGGTCTCTTTGCATGCTGTATAGACACTTGGGGTTGTTTAATTAACCTGTACTCACAGTTCAGAAGACTGAGGATGTGTGTTTCACTCCTGTGCGTGGATTATCATGGGCTGTCAGAGCACAAACTCAGGTGTACTAATTTGTCCTAATTGGTGGTTTCTGTATGAATGTGGCTTTGTACATAATTTCTTAAATGAGTCTGGAACCAATGCCATTAAAGTTTAAAAAATGTTGTACTGTCATTTATGTGAACTTCTTGTCTTGTTAGTGGTGATAATTCAAAAGATGGGGTTGATCATCCTGAATTTCTCCCCTCCCTCCGTTTCTGCTTCCTGCGTTGAGCCATTTCACTTGCCTGCCAGCACTTCAGGGATCAGTGTTGTGAAAGGAGAAGGAGTAAAACAAGCCAGCTTCTAAAAATTGTTACATAAAAGACAAAACTGGGACAGTTCTAATCACCTAATCTTTCTGGAATATTAAAACATTTTTTATTTTATTAAAAAAATTTTTTTTAAATCTTTATTTATTTTTGAGAGAGAGAGAGAGAGAGAGAGCAAGTCAGGGAGGAACAGAGAGAGGCAGATACAGAATCCAAAGCAGGCTCCAGGCTCCGAGCTGTCAGCACAGAGCCCGACACGGGGCTCGAACTCACAAACTGTGAGATCATGAAGTCGGACGCTTAACTGACTGAGCCACCCAGGCACCCCAAAACATTTTTTAAACATTTTTAAAGTTATAAAAGTGGTATTAGCCTAAGGAAAGTCCAAATTAAAAATCCCTTGATGCTTTCCCCCATTTCTCTTCCCCCAAATGCAGGCTCTGTCCTCGTATATCCTTTCAGAGATACATTACGCATACACGAGTGTCCTTTATTTGACCAGTATGTATATGTATACAGATTGTGCCTCAGCTTGTTTTCTTTACTTAAAGTCTCTTTTTTGTATCCATACGTAAAGATTTATTCCATTCTTTTTTTGACATTTAAAATATTTTTTGGAAATGTTAATTTTTTAAGACAGAGAGCGAGAGTGCATCGTGTGTGAGGACAAGCAGGGGAGGGGCAGAGAGAAGGAGAGAGAGAGAGAGAGAATCCTAAGCAGGCTCTGCGCTGTCAGTCCAGTGCAGGGCTCAGACTCACAAACTGTGAGATCATGACCTGAGCTGACATCAAGAGTTGCGTGCCCACCCCGCTGAGCCACCCAGGCACCCTTGACATTTAAAAGATTTTTAAAAAGTAAACTATGTTCCTTTCTCTACTGAATGCTTTTTGGAGATAGTTTTTTTTTTTTTTGTCAGCACTTTCTTTTTAATGGCAATCTATTGTTTCATTAGTGCATGAATTGTACATTTCTTTTTGAGGATTTCTTGGATATATTTTATGTTTTGGTCCGGGTACTGCTTTTCTTTTTTGTTTTTAAATTGAAGTATAGTTGGCGTCCAGTGTTACATTACTTTCCGGTTTGCAACACAGTAATTGGACGAGGCTATCCATTCTGTGTTTGCCACAATGCATCTGTCACTGTTCAACACTGTTACAGTTCCATTGTCTGTATTCTCTATGCTGTAGCTTTTATCCTTGTGATTTAGTCATCACATAACTGGAAGTTTGTATTTCCCACTCCCCTACCCATGGACATTTAGGGTTGCCAAAGTTTTGTTACTAAACACTTGCATAGTGGACTTTCTTACACAAGTATATTTTTGTGTACATATGAGTAGATCTCATACCAGGTAAATTGCTAATCCTAACATGATAGGGGTCAAAGAGTATATACATTAAAATTATGATGTACGTTGCCGTATTGCCCACCAAGAAGACCGTACTAATTTATTTTTCCAGTGGCAAAGGATGACTTTAAGAACTACCTTGTTATTCTTGACAATGTCAAAATCGGAGAAGTTACTTTTTTAAAAAAAATGTTTATTTTTGAGAGAGAGAAAGAGAACACGCAAGCACACGAGTAGGGGAGGGGCAGAGAGAAAGGGCGTCAGAGGATCCTAAGCAGGCTCTGTGCTGACAGCAGGGAGCCCAGTGTGGGGCTTGAACTCACGAACCATGAGATCATGACCTGAGCCAAAGTCAGATGCTTAAGTGACTGAGCCACCCAGGCGTGCTGGAGAAATTATTAAAGCAGTTTCTTAACGTTCGATACAGATTGTTTTTGTGGAATGGAGTAAGTGGACTACGTAGGTTTTCTTTTATATGTGTGTTTGACTCTGTTCTCCTGCCATTTCCAAGTGGCACTTCTCAAGAATTCTGCTCCTTTACTTAACGAAAATGTGCACAGGAATGTTTAAGGAGATAAAGGTTTTTTGATAGAAGTGGGGAGTTTACTTTTACCTGACTCCATAATAAAATTCCACTTGGCAATTCTTGGGCCTGGTAGCATTTTTAATGTACCAACGTAATGACCCCTTGCCAACAAAATTACGGTAATGTATTTTCAGTCAAGCATAGAATCTTGTCCTTGTGTGCTTGCTACGTGCTATTTCATTTGGACGTTGGGTTCAGAGTTATTATCTTAGTGATGCCAGAATGGTTCCTCAGTGATGTCAGAATGGAGGTAGCCTTCGCCTGTGGAAGAGGAGTCTTCTAGGGCTGGTGAAATAGGAAGAAAACTATAGGGTGATGTTAGAAATAGCTCCACTCATTGCATAGGAATGAGTAAAGGAAACTAAGAATCATCATTTCAGTGTCCTTGCTGGTAGGCGATTCTTTGACTTACATCATTTCCCCAGAAGATATTCGTATATTTTCTCTCCCAAACTGAAACGTCAAGTACGCTAACTGACCCCGGACGGGATCCCAAGGGGCCTGGGGGTTTAAAAAGCATGAGACCCTGGCGGCTTCTGGTTGGTCTGTTGCTACCCCAGCCCCTCACTCCTGTCCTCTTTTCTTCTGTAAGTTAAATGAAAGATAAAGTAGCCTTTTATTCTGTGTGCTCTTTGGAAGCATCTGTTGGTTTTTAGGGCTAGTTTATTACAGCTTGAAGGCCCTTTTCTGTCTGATGGTGCATGCTACACGGTGCCATTGGATGCTCACGTATGGTATCTGCATGCTTCTCGAAACCTCACCTAACGTGCCTACGGTCAGGTGAGACCTGCAGTGAAACCGCCTCGCTTTCATTACCTGCTTTCGCCGTCCATACTTCACCGACGATGGCAGTGCAAGCGTCCGGTCTTCTGGTCGTGCCAGTCACGGGCGAAGGGACGGCGTGGTGAGCGTGGTTTGCATGCAGACACACACAGTGAGTTTTAAACTTGCACCAGTGTGTGATCACGCGAAATCTGTCGGGAAGTGACATTTGCATTTGGCAAAAGGAGCATTTTCCTCAGATTTCGCTTACATGAGTAATTTGCCTTCAGAAACGTGTTCCCGCGACTGCGTGTTCTCTGGGGGCTGTGGAAACTTTCATGAGTAACTTGCCTGCTCACACCCCTAACGGGCTAGTCTTTGCCTATTTGAAAGTTTTTCACTTTCTATACTTTGTTGCTATTTCATTCACATGCATTTATGTGCACAGTTCACCACAAACAAGTTTCTCAAGCAAAATTAATGCTCCGCTCTGTGTAAAACTCGTAACCATGGATTACAGATCATGTTGCGGTCAGTTGCTTTCTTCGCTGTGTATTTAAGACGTATTGTTTGTTGTTTACATATCTTTTAAGACCTGTGAGCTTTTTAAGAGTTGTTGATGGCAAAACTTAAAAATTCTGGTCTTAGAATTCAACGAGCTTAATAATTGTAGAGGCAGCAAATAGCTGGGTTAGACTATACAAAGTAAATAATTTCAGATTATTCTTTTTGATGAAGCTGGAAGTTTTACAGAGAGCTGACGGCATGTTTGCGACATATAAGAATTGATTTGAAAGTTACATTGGTAAGGATGGGATGTCAGCTTAGAGCTAGCAAAAAGAACCATGTTTTGTGAAAGATTGTAATAGATGTGAAGTTTCCTTAGAGAAGAGGAACACCAAATGTTTGTGAGATTTCTTGCCAAGAATGCAGTGATCTAATGAAGGCAGTTGTGGTCCATCGGCGAGCCCGTTAGAGCTCATACTCCTAGCTGAAGGAGAAAAAACAAGCCAGGCCACCTGAAAGCCCCTGGGAGAGCGATGGAGTTGAAAGGGCAGGGACTTTAAAGTCACGATGCCTGGCTTTGAGCCACTTCCACAACCTCTTAGTTGTGGTAATTGCAGTTTATTTGCAGTGGGGATGTTAGTGACTGTCTTTGTGGGAGGGCTTAATATATGCATTAAATGAATTAGTATGTGGAAAATACCTACCGCAATTCGGAGACGGTAGGAACCGGTAAAATATTAGGTATGTGTAAATCTAAGTTGTATTACTGTTAGTGTGAATAAAAATACCGTTGCTTGACTGCAGTTGCCCTTAGCAAAACTTCACATTGTAGGCCTTTTTTGTCTCTGTGGATGGACTTCCAGATTCCATTCCTGGAAGGGAAGAGTTTTTAAGCCAGGCAATCAGACAGAGCTGAGGCAAGGAAAGCTGATGAGTGAGGTAAAAAATACTCCTTTATTAATTCAACAAATGTTTAGGGAGTAAAGTGCTGGCGGGCCAGACAGATCAGGTTTCTGACCTCCTAGAGCTTATATCCTTGTGAAAGAAATAGAAGGTAGGTAAGCAGAGGAAGATGAAAAGAGAGTAAGTAACCCCGGGAACTGTGAAGAGAAAAGCAGGGACAGGACAGGGAACGTGAAGGGACGCGTGTGTGTGTGTGCAAGTCCCTTTGGACGGGGTGGTCGGAGAAGGCTTCCCCAAGGAAAGTGACCTTTGAGCTGA